>NC_056733.1:1497472723-1497828973 GCF_019279795.1 Protopterus annectens | reverse complement strand
CTCAGCAGTATTGGTCCCAGAAAGGGATTTTGACAGTTCTTTTATCAAATCCCTTTGTAGTCTTGTACAGTATGCCAGGTAATTCAGTGACCTAAGGGCAAAAGTCACTGAAGTATAGACATGCTTCCCAAATCTGTCCAACACCCTAGACTCCCTGTTAGGGGGATGGACAAATGAATTTTGCTCAGCAACTTCTTTCTTTGTGGCCCCCATCATGACCATAGCATCAAGGGCACTCCCTTATTCCAGTATTCCTTACCTACCAGTGGAGCCAAAATCCAATCTGGTCTTTTGAGGATTGGCTCAACAGAGTTAGGCTCCTTCACTCTGACTTAGAGATCAAGTCAATGAACTACTCGGCGGGCGGAGTAACCCAGCAGGTAGAAGAGCCAGCTCCAAAGGCTTCCACGAATACTGATTCCTTTGGCGAAGGGTTATTGGAGGACCAACCACCCCTCTGCTTAAGGATCTCAAGAATGTCTCCAAATGAAACATCATTGAGTGGGGATCTTGGAGACCCTTGTCCTTCATCGAAATCAGTATCCTTGGTGACTGACTCCTTAGGGGAGTCCAAGTGCCTTCTCTTGCACTTCCTCTTCCTAAGGACTTCCCCAGTGGGATGCTTCTGTAAAGTATCAGAAGAGATTGTAAAGCCCTGCTGGGTATCCTGGAGAGTTTGAGCTGGCTGTGTTTGTGGCATAGAAAAATGTGGCTCAAGACGCAGAGACATCTGGGATCCAGAGGGAAGACCTGAGGGGGTAGGATCCATCCGCCCTGCCAAAGCAAAGAACACTCTCTTCACTACCTCAAAGGCAGATCACTCGGGGGAGAAGGAAGACAATGGAGCCAAGAAACCAGGTTTCTGTCCCATTGCTCCCCTCTGCCCCAAAGGCAACCTACCCAAGGTGGAAGTCAGAGCCAAGCTATCCACTGCTGAGGCTCCGAGGGGAAGAGATGACTCTGAAAACCTCAGAGTCGACTCCAACCCCTTGGATCTGACAGGAACACTTCGACTCCAAGAGTCATATGGTTCCATAGACACTGAAGCCAGTGCACTCAGAGAAAACTTTGGATCCAAACCAGATGGATCCAGAAGGTTTAGATCCAGGAGCTTTGAAATGATTGGTCAGATTGGAGAAGGAGCTGGAATTGGTGGAGTGGTAGAAAGAAGGGCTTCCTGATCTGAAGGGGTAGGAGCCGGCAGAACTCCCATCTGAATTTGCACCGAGAGAAATCTACTCATCATGCTGTCCACTTCAGCTTCAGTCAAACTCCTGGAAGAATGACAGGAAGCCAAGGAAGGTGACAGAGTGCTTTTGTGCCAGAATGGGAGAAGGTACTCTTAAAGGAACTGGAGATCCAAACAAGGTGAATATCTTGTCCTGGGTAATAATCTCAGATCCAAAGTGGTCGGATCTGAAAAAGCTTTGCCATATCCAATGTCTGTCAGATCACAGCAGCCTTTGGATCAAGCTTGTGTTTCTTTTTAGGTGGCTCTGAAGAAGATGCAGTAGATGATCCAGAAGGCTTTGGAAACTTACTAGAAGACTCCTTTGTTTTCAGTTTGAGGGATTGAGCCTCAGCAATAGCTTCAGAGTAGGGAGCTAGAAGTAAACCATTCAAAATGAACTTTTTTTCTGTCTGCTATAGCACATGGATTAGCATTCTGACAGATAGTACACTCAAGGTGGTCAGGGCCCAAACAATAGACACACAGAGTGTGGGCATTGGACAAGGGCAGTTTTTGCCCAGACATTTGTCATTTTTGTTAAATCTTGAAGGACCTTTTTCGGACATCCCACATGCAAGAAGAAAAACTTAATAGCAGAAAAGCATTTTTTTTAATATAGAACGAGGGTAAAAGGGAAAAGAAATACCAACAATGATATTGAGAGATACACAAGAGGTGTATAAGTAATAGAAAAAGAGCAACAATACCAACTACAGTAAAAAAGAGCTGTACTAAGTGTAAAGATAAGGAAGGATAACTAGATGTAAGCTTCTTAAAGAAAAATAGCAAAAACATGTATTGTAAATAACAATGTCACTTGAGAGCTTAAGATGACCATGTCTGTTTGCAAAAGTGTCAAATGAGATCTGAGGTATGTTAGGGATTAGTGTATTATGGGTATGGGAGGAGCTTGAGAGCTTTTTGGCGGCCACGAGCTAAAGTAACAGCTGAGTGAGATCCGAGGATCTGATCGAACCCCAACAGTTGAGGACAGAATGAAAACTGACAACATCAGATCCTTTATTATGTATTCTCAACATTGATGCCAAGATTCATCTCTTGAGCTTCACTCTTGAGGTGAATTTCTTGGCATACATGTCTCAAACACCTAATAATCAAGTTATGATCGACAACACGCTCATAATCCTCTGTGTTAAAGTCAAGTATATCCTGAAGTTAAGGTAAATGAAAACAGAGTGTTTGCCTTTGCTTGGTTTGAAAGCTGTGGGCAAGTTTATCTGTGGGAATTCACTGGGAGGTGTGTAGTTAGCAGAGATATGTGCATTTAAGCATATAATGGTTAAACGGGGAACAAGTACATCGTATCTGAAAAAAAATGTTTATTGTGCAGTCAGTATATGATGATCAAGATCCTTGTGATAGGTTTGATTGTTCTATCTGTTTTGTCTAGCTGTGCCACTAACTGTAAAGATAAGTAAGTTAAGCCCTTGTCACTAAATGTCTTTATTATTATGTCTTATCAAATGCAAATGGGACTACCATACTTTCTCAATAGTATGCTTTATTCTGTCTTCTAGCAACAATTCACATATAATGCAGCAATTAGAAACCACTCAAATAATGCATGCTTAAAGTTGTCAGGGTCAATATACCACAGCTTTATATATATATGCATTTAAAATAACAGAGTACTATGTCAGTTTGGGCATAGGCTGGTAATTGTATGTTTAGCTAGTCTCAGAAATCTGACACTCAGTACAAGTTTTTGGCAGAAAGGAAAGAACATTTTCTGTCTCTGCAGATGACAGATTGACATTCAAGAATTATATCCTTGATATGGCTGTTGCTTTGTCTGTCAAGGACCGACTCACCACTAGTCAGTTCAGTAGTGCCAACATGGACAAACTCTTTGATCTTTCATGTTAGACACAGAGTTTTTAATGCAGGTTGCTACTTTCAGATAGTTCACTTTCCTTGGCATGCTGTTAGTCTGGAGTTAAACCAACTCAGGGTACCAGGGACAAAGGTCCCTATATGATGGGGGGGGGAGTATGAGGAATGGAGCTCTGCCCTCTCACAAGAAAAAGTTTTTTATTCAATTTCTAGTTTGTCAGTACCAGATTACTGATCAAGTTAGTATCACTGAGTTAGGTGTCAGGAAACTATTTGCTAAGTATTAATCATACATTTACTGGATGCAAATAATTTAGATGGTAACAAGATTGTAAATTTTAAGTCTTGGTGATTTCTCACAAAAACTGCATCAAAAAACAGAAAATCCTTTGGTTAGTACAAGGAAAAGGATTAGTAGCGGATTACATACCTCTGCACAGGCACTGAAATAATGTGATCGGAAATATATGCTGCTGTGCAAGCCTTCTCTGTCAAACAGTTAAAATCATTAGAACTTATTTGACCTTGTTTGAGGTTCAGGAAGGACACAGGTCTTCTGTGTGACTGTGTATGTTGTCTTTCGGCTTTTCCCGGTTAGGGGTCGCCACAGCGGAACTCCGGTCTGCTAATGATTGGCAGTAGATTTTTCACGAACGTCAAGGTGCCAGCAAGACGTTCAACCTTCAACGAAGGCACGCCCATTTACGCATGTCTTTCAAACACCCACCCAACCGCTATTTACAGATCCTATTTGTTCAGTCCATCTGATCCAACTTGTGAGTCCTTGAGCCATTTGTCGGATCCAACTCCACAACATTAGTGCTCCAGCATTGAGACCTTTTAAGATTTTCCTTCCCATCATGCAGTAGGAACTGGTAATACCTTTGATTTCATTTACCGCCATTGTGAATAGACGCAGATTCATTTGTTTGATATAGTTAGATAGAGATAGTTTTTGTCATTCTGCGGTGCCTCAGAAAAGGCACTCATAGGTTCATAGGTAGGTACTAGGCTATTGGCCCTAGGGCCTATATAAGCCTAGCCAAAAAGTACCCTGGCTTTTACCACCCAAGAAAATTATTTTCCTGTGCCCCTGTCAAGCAGAGCCACAGAAGTGATCCCTGGGGTGACTTTCCTGTCTCCCATCCAATCATCAAAATTTTTCTTGAAGAGTGCTAATGAGGAGCTTTGTTTGATATAGATAGGTAGCTTGTTCCAGAGTACGTGAAGTCTCTGGGACAGGAATCTATCCCTCCAGCATGTTCTGTTTATTGTGGTGACAAGGTTTAGGTCCCTAGAGGGTGTATCTCAGAGGGATTGGGATTTCTTTATGTGGAGCATGTCCAACGGCTCTGGGTTTGACATAGCTTTGTATGTTAGGCAGAGATCGCCTCTGAGTAGCTGATATGTGACAGAGTAAAGCTGGAGTTTTTTTAGATGGTCTGCATAGGGCATCTGTTTGAGGCCGGTAGTCCTCTTTGTGAAGTATTTCTGTGGCCTTTCCAGTTGTTTTAGATGTCTTGTGAAGTACATACCAAAAGGGGCGTTGTACTCTTTAATGAGTCTAATGAGTGATGAGTAGAGGGGAACAATGACCTCTTTTTTCCTGGATGAGAAACCTTTTGTGATGAGGTGTGCCACGTAGAAGGATTTCTTGACTACTGTGGTGATGTGGTTATCAAAGGTGTCCCAAGGTCTCTTATCACACTTTCGGTGTTAAGTAGACTACCGCCTATGTGGTAGTTCATGGGTACAGAGTTTTTACCAAAAGGGATGACAGTGCACTTTTTGGCATTGAGCTTGAGGCCATGGCTTTGACACCAGACATCAGTCTCAGTGAGGCCCTTTTGTAGGATGTCCACATCATTAGAAGTTCTGATTATGGCTCCTAGTTTGCAGTCATCTGCAAACTTTGTTAGCCAAAGACCTTCTGTGTTAGCTTGTACTTCAGAGAAGTAGATACCAAACAGGAGAGGAACTAAAACTGAACCCTGTGGTACTCCACTTGTCACTGGTCTGAAGTTGGATTTAGAGTCTGCTACTTTCACAGTGTGGGTTCTGTCAGTGAGCCAGTTGGCAACCCATCTTGTGACATAGGGATTTATACCTAGTTTAGTGAGTTTATCTATAATTCCAGAGTGGGGGATGGTGTCGAAAGTCTTGGCGAGATCTAGATAGGCTGTGTGAACCACATTACCTTCATCCCCTGATTTAGTGACTGCTTCAAAGAAGTCTATCAGGTTAAGGAGACATGATCTGACTTTTACAAATCCGAACTGGGTAGGGCCCAGAGTTTGGAGATTACCAATGTCATTGTTTATAAGTTCCATGATGATACGTTCCATAGCCTTGCAGACCAGGCTCATCAGGCTAATGGGGCGGTAGTTCCCGGGGTCCGTTGTGGCTCCCCCTTTATGGAGTGGAATAACTGTTGCTGTGCACCATTCAGTGGACACAAAGCCTGAGGTGAGACTATGATTGAACATAATACTTAGGTGGGGTGCCAGTTCATTCTGTAGTTCATGTAGAATGCAGCCTGGGATGTTGTCAGGTCCCATGGAAGCTGTGTTCTTGGCTTTGGAGGGTGTGTTTTTTACCTGTGCAGCCTTGATTGCAGGAACTTTGCATTCTTCTGGTATAGAGATGGGCCCTTTAGGGGATGAAAAAGGGGTAAAGTTAGCACTGAACCTATCTGCCTGGATGATGGCAAAATCAGTTGGTTCTGTATATTTAGTGCCATTGTTCTGTAACTCAGAGCAGATCTGAGTGTTGCCATTGAGATTCTTGACATAGCTATAGAATGCTTTGTGGTTGTCTTTAGAATCAGTGGTGATTTTGTTTTCGTAACTAGCTTTGAAGGATTTTATGAGAGATCTCAGCTTCTTACTGAGGCTGACCACGGAGTTCCTCCCAATCATGGGATTTTATTCTTTTTTACAACAGTTTCTTTCTTCTGTTGTAGAGTTTGTTTATAGCAGGGGACCAACAGATTGGCTTCCTTTTTTTGGAGGATAGCATCTTGGTTCTGTTAGGTAGTGCACGATCCATGCACTCTTGTAAGTGCTTATAAAGTGCAATTGTATAGGATTCAGCAGTTGTACCTCTATTGTCCGTCAACATGGGTGTCATGAAGCTTGCCACTTCTGTCTTAAGAAGCATGAAGTTGGCTTTGGAGAAATTTTTTACGGTGGTTTCCCTAATGGGGGGTGGGGGTGGGATGTGGATGTCTAGGGTGATTTGCTTGTGGTCGGATCTGACCAAGGAGGAATTGACCTCTGGTGTGGAACACCGGTTGCCCATGTTGGGAATGACCAGGTCTAGGATATTGCTGCCCCTGGTGGGGGTGCGGATAAGTTGATCCAAGGTACTGGAATTTATGAATTCCAGAAAACGTTAAGCACAAGAGTTGGTACATGAGTAGTTTTCCCAGTTAATGGTGGGGTAATTGAAATCACTCATTAGTAGGGTGTTAGGTTGTACCCTAATATTTTTCAGTGTATCAAGAAATGAGGAGTGGGAATCCTGGGACATGGTGGGGAATCTCTAGTATGCTACAATTTGGATTGCGGTCTTGCCCAGAGTTAGTTGCACTTGGATAATCTCTGATGCATTATACTGAGCAACTAGCCTGGAGGTGTGGATATCCTTAACGAATATGGACACACCTCTGCCTTTAGCGCTTTGGTCCAGGTTAGGTGGCCAAAAGGTGCGGTATGAATTATAGCCTGGTAATGCAGGGTTGCTCTCTGGAGCCTTGAACCAGGTCTCTGTCACTGCACAGATGTTGATGTTCTCCATTTTAAGGAGTGCCTCAAGTGAGTGCATTTTGAGTTTTAGACTTCTAGCATTAACTAGCATTACCCTCAAATTTTGCTTACTTGTACCTGTTACGGTGGTGAATTTCTCATTTGAATCTTGCTTAAAAAAGGCACTATAGGGGTGGCAAGATCCTTAGCCAGTATCTGGAATCCCAAGGGTGACAGGTGCAGGCCATCTCTGGCAAAGCATCGTGGTTTGTCGATCATGTCATCCCAGGCAGACAAATACTTGATCCCTTTAGAATGACACCAGAAGCTTAGCCTATTGTTGAAGTCAATCATTTTGTCCTTGTACTGTGGTATCCTTCTGGGTGATGGCAGGATGCTACTCAGGGCTAGGGTCATACCTGCCTGGGCTACAAGATCAGACAGCTCCTCCATGTCTCTTTTCATGTAGTCCAGCGAGGTACATCTCAGGTCATTCACACCAACATGGACAATGACAGAGTCATATTTGTACTTGTTGTGGAGTGACCTGAGTGCATGCATTATGTGGCAGATCCTGGCACCTGACAGGCAGCTGACAGTAGCTTTCTCCTTGTTTAGCCTGGTGAATGGAACATCAGTGTGCCTGACTATAGAGCTACCTATGACTAGAGTGTTGGGTACGTTGTTATGCCTTATGGGCTGTGGCTGAGTGGCACACTGAGTTTGTGGGGTATGTGTCATTTGGGTTGTGTTGGGGGGTGGAGGTTGCTTGCATTTCTGCTTTGGAGGTCCCTGTTGCTTGGGTAGATTTTTTTTGAGCGCCTCCACAAATGTAGGTGTGTGTTTTGTGCTTCTATGTGTGTGTTTTGGTGGTGTAGGTTTTGAGGGACTATGTGATGAGTGTGGTGTGGTGCAAGTGTTTACCTTCTCCTCTTGACTGTCTAGTCCAGTCTTGGGCGAAGAGAGCTTTGCTTCCAGTTTGGCTATATAAGTGCATCTCTCACAGGTTGTAGTGTTGGGTGGTAGGAGGAGAGGGTTGTCTGTGTACATGAGGCAATTGCTGCATTGCCCCAAGATGCCCAGATTCATCAGGTAGATAGGAGAAAACAGCGGAAGCTAACCCTTAGACATGCCTGGATAGGTGCTTATTTATTAAGTACTAAAAACTGTTTTCCTCTAGACAAGTGAGAAAAGTTGAGTGCTGTAGTAATTTGTAGCTTATTTAGTGCTTACAATGAGTTCTGAACAAGTGCTGAGCTCAAAGAAACAGATCTGAGTGCTGAAACTAGAAAACTGTGTGACTCAAAAATAAAATTTATTAGCTAGAGGTTATTTGTTGCTGTTGCAAGTCATGATATACTGTTGTTGTTACAGTATTGTCTTCCCTTGTGAGGACTGTGTATTTTATTCGCTAAAGGTTATTGGTTGCTGTTGCAAGTCATGATATACTGTTGTTGTTACAATATTGTCTTCCCTTGTGAGACTGTGTGTTATTTTTCAGAGCTGGGGTTTGTGTAAATGGATTGCTTTTACTCTTTCTCATGGACAAAGAAAAGAATTTCAAGAAATGTTCCAAATGTGGGGACAAAATACCCCCAAGACACTTATGATTTGTGCAAACTGTGCATAGGTGTAGGTCAATTTATCAGTAGAATGTGCTATTTGCCCTGCCCTTGGTCCAAGAGCTTTATTGAACAGAAAAAATAAACTGATTATTAAGTGGCTTTTGTCTGCAGATCTGGTGTCCTCTGAATCAAAAAAGTCTATGAACAAATCAAAGTGTAAGGATTCTGAGTTGAAGAACAGACATGCTAATGATTTGGGGGGTCTATATTAGAAGACCGAATGTTTAGGTGATCGAACACCTAAGCATCGATCTTCTAATATCGAACCGTACGATGTCGAACATCCAAGGGAAACAAGTCCCTCGGTCACAACGCAAACAAATATTACTTTACATCTAAATTAAGGGGGGGGGCTTTGCCCCCCACACCCCCCAACGTGAGAGGCTGGGCCCCCCATACCCCCTCTAACTAAATATACCAACTCCGAGATCACTCAACAGTAGGGAAATAGCAAACTCCAGCGAACGGCCAAGGGAAATCTTTCCTTGTGTTAAATCGGCTGTTCACCGTTTTTTGCTTTCGATATTAGAAGATTGATGTTTAGGTGTTCGATCACCTAAACATTTGGTCTTCTAATATAGACCCTGATTTGGGACCTTCTTCAGCTCCAAAATCACTGAGATTGGATGTTCTACTGGTAAGACCTGACATATTCTGTTAAACTGGCCCCAGAGCTTCCAGAGCCAATACTAGTCCAGGACACTGCTCCAAAATAACATCCGAGGCAGGCTTTATCTGAGATGGAACTGCATCAGATCTCTTCTTGGTCTCCTTCTACTTCATCTTTGAAATCCTTCAGGTCTTACAAGAGTAGGTCAAAGTCAGACCTGGATCACTTGATGAGGAATTTTTTTGAAAATGCAAATTGAGATAGGAGTCATGCCATCTCCTTCAGCTCCAAAGGTAGTTGGAGCAGGACATGCTCCCTCATTGTTATCTCCTTTCCTTTTGTGCATCTTGGCTCTGATGGCTTTGGAGCCAATTCTCAGCCTGGGGACTGTTCCCTCAGTGTTGACCTTGACTCTGGCTTTGGCACTGGGAGCCTTGGATCTGGCACACTCATCACCAACATCATCAAGGCTAAGGCCATCTCAAGACCAACAGTTTGATGATGTGACATTAGTACCATCTTTGAAGTTGTCTTTTTTAATTTCTCCAAATCTTTTGGGTTTTTAATACCATGACAGGAATGGACCCCATTCCTAAGTCAAAATACAATTAAAGTTCATGAAATTAGTATTATTTCAATCTTTGATGTCAGCCAGAAGTGCTCTTCGTAGCACCCACGATGTGCCCAGTAATGACTCCTTCTGCAATTCATATCGGGGTTACATGTATTGGCAATATATCTAAATATGATTGTAGATTCCTTTTTATAAGACCTGTTGCTCCTACTACTATTGAAACAGTCTGGGTATCTTTCTTCCACATTGCTCTTGTTTCTGCCTGCAAATCCTGATATTATAAGACTTTATGTGTTTTTTGGAGTTTCTCTGTACAACTTTTTTGGTGGTGTTGGAGACTTTGGCATTCAAGTCTTCAGTTCTGATCCCCTTCTCAAGGCTGTCCATCTTGTCTGTTTCTGGTGTGCTGTCTTTGGCTCCAATCTCTTCTCCACCAGGGAAACAGACCCAGTTATGGAGGTGGCATTCTGTGATCCGTCTGAGGTTGGAATGGCTTTCATGATTATCGGAATGAAGATTGCCTGTACATTGAGAGCAGAGAAACAGACTAAAGCTACTAAACCATAGTCTGAACATACCTCCTGCTGATGTACAGAGAAAGAATTTGTGTAAGAGAAAATCCATAGACACCTCATCAGAATTAAAAATAACAGAAAGTGTTCCCCCATTTTCTCCCAAAGACACCACCTTTGGCAAAATCTTGGAGTTTATGCAGTAGAGGGAATCTTGACCCCCCACCCCATCACAAGGAGGTTCTCTTTGAGGCCTGTGACCCAACCCCATCTACTTCTTGGATGGTCTGTCTAGCAGATAGGTTAATTGCTCTAGAGGTAAGGAAGTCATGGCAGGAATGACATATGTGTGAGGCAGTGCTACAAAAGCCTGACAGGATACTTAGACCTCCCAAGGGCAGATAACACTGGAAAAAGTTTTTTTTCCCCATGGTGGATTCTGTTATCATAGCAGCAGCAAAAAGAAAGAGTTGACTGACAATTCAGCCGTCCCTCTAACAAGGAGTCCGTGGTGAATTAGGAAAGTGGGCATATGCTTCAGGCATCTTCACTTTCAGAGCTCTTAACTAAGCCACCCATTGTGTCAGAAAGCCCTAGCCACTCTGAAAACACCCCCTAACATCTGACTCCAGAAAGCAATTGGAGACTTGAGCATGATGTCCACCATATTAAACGTTTTCATTGACATTATGCATAATTTGGCAGATGGAGCAGTGAGGGCAGCTGGAGCAGGTGTTGCTATGAGGCACTAGGCCTGGCTGCAGCTCTGTGACTTTACAGATCACTTTAAATTACCCTTCACCATTGCCCCTTTTGATGGATCTTTGGTGTTTGTTCCATTGATGAAACAAAAAAATGTAGAAATGCAAACAGGATGGCAAGATGCTCTTTGCCATTGGAGTGAAGTTTGAGGCCCTACAAAGATTGCATAGTAGGAAATAAAAGGACCCAAGATCACTCTGATTTAGAAAGACCAAGCATCAGCAGTTTGAGGTATATTCTATCAGGGCTGGTCTCGGCTGAGGCATCTCCATTAATATTCACAGGAACAGATGCAGAGGGGATCCACATAATCAGGGATACCATGAACCATTGTCCAACAGACAAACCTAATGTCCTTGAAGGGCTGTCCAACTGCTCCCTTCTGGAGGCAGTCAGGGGTCATTTAGTTATTTACACAGTAGAGTGGAAGACCATCATATTGGACAGATGGGTCACAGGAATCATATCCAAAGGCTGATCTATACCCATTTTCCTGGCACCCCAACAACAAAACAAGGGATGGTTTAGCATAATGGTTAAGGTCTTCACCTCACAAGCACAAGTTACAGGGTTTGATTCTGATCTAAGGTTATTAGTTAGGCTTAAAATGGCCCTTTAGGGCAGTTAGCCTAGTATTCTCTTATGCACCTATGCAGCCACTGACTGATGTTCCACCCAGTCAGGCAAAATCAAAGGAGAAAGAGATCACGTCATTGCCATACTAAAGTGTCATCTGTGAAGTCCCACCAGACCAGAGGAGTTGATTATTTTAATTGAGCTTCATTTTGGTTCCAAAGTAAAAACAGAACATCGGCCCATATGGGTCCTCAGCCACCTAAATGAGTATGTCAGAAATAACCAGTTCAGGATGGTCATGGTGCAATCCATCTTGCCTTGTCTCAGAGCAGATTACTGGATACGTTTGGTGGATTTTCAAGATGCTTACTTCATAGATTCATAGATTCATAGGTTCATAGGTAGGTACTAGGCTATCGGCCCAAGGGCCTATGTAAGCCTAGCCAGCAAGGTTCCATAGCTTATGCCACCCAAGAAAGTAATTTTCCTATGCCACTGTCCAGCAGAGACACAGAAGTGATCCTTGGGGTGTATTTCCTATTTCGCATCCACTCATCAAGATTTTTCTTGAAGAGTGCTAATGAAGAACTTTGCTTGACATAAATGGGTAGCTTGTTCTAGAGTATAGGAAGTCTCTGGGACAGGAATCTATCCCTCCAGTGTGTCCTGTTTATTGTGGTGACAAGGTTTATGTCCCTAGAGCATGTAGATCAGAGGGATTGGGATTTCTTTAGGTGTAGCATGTCCAACAACTCTGGGTTTGACATAGCTTTATATGTTAGGCAGAGATCACCTCGGAGTAGGCGATATGTCATGGAGTAAAGCTGGAGTTTTTTGAGGCAGTCAGTGTAGGGCATTTGTTTGACGCCAGTAATCCTCTTTGTGAGGTACTTCTGTGGCCTTTCCAGCTGCTGCAGATGTCTTGTGAGGTACATTCCAAAAGGGGCATTGTACTCTATAATGGGTCTAATGAGTGATGAGCAGAGGGTAACGATGACCTCTTTTTTCCTGGACGAGAACCCTTTTATGATGAGGTGTGCCACGTAGAAGGACTTCCTGACTACTGTGGCGATGTGACTATCAAAGGAGAGACTACTGTCCACTTCAACATAAAGATAGCAAAAGCATCCTGAAAATTCCTTTGTTTCTGTCTGGGAGCCAGCCAAAGGCTCTGCCTTTTGGTCTCTAACACAGCCCCCCCCCAACAGATGTTTTCTAAGTGACTTACCTACATCTCCAGGGATTCAGTTTTCTCATACCTGGAAGAATGGCAACTTTCTTCTCAGGTTGTGTCTGTCCTTGGAAATTTCCATAAACTTCCAGAAGTCAAAACTTCATAGGTTGCCAGTTGGATAATACTGAATCCACAGTCTCCCTCTCACTGGACAGGATTCAGACTTTGAGATGGGCAGTGCAAACTCTTCTACAGACTGCATCCCTGATTGCCTACACTGATTCTCAGGGTTCTGGGACTAATGATGCAATCAATACCAATGGTCCAGTTTGCATGTTACCACATACCTCTCAACCTGGAAACATCAAAAATCTAGACAAAGGCCCTAAAAATAGGTACAAATCTGTATGCTGATTAACATAAAATTTGCATACATAATTATGTAATCCCACCCATTCCAATGTAATTGTGGGATACCAACTTTTAAATGCAAACTAAGAACAGACAACCAACATATGATGATACTGCACCAGTCCAAACCAGCACAGACCAGTTAATTAATCTCTGTTGCTATTACTCTTATCATATTAAGCCTGAAAAGTGCAGTTCAGTCTATCTCAGCAAAGCAAGTGGTACATCAGAGTGGCATAACAATGAACTCTACCTTCTGTTTTCCACATGTTTTTAGCCTTTGACCCCCTATTTATGTATAAGTGTAGCACTATTATAAATTAGTAATATATGAGTAAAAATTGTGATGTGAATTGAGTTCAGTAAAATACAATATTATGACCATGAATTGCTTATGTCAGTAGCTTGAACGACTGATCCGATAAGCTCTACCATCTTGTGCAAGTAAGCAATGCAGGTGTCTATAGCACAACACACAGGTGCACATACACACACACATGCGCACACACACACACACACACACACACACACACACACACACACACACACACACACACACGCACACACCAGTAAATTGCTAATTGCTCCCCTAGCTAGTTATGCCACTGCACTGTATAACACACAAAATATCAATAAATCACCCCCCCCCCAGCTAGCTATGTTTCTGCTCTTCTGAATAGACTGTAAATGTTAGACTGTAACTGTCTGCTTAAATAGATGTGTAATACACATGCGTTCTTTTGAATAGACTTCTGGGAGCTGCTAAAATGGAGTGACTGGAATTAACTGTCTGCACACTGCTAAAATGCCACAAATAACAAAACTAAAAGAGTAAATTGTCCCCCTAGCTAGCTATGCCACTGCACTGAATAACTGTCTGCTTAAATACAAATACATTCTGAATAGAATGGCAACTGCTACTGTTAAAATACACATTTGATAGATAATATATATATAACACACCATACCTCTCTTAACTGTCCAGATTTTTGGCTCATCCTTTTGGTCTGCTTCTCATGAAATTTGTGGTTTTCTAGCAAATTAGTGTGATGATCTGAGGATTGAAGTCACTAAATAATTGCATACATTTGAGCTTCAGACTTCATATCCACCAGAAAATGTATTTATAGCAAACCCTGTTACTTTAGCAACTTTCTACATTTAAAGTAGCGTTGAGCAAGTGGTGGAAAAGTAGACTAATAACCAAAATAACCTCCACAGTCACCAAGCACAAATAAATCCGATTCAGGTAATAAGGTTCGACAGTTTAATACTTCTCAAAACGCCAACAAATGAATGCCAACAATAACGTACACAAACCACACGTTTTCGTCTTCAACTTCTTCAGTAATAACAGCCATCATTGAATACATGTGTTTTTATATACATTTCAACTCACATAACATTCAAATTACCCAATCATGACACAAGCTACTGAATTAGTACTTAAAGAAATGCATATGCGTATTGTACAATACTAAAAAATTGATGAATAAGAGTAAAATGCATAAATATACCATATCAGTTCAACAAATAATCTTCAATTCACTCAATACTATTTATTCAAAAATATTTGAAACCAATTTCTAAAATAAATTGAATCTAAATCATGTGCAAACTACTTGGTGTGTAACACATTAAAATCTAGTAAATAGTACCATCTGGTGGTGTTTGCTAAAACACAAGCAACTTTTAAAAATGCATAAAATCTCATTAAAAACTTATGAAAATGTAAAATTAAAAACATCAACAGTATGAAATTACATTCCTAGTAGTTTACTAAGCCAGTCTTAATGTGATTTGAAAACATAGTGTTAAAGCTTTGCAGCTCTTAATTTCAATACTGGTGCCAAGGACACCAAGACATTTTTTAGTATTGTACAATACGCATATGCATTTCTTTAAGTACTAATTCAGTAGCTTGGGCCATGATTGGGTAATTTGAATGTTATGTGGGCTGAAATGTATATAAAAACACATGTATTCAATGATGGCTATTATTACTGAAGAAGTTGAAGACGAAAACGTGTGGTTTGTGTACGTTATTGTTGGCATTCATTTGTTGGCGTTTTGAGAAGTATTAAACTGTCGAACCTTATTACCTGAATCGGATTTATTTGTGCTTGGTGACTGTGGAGGTTATTTTGGTTATTAACTTTCTACATTTATAAGAGCAATATTTAAAATGTCCCTATTTCTGAGCCTTTGTGCCCTGATTTTGTTGGACTTTGTCCAGATTTCTTGCACTAAGAGGTCGAGAGGTATGAGCATTTGATATGAATTTTCATCATGGAAGTACAGAAACCATTCCCAGGGTCAGTAGTGACAAATAACAGCATTTCTCAAACAGTACAAAATCTCCAACTGTGAGGCAGTAACAATGCAGTTCAATGCTGGAAAAAAGAAAGGACTCTAGCATATGGCTTGTTAACCAACTCACAGCCTACACATAAGTCTGCAAAGCACTAGAAATTTAAGCAGTATGTGCATCTGTCTGTTATTCATATAGATAAAACACATCTTTTTAAACTGATCTGAGAAATCTGGTTAAACAACTTACTCGTACCATATAAGTGGACTCTGGGAATCAAACCTAGATCATAGGCTTTCTGTAAGCAAGGTATTCAGATCTTCTGTGCCACACTGCTGATCTACAGCTTGTCATTAACTAACAGCCATGTACTTGCACTGAGGGATTGGGCACAATTCCAAGGGATATACCACAAGAAATCCAAACACAATGAGCTGTGCAGTACAGAAGAGAAAATAAAAAAGTGCAAATAGAAGCAGCTTTATACTGAAGTTAAACACTCTGGGGTGCTGTGAGTTTCCAACACACACACACACACACACACACACACGCACACACGCACACACGCACACACGCACACACACACACACACACACACACACACACACACACACACACACACACACACACACACACACACACACACACACACACACACACACTACCTTTCCAGTCCAACACAGCTTTGTCATCCCAAATGGCTCTTCTCACTCCAACACAGCTTTGTCGTCCCATACGGCTCTTCTCACCTCTGCAGTGCTTCCTACCTTTCCATTCGGCAGCATCATAGATATCCAATCTTCCTACCTTTTCATTCGACAGCAACAGCATATCAAATGGCAGCAACACTCTGCTTTGTCCATCAAATGGCGGCTCTTCTGTACAGCTACAGCATAGAAGATGAAGATATCCAGCCTCGCTCGCATTGTAGTTTCAAATGACTGTTCCATGCAGCAACATAGAAGATGCCTCACTCGCATTGCAGTCCTTCCCGCTAAGGATTTGAGCAGCATTTCATCCGGAAATGCATGCACATTGAGCTTTAGTGGAATTCTGACAGGTTGGCAGGCTGTTTCACAGAACTGACGTCATCTCCCACGTGATGATGTCAGCTCAAAAATACAGGAAATAAAATTTAAAATAAAAGCACCAAGAAACTCGGAAATTAAGGGGTGCCACTCGAGAATCATGGCACCCCATTATTTGGACCACAAAACTCGTTTTTTACCGAGTAATTTGGTATGGTTGGGAGGTATGCGTTACCATATGAAGATACTGCAGTGGCTCCTATCAAGTGCAATTCTCTCAGCTTCTACATTCTGTTTGCAAACTGATTCCAATAACCAATACCTGCAGGAAACATTTGTATTGGTGGCTAGATACCCTTTTTATCCACTCAGGCAGACCGTCTGTCCCTCCAGCTCCAGTTGTATTTGTGACGAAGGACACTTCCTCACTAAGGTGGAGGGGCATGAATGGTCCAAGTTTTATGGACTCCCAGCAAGGCTAATATTCACATAAATGTCCTAGAGGTGCAGGCAATTCTCCTAACGTTGCAGGAGCTTCAAGACTGCCTTCCTCTTGGAGTGTTTTAGATCCAGGAGGACAACATGTCAGTAGTTTGATATAATAACAAACAAGGAGGAACTGGATAGTTCCCCTTATGTCAGGAAGTATTGAGGGTCTGGCAACATGTGATTGTTTTGCACTGTTTTCTTATAGCAACACACATTCAGGGAGCTTTGAAATGCCTTACAGACAAGCTTAACAGATCTGTTCAGATGTCTCACAAGTGTTTCCTCAATCTAGCAATAGCTAAAAAAGATCTTTAGTACCTGGGGTTTTCCCTGCTGTGACCTTTTTGCCTCCCCAGACAACATCAAATGCAGCGGGTACTTTGCCATGATCCCACCACAGGGATAGTCACCAAGGCATGCTCTATTCCAGCAATGGCTTTCCGGTTTCTTTATGTCTTCTCACCTTTACTCCTGATTCCCATATTTTTACAGAAAGCAATTAAAGGTTAGTCCTCTGTCATCTTCATAGCCCTCTTTCAGCCTAGGCAAATTTGATTTCTCCTTCTCAGGCCTCATATCCAGAGTAGGATCTACTTTTCACACCCCTCTTGGAAACCGCATCCAGATCTCCCCAACTTAAAACTAGCCACTTGGTTTCTCCAGTTCCAGTATTGGCAAATAGTGCATCCCTCTTTTGAGGTGATCGAGATCCCAACTGCTTCTCAGAAAGAGTCTCTGTTTAGACTTTACCAATGGAACAAGATTCCAAATTGAAAAACGTATTGGAGATAAGCCATCAGTGTTATAATAATGGATGTCTGTATAAAAAGAGTTTGGTTGCATAATACAGCCCATCAGGTTGATGAACTCAGGCAAGAAAAGGATTTCAAGACTGCATGAATCATCAATAATGTAATCAGGCAGCTACCAGGAAGTACACTATTGCTATTTTATTTATTGCTTATTGATTACACTGGGAATGGTAACACTGGATAAAGCAAGTAATCTTTATCTCCCATCACATGGCATGTTTCCATGTGGTATATGAGTACTTAATGTAACCACAAATAAATTGCATAGTTAAAACACCTATTATCCATGTAAGATATACCATAATGAACCAGATTGTGCATTTATGTGCTAAAACAATTACTCTTTTTGATTTAACAGTAACATAGAATATGCCTGAGCTAAATACAAAGGATGTCCCTGTGTATACAACCACTGCTACACTTAGCCTATGTAGACTACCATTAAGTGAAAACACATGGAGTTAGGTTATTCTTATACATGACAACTTCAAACAGATTGGCACAGTATTGCAAAGAAAGCTGTTAAACTGACCAGCAGTGGTCTCAACAACAACTACAAACCATATGATGGATATTGGGGAGAGTGAGCCACATGTATCAGTGTATTTGTAACAGGGATCTCATGTCATTGGTGTGACATAATGCAGTCACCATGTATGTATGTGTGTGTGTGTGGGAGTATCAAGGTGTGAACATATTAGGCTGGGAGGACTGAATGCCAAAATGGGAGGGGGGGGCTCCAGGACTGTAGGTAGAGGCTTGTGTACTGTACTTAAGGGGAGATGTTAAAGCTGCACAGAGCTATAACTGCAGCTGTTAACCACATATATTAGTGGGGGGAAGCCATGGCCATACCACTGTGCATGCTGTGATGCCTGAGTATAAAAAATAATTTATAAATGTAATATGTTCTTTTTTTATTATTACAAAGTGTTGGCACATTTGGAAAGCCATATTTGAGCTCTGTGAAGTCTGCAGCTTGTGAGGTTCTGTTGTCTTAAAAAAGTGTGTAACCTTGTGGCCTTCATCTTTGAATGAGGAAAACAGAAAAAGAAAAAAGGAAAATATATGAAACGTTTAACTGAAATGTAAAGTGTAACTTTTTGTCTTTTCTCGGGAAAGACCCATGTTAGAGTTTTAGGCCTTAGAAATGAGGTATATTTATATATTATTAAATTAATGTACGCTCATCCCTTCCTCTCCCCCTAAGATGTACAAGATGCACAATGATTACATTGAATTAGTTTTTGTATTTTAGCATTTTGTTTAAATTCCATGCCAGAAGGACAAGTTTTAGTCAGTTTTGGCTGATGTATACATTGAAGGGTCTTATGTGTACTATAAGCAAAATTCTTTTGTGTATGGCAAAGAAAAGAATATTGAAATGTTTCTTTAATGTTAACTTAAGACAGAGATGTTTCTTGTGTGCTGTAAGCAAAAGAGGTTTAGAATGCATGTTTAACCTAAATATGAGTAATAAGCTCTGAGATGAAGAGATATGTATAATTACCTAAACAAGTCACAAGCTGGGTTACAACCCGATCATCTCAATATCACATTTTCATTTACAGAAATATAGAATCCTACTTACAGTTTTCTTTTACTTTTGCATTGTAATATCTTTGATTTACTATATGAATATAACCATTCTGTAAATAAAAAGAGGCGAAAGGAATAATTAAATCAGAAAAACAGACTTGTACAGAACCACAGGGTCCTGCTGACAAGAGGGAACATTAAGGTGTTAACTATTTTATATGAGCTATCTGCTGCAGGGATGTAGCCAAAAAATTCTGTTTTGTACTCAGACTCTTATTTTTCTTCCCCAACCCATTTGACATTTGGAAAGATGGACAAATCTTTCAGAATGTTGCTACCAAGCATTTAAAATGAATGTATTATTTTCAGCTGTTCCCTCTAATAAATATACAAGATGCAACATACAAGCAATGTACCTGCTGTCTGGGGCACTAATTTAGACAGTTGTATGCATATTGTGATCTGAAAAGGTTACACCCTTGATCCACTGTATCAGTATCAGTTTTATCTTCTTGTATGGACTTTTATATATAATTTCATTAAAATCACACCAATATCAATATGCATAGTACTACATTCAATAATATATATGTTTTTGAAAAGTTTTAATATTGCAAATAATGCTGCTTTAATAATGCCATTATATTAAACTTCGAATCAGTCTTCAGAGCTGAAGATGAGGGTAAGGTGGTCTACACAGCTTATCTTGACCTCACCAAGGCCTTCGACACCATCCCCCACTCTGAAATCATAGATAAACTTACTAAGCTGGGCATTAATTCCTACGTCACTCAATTGGTTGATAACTGGCTTACTGACAGAACCCACACTGTAAAAGTAGCCGACTCCAAATCCAGCTCAAGACAAGTAACAAGTGGAGTACCGCAGGGTTCAGTCCTGGGACCACTCTTGTTTGGCATCTACTTCTCTGAAGTACAGGCAAACACTAAGGGACTCTGGCTAACAAAGTTCGCAGATTACTGCAAACTGGGAGCCATTATTGAATCTCCAAATGATGTGGATATTCTACAAAAGGGCCTTACAGAAACAGATGCTTAGTGTCAGAGCCATGGGCTCAAGTTCATTCCCCTTTGGGAAAAAACATGTACCCGTGAATTACCACATAGGTGGCAGTACACGAAACACCGAAAGTGTGATAAGAGACTTAGGGACACAGGTGGACAGTGGTCTCACCTTCGATAATCACATCGCCACAATAGTCAGGAAGTCCTTCTATGTGGCACACCTCATCACTATGGGTTTTTCTTCCTGAAAAAAAGGAGGTCATTGTCCCACTGTACTCATCCCTCATTAGACCCATTATAGAATACGATGCCCCATTAGGTATGTATCTCTCAAGACATCTGCAACAACTGGAAAGGCCGCAGAAATACCTCACTTAAAGAATTACAGGCCTCAAGCAGATGCCCTCTGCTGACCATTTAAAAAAACTCCAGCTATACCCCGTCACATATCATCTACTCAGAGGCGATCTCTGCTTAACATACAAGGCCATGTCAAACCCACAGATGTTGGACATGCATAAACTTAAAGAAATAACAATCCCTCAGAGCCACACGCTCTAGGGATCTAAACCTGGACATCATCCAACTACCGCCCTATAGCACTGCTATCTCCTATTGCAAAAATAATGGAGAAATGTATCCACAAACAGTTGCTTAATCACCTCCTATGTAATAATCTCCTAGCTAACTGCCAACATGGGTTTCGACCACCACATCACCACACAGCCATATAGCACACACCACATAGCACCACCACAGCCTTATTATCCTTCATAGACTCCATTAACAAAAATTGCAATAATAATATTCTTTCTTCAGCATTCTTTGTAGACCTGTCAAAAGCTTTTGACATGGTCAATCACCAACTCCTCTTACATCGTTTATAATCTCTCTCGACCAACAATCTTGCCTTAAACTGGTTCTCATCCTATCTTCATAACCGGAAACAAGCTGTTTTATGGGACAACCATCTTTCTGAACTTCTCCCTACCACTATAGGGGTCCCTCAGGGCTCCATCTTAGGTCCTCTTCTATTTTCCATTTTTATTAACGACCTGCACCTTGCCACCCCTCTTACTACTTGTATTCAATATGCTGATGACACCACCATCATTTGCTCTGCCACTAACCAGGCTGACCTTCACTCCCTTACCCAAAAAACCTTCACCACTATAGAGAAATGGTTCTCTAATCACTGTCTCCTCCTCAACCCTAAGAAAACCAAACTTCTCCTCTTTGCACCCACACACCTGTCTCCCTCTATCAACTTCACACTCACTTCTAACAATGGCACCCTAATCACTCCAGACCAAACAACCAAACTCTTGGGTATTACTATTGACAACCTACTAAAATTTGACTTTCATATCAACTCTATCATAAAAACAACTAACAGAAAGCTAGGTTCTCTCTACAGAATCAAATCTTTCTTAACTCCTGAAGCTAGAACTACCATAGCTAGAACCCACCTAATCTCTACCCTATTATATGCTTCCCCCATATACACTAATCTTTCAAAACATAATCTCAATAATCTTACATCATCATACAACAATATTGCCAGATTTGCCACTGCCTCTCCATATAGAACACATCATTGCCAGAATCTCCTAAAACTAGGGTGGCTGGAGTTACCCCACCTAATTCAATATTATCAACTTACTATCGCCCACAAAGCCCTTCATCACCCTGAGAATACACCAATGTTCTCCACCCTCATAAAACCCTATAACAACCTGAAAAACCTACGCTCTTCTAATAAAATATTGATTCAAACTTCTCTATCAAAAAACGCAGCAGGTGACTCCACATTTTCCAACTCAGTTGGCAAAATATGGAATAAACGTCCTCAAGACCTCACAGCCCTAACTTCTATTCCACTATTTAAAACCAAACTTAAACACTTCCTAAGCAACCACTGGCTATGCTCTTGCTATAACCCTAGCTGACCTTTTTCACTCCATCTCATCTCTTGCCCCCTCTCCTCTTTCTCCTAACTCTTTCATTTTTACACATTCCATTTCTGTAGAGTAACTGTCTCTCCCTTCTAAAAAACAGACTTTACTCAAATTTTTATTGTTAAACTTATATACAATGTAAATAATTCTGTACATACTAAGTTACCTGAACTTGCATACCTTCTATGTCTCTGTCTGATCACCATTGCCTGAACATCCTTAATTGTGGTTTAAACTCCTTGTTTATTATTGTACATTCTTGTATTATATACTTGTCAAGTAGTAGATAGCGGAGCTTTTCTCCCCGGGCCTCCACTGAAAATGGACATGTATCCAGTTGGACTAGCCCGGTTAACAAATGTAAAATAAATAAAATAAATAAAATAATGAACAAAACATGCTGGAGGGATAGGTTCCTGACCCAGAGACTCCCCAGACTCTGGAATAGACTGCCCATACATGTCAAGCAGAGTGCCTCTTTGGCCCTCTTCAAAAGGAACCTTGACGATTGGATGGGAGATAGGAAATTCACCCCGGGGATCACATCAGTCGCCCTGCTACACAGGGGTCCAGGGAAGTAAATATTGTGGGAAAAAACAGCCAGGGAATTGTTATGGCTAGGCTTGTATAGGCCCTAGGGCTGATAGCCTATTACCAACCTATGAACCTATGAATATAAGAATGTCCAGCTGTATAAACAGGGAGATCACTTCTATAAGAATGTTCAAGCAGCAGCAGCAGCATTGATGTAAAGCATGCATCAGCTTGTATTTTATTTTATTTTATGTATTGTATAAAGCTATTATGTACTGTGGTTGTGGTTCTGTAAAATCACTGTAATCTGATTTCTGAGATACATTTTATAATACAGACTTTTACACAGTTTGACATGCATCCTACTATATTTATTTAAAAGTTTGTTTTGACATCATAAAGCCTGCCTAAAAGTCAAGAGAACAATGCCCTTCATCACTAGGATAAATTGCAAAGTCATCATAAAAGTTTTGTGCTTATGCTAAAACAAATTCCTTAATTTCTCTATAGGGTAGTTCTCTGTCTACTGTTCCCTTTTAAAATCTAATTGCATGTATGCAATTTAAGTCACACAAGGGTTTGGAATCAAGAAGAAAAAGGGCTTTAGGCAGTTGGGAAAAGCTGGGAAAGAAGTGATGTAATGTGATGTAATCTCTTGATTTTCTATGGAAACAGAAATGATTTGCTGAGATTTATATATTTGAAGCTAAAAGCAAAGTCAGTCTAGCCTTGCTTGGGAGATTTTGATATTATATCTGAAGGTTTGCTGTTTATAATTAGGTCTTGTATAATTTTACTAACTTAGAATAGTTACATTTGGCATTTCTTCAGTAAGAGACAGCTAGGGTATTTATCTAACTTATTCTTAAAATATGTTGCCTTCTAAAACTCACAATAATTTTTATATTCTTTGTGCATTGCCTTGATATTTCCAGAGTTAATTTGTGTCAGTACTTTATTAATTATTTACTTAAAGGTTGTATTCCATTTTAAGATCTTGTGGCTGGTATTTGTTTATGTATTAATATATTAATATTTATTATCTGAGAAGAGGGTATTATTCAGCAATGTAGGTTGACAAGTTATTTCATGCCTCTAATAAGAAAGATCTCCTGAGCATACTATCATCGAGATATAATTTTATAATTCATATTTGGCTAAATCAAGAGTGGTCAGTTAACTGATGTGCTTAGTCCCTAGCTGTATCTAGAGTGCGGGAGTCACTATCATGTTAGGAAGAAAGCTGAGGGTAACTGGCAGTACTACCTTGTCAGGAAGAAAGCTATGGGTAATTGGAGAATTCTCCCAGCCTTTCCTGCGAAGTAAGTGTGTGTGTGTGTGTGTGTGTGTGTGTGTGTGTGTGTGTGTGTGTGTGTGTCTACATGAAAATGATTTGGAAAGCAGCTATCTTGGGTAAAGGACAGTCAAAGACACTGTGGTTCACAGAGACTGTGGCGAGAAAGATGCCTGGTGTATTAAATCAGTGACTAAGCTCTGTAAGGGGTCAGTGCCAAGTTCTAGTTTGGATGTGGATGTTTAGAACCCATTCCAAGGAGAGCTGTGCATATTCCCTTTATGCTCCTTAGACTAGGTTGCATTTGGTAAATTGGTTATTGACTCAGATTTGTGGTCCCTTTTTTTTAGGCCCTTTTTTTTTTACTTTAGCTTATTGAGTTCCAGGAGTGTGAAATGAGAGAGCATCTCCTTAGTAACCGTCAGACCAATTTATAGCAGTGGAGTGGATCTAAGGGTCACAGCTTCTGACTGTCACATTACCTAAGTATCACAGTAGTTGGCAGTGGTGTGATTCAGACACCATAAGTATCAGCTTGGTTTTCATATTTTGTAGGAAGTGGTGTGATCTCTCACACATGTCAAAGTATAGCAGATATGCCCATTGACTGACATATTTTGCCCTCAGGTATACAGTTACTGGCATGGCATTCTGAGGGAAGCAATACCTTGACAAATTCAGTAGTGAGGAGAATGAAGTACTACTGCAAACCCTCTGCACGCTTGGCTTGTCACTAATGGGCAAAAGAGATGCAGGCAAATACTATCAGAAGCATATTTAGAAGGATGTTAATGCTGTTGTGGCCATTTAGGAACCTAACATGGTTTTCTGGCAGCATACAGGGAGTCCAGTAATATGTTATGATCTTGTATTTGGTCCAGTTTAGTATGATTTGCATCTCAGCCAGTTCCGTTTCTGGGTCTCTAGGGATTTGCTTAGAAGTGATGTGGTCCCTAAAAACATGGATATTCCACCATTGGGCCAAAAGGCATAGTAGGTGCAAAACCTTAAATAAAAGGCGTTCTTTCTGTACTTTTAAACCAAGTTTCTGTAATACCCCCCCCCCACCAACACACACACACACACACACACACACACACACACACACACACACACACACACACACACACACACACACACACACACGTGGTCTAAATGAAGCAGGGCCTCCATATCAGGCAGTTGTTATTTAGGCTGCTGGCACTGAGCAAAGCCGCCTTGATATGGTCATCTGCTTGATTTGTTTTTGTTAGTATGGGAGATTCATTAGCTGGACCCTACCTAAAATGTCACTATGGGGGCAGCAAAGGCTTTAGCCAGTATGTAAAAGCACTGGATTGAAAGGTGCCAGCCAACCCTGTCAAAGCAAGAGTGACTGTCTTGCATCTTTTCTCATGCTGACACGTCCTGGATCCATCTAGAATGATATAAACTATGCAGTCCTTTGTTAAAGCCTCTCATTGTTTCCCTGTATTTTGACATCATTAGAGAAAAAAAGAGGGATTTCGCTCAAAATTAGGATCTTGCCTGCATTTGTGACATGCATGGAGAGCTCTGTGATGTCTTTCAGGATATTTGTCAGGATTCTGCAAGCCAGGTCTTCACATCCACATAGAACACTACCATGTCATAATCATATTTGTTAGGCTTAAGGGTCTTTTGGGTCTTTGATATGTGAGAGATCCTGGCTCCTGAAAGGCAACCACTGTCACTTTCTCTTTGTACAGTCTCATAAGAGTTGAGCCGCTGTGTCTGACAATGGAGTCAGCAACCACTAGTACACTTTTTTTAGAAGGGTGTCTATATGCACTAATTTTAGAGTGGTTAATTACCTGGTGACCCTTTACAGTTCTACTGCTAATAGGTATTGTAGTGTTTGATCTATGCAAAGCCCTAGATTTACTAGATCCTGGAGGCTTAGGTGTGACTTTTCAACAGCATCAACATGCATTTTCTATAAATTTGTGCAGAATGCAGTGGTGGTATGTGTTGTTCACAGGTTGTGTTTGCTTGTGAGACAAAGGCCACCAATCTGCCTAATACTTGCATCTCTCACATGTAGATAAATAGCTATGAACTTTTAATGGTCTTACATGGAGTGGTGGAACTAATGAAATAAAGTAACCTTGAAATATTTGAAGTGCACACCATCATATGCTGTCAGGCTGTTGTAAAAGTGAGCACTCCTTTGAACTATGAATGGATAACTTGTCAGGCTTTCACAGATGTCACTGTGTATTTGATGCTTAAGCCAGCCTTCTACCCAGGATTCAACCTCCCTGGACTACATGAAAAGAGACATAGAGGAGCTCTCTGAGCATGTAGCCCAGGCCGGTATGACCCTGTCCTTGAGTAGCATCTTACCCTCACCAAGAATTATGCCACAATATGAAGACAAGATGATCAATTGGCTTAAGTACTGGTGTCATTCAAAGGGGATCCAATGCTTGTCAGCCTAGGATGACATGCTCGACAAGCCACGATGCTTCGCTAGGGACGGCTTGTACCTGCACCCCTGGGCTTTCGGATATTGGCAAAGGCTCTTGCTACCCCCATAGTGCCTTTTTTAGGCAAGGCTCAAAAGACAAACCCACCTCCATAGGTATCACAAGGGATAAGAAACTAAGAGTAATGCTACTCAATGTCAGAAGTCTAAACCTCAAGATGCACGCACTCGAAACTCTCCTTAGCATGGAGAACATTGATATCTGTGCAGTAACAGAAACCTGGTTCAAGGCTCCTGAGAGCACCCCAGCACTACCAGGTTATACCTCATACCATGCTGTTCGGCCCCAAAACTTGGACCGAACCACAAAAGGAGGGGGAGTATCAATATTCGTCAAAGATACCCACACCTCCAGGTTGGTGGCACAGCACGAAGCATCAGAGACTATCCATGTGCAGCTAACAGTGGGTAAAACTGCCTTCCAGTTTATAGCCTGCTACAGACCACCCTCCCAAACCCAGAAACCCCACTCGGCCTTCCTGAGAACACTGGAAATATGAAGGTCTCTCCAAACACCATTATATTGGGCGACTTCAACTACACAAACATAGACTGGGAGCATTACTCTAGCTCCAACACCCTAGCCCAAAGGTTCCTAGAATTTATAAACTCAAATGCTATCGAACAACTTGTTACCACTCCCACAAGAGGGGAAAACATACTGGACCTGATCATCACCAACATGGGGACTCTATGCTCCAGACCAGAAGTGTATCCCTCACTGGTAAGATCAGACCATAAACTAATCTCACTGGATATTCACATCCCGACTCCACCCCCTGCCCTGAAAACCAGTGAAAAACTTCTCTAAAGCAAATTTCACACTCCTCAAAACCGAGGTGGAATCCTTCAAAGCCCCCGGGCCTGTGGAAAATACGGCCCAGACCACAGAATCCTTTATAAATGCATTCTATGAACACCTTCAGGAATGCATGGATCATGCAATCCCAAATAAAACCAAGACCCAATCCTCCAAAGGCAGACATCCTGTCTGGTGGACCCCAGCCATAAACAAACTATACAATAGAAAGGGGAAGCTACTACATGATAGAGCAAAATCCCAAAAAGGGAAGGCATCTCTGATCAGTATTAGCAAAAAACTACGGGCACTCATAAAATCGTCTAAGGCCAGCTTCGAGAGAAAAATTGCACAGGACACTAAGGATAATCACAAGGCTTTCTTTAGTTATGTTAGGAACCTGGGTGGGAATTCCCAGATATGCTCAGAATTAGTCCAAAATGACAAAAAATACACTGAACCCACAGACATTGCCAACATCCTAGCTGACAGGTTCAGCGCAACACCCCCCCACCAAAAGGGCAAATATCTATCCCAGCAGAGTGCTGCCTCCCTGACATCTCAGATGCTCAGGTAAGAGCTGCCCTCTCCAAAGCAAAAACACAGCATCAATGGGACCAGACGGTGTCCCGGGCTGCGTCCTACATGAACTCCAAGAAGAGCTAAACCCAAACATAAAACTACTGTTCAATCTCAGCCTTACTACAGGATATGTACCCAAAGAGTGGCGTACAGCAACAGTGGTCCCTCTCCACAAAGGTGGTGCCTCAACAGATCCTGGAAACTATCGCCCCATAAGCCTGACTAGCTTGGTCTGCAAAGCTAATGAAAGGATCATCATGGACCTCATAAATAAAGATATTGGGGACCTACAGACACTGGATCCTACCCAGTTTGGCTTTGTTAAGGGCAGATCCTGCCTCTTAAACCTGGTTGATTTCTTTGAAACAGTCACCAAGGCCATTGACGAGAGGAAGGTGGTCCACACAGCCTACCTGGACCTTGCAAAAGCCTTCGATACAATACCCCACTCGGGCATTATAGATAAGCTCACCAGCTTAAATATAAAGCCCTATGTCACTAGATAGGTTGCAAACTGGCTCAAGGACAGAATCCACATGGTTAGAATTGCTGGAGCCATGTCAGACTCCAAACCAGTTACAAGTGGCGTCCCACAAGGCTCAGTCCTGGGACCTCTCTTGTTCAGTATATATTTCTCAGAGGTACAGGCCAACACGGAAGGACTGTGGCTGACCAAGTTTGTAGATGACAGCAAAATGGGCACCATAATTGACTCTCCAGCCGAAACAAGCATCCTCCAAAAGGGCCTCATAGAAGCAGACAACTGGTGCCAGAGCCATGGCCTCAAGCTAAACACCAAAAAGTGTATAGTCATCCCCTTTGGCAAAAACAAAGTGCCCACAAATTACCACATAGGTGGTAATACATTAAGTACGGAAGAAGTAATTAGGGACCTGGGGACCCAAGTTGATAGCAAACTCTCATTTGACAACCACGTGGCCAAAGTGGTTAGAAAAACATTTTATATAGCCACATAATCATGAAGGGATTCACATCTAGATCAGGGGAGGTCATCGTGCCTCTTTACTCATCCCTCATCAGGCCCATAATTGAGTACAATGCCCCTTTTGGGATGTACCTTACCAGACACCTGCAGCAACTGGAAAGGCTCCAAAAGTACCTCACCAAGAGGATCAAAGGGCTCAAACAGATGCCATATGCTGCCCGGTTAAAGAAACTCCAGCTCTACTCAGTGCCATACCGCCTGCTCAGAGGCAAGCTGTGCCTGACGTATAAAGCCATGTCCAACCCGAAATTAAAGGATATGCTGCTCCTCAGAAAATCCAAATCCCATCGAGCTACGCACTCAAGAGACTTGAACCTCAGCACTGAAATAAATAGGACATGCTGGAGGGACAGATTCATAACCCAGAGGCTCCCTTCACTCTGGAATAAAATCCCAGTCCAGGTTAGGCAGAGTCCCTCATTGACTCTCTTCAAGAGGAATCTTGATGAGTGAATGGGAGATCATAGGTTTACCCCGGGTATCACTTCTGTGTCACTGTTAGACAGAGGCACAGTATACTAACCTCGAAAAAGGGCATAGCAAAATTAATTTAAAATGGGTGGCGAAAGCCAAACACACTCTGGCTAGGCTTATAAATGCCCTAGGGCAGATAGCCTAGTATGAACCTATGAACCTATACTTCCTTTCTGTCACTCTTATGTGCTAAGAATTCTTAAAAACCAGGAATCACAGCACTGGAAAGATATTTCCTGTGTGTCAGTAGTCAAGTTACTTTATTTTAAGAACTGTAGTAGAAAAGTGATACTGCTGTTCACCTATCCTTTGTCTGTATTTTACCACTTTTGATCTGCTCATTTTGTCTCTTACCACCACAAAGGCAATAATAGTTTTGTAGTGTTTAGAGCACTGTGATTACTCTCCAGTACTGGGAAAAAGAAAAACTAGTTAAGTGCTCTCTGTACCACAAGACCCAGTCTTAACTATTGTTAAGCACTCCCTAAGAGCTGTTATGATCAGGTCTTAAGCTAGGCACTATGTAGTGACAGTGTTACTAACAAATGACAGTGGCAGAATTTAAAACTGCTTTGTTTCTGCTTTCTGTCTGCACCAGTAGTCTGTCTTTGACTTTGTCTAATAATCTTGCCTGACGTAAGATGTTTGCTACTGTCCATTTGACAGCAACTGCAAAGTGCTTTATGGCATAGAAAGTCAGAAAAACACATTGAGCTTTTTTTCTCTAGCTAGTAGTACATGGAGCAAAAACGATTCATGCACTACAAAGAATTATGATCAGGTCTCCAATCGTAACATACTTGTCCTCAGTATGGATGCCACTAAGGCAAATTTCATGGCAGCCATATAGTAGTTACGGTTGAAGACCCAGTCATAATCTTCTATATTGAATGATGGCTGTTGATATTGTCTAGTCTGCTTACTAGACTGGATTAAAAATGGACATTTTTATTTTATTTATGTTATTTTACATTTGTTGACTGGGAGGATCCGACTGGATAAATGTCCATTTTCAGTGGAGGCCCAGGGAGAAAAGCTCCAGAGTTAGTAGATATAACAAATCAAAAAGGTAATCATACTACATACAGGGTTATTTCACATATACAGAGACAGGTACACATCATCACATTTTTAGAAAAAATGCAATATTATGGCTCCACATTTTGGAGGTACTTAGGCACACAGAAAATGTAGTAACTTTAAATGATAGCTGGGTATACCAGTTATAGTACCAGTATTTTCTACCAGAAATTCTGAGAGATAGCACAAGTTAGTATTTGGATATTGGTGGAGGAATGTTGGGGGAACAGCAGGAGTAGTGGGTCAACCTGGGTGGAGGCATGGGCATTGCCTATTGGTAAGTAGGTGTTCCTTTAGTAGATGTTTAAACTTATTAACAGAAATTGCTGAGGTAATATTGGGGGGCAGAGAGTTCTAGATTCTACCTATGTAGTTAGGAAAAAGAGAATCTCCTGCTGAGTTGTTGGATTTGGTGATTTTGATTAAGGTCCTGTTACTAGAGTGCAGTTGTCTTGTGTTTTCTTGTATCTTAAGTAAATTAGACAGTGTTGGTATTCTATCTGGATGTAGTAGGAGTTTTTTTAGCAAAGACTAGTTGGTGAAATGTGATGAGATGTTGAAATTCCAACCATTTGAGTTGGTATAGTGAGTGGCAATGATGGGAACAATAAGGGGTGTTTGTGGCAAATCTGGTGATTTGATTATAACATGTGTCTAGTTTTGTGATTTCTGTTTTGGATAGGTTGGTGAAAATGGGGGCAGCATACAGGAGTGTGGATAGTAGCATAGTTTGTGCCATGGTGGTTTTGGTCTGCTGATTTAGGTATGTTTTGTTTTTGTACAGGCTGCCTAGTTTTTTGTGTATGTTTTTGATGGTTAGATTTATGTGCAAGTCAAACCTCAGTTTGTTGTCAGTTGTAACTCCTAGTACTTTTGTGTGGGAATCTGGAGAGATAATGGTACCATCACTAGAAGTAATATTGAAAGAGTTAGTGTCTATGTTGAATTTATTTGTTTTGAAGATTAGTAGTTTGGTCTTTTTTGGGTTCAGTAACAAGTTTTTACTGAGAAACCAAGCTTCAGTGTTATTGAAGACCTGTTGGGTTGTGGAAAGGAGTATGTGGGGGTTGGCGGCTGAGCAAACTAAAGTCGTCAGCATATTGTATGACTGTTGCATCTTGGGTGATCTTATTTAGATCATTGATGAATATTGAAAATAATGAAGGGCCTAAGATTGATCCTTGTGGGACTCCAGTAGTAATAGGGAGCAGTGTGAAAAGTTTGTTATCCCTTCTGACTGCTTGCTGTCTACCTATTAGGTAGTTTTGAAACCAGGCCAGTGAGTTAGTGGCTAGTCCAAGGTCAGAGAGGGACTCAAGAAGTTTGGGATGGTTGACCATGTCATATGCTTTTGATAGGTCAAGAAATATGGCTAATGATAGTTACCCCAGGTTACGGTTCTGGTTTATTAGGTTGGTGAAAGAGATGATGGCAGTTGTCATACTATGGGCTGGTCTAAATCCATGTTGAGAAGGTGTGAGAAGTTGTTTTTTTAGTAGGTATTGCATAAGTTGGTGGTGAATGCATTTTTCTAGTAATTTGGCAAGTGGGGAAAATATGGCAATGGGGCGATAGTTGGTCATGTCTGTACAGGTTCCACCTTTGTGTAGTGGGGTGACGTGCTATTTTCCAGATTGTTGGTATTTTGCTTTCCTTAATTGATCTATTCAGGAGGATTGATATTGGATAAGCTAATTCGTTGGCAGCTATTTGTAGGTATTCGGCTGGAATATTGTCGGCAGCTAGGCTAGTTGGCTTGAGTTTACCTAGTATTATTTTTATATAATCTGTGGGAATAGCTTCATATTGGAAGGTGGTATTGGTGGCTGATTTGGGGTTGCTAGTAGTAGGTGTTGTGGGTTGTTGGTGAACCAATTTTGAAATGGTTTCTATGAAAAATCTATTAAAGGCTTCTGGAATTTCAGTGCTATCCTTTACAGTGGTTGGTGTTGGTATACTTGGTTTGCTGGGGTGGAGTAGTATCTTTAGTCCTGCCCAGAGTTTTTGGGGGTTGTTTTGGTGTCTACCTTGCAAATTTAGGAAGTAATTCCTTTTGTCTAATAGGATTTATTTTTTTTTGTTTTGTTTCTGAGTTTTTGGAATTCTTGTTTGGTTGCTATGGTTTTATTGGCTCTCCATTGATGCCAGGCTCTATTTCTTTGGGATATCATGGTTCTAGTGGTCCTAGTGATCCAGGGGGCAATTTTAACTTTTTGTTTACTTATGCGTGGTGGGGCATGGGTGTTTAGAATGTTTAAAAATGTGCTGTTAAATAGCTCAACTGCTTTGTCTAGTGGGAGGGTCTTCAGAAGGTGTTGTTCTAGTTTGAAAGCAGGGCAAGGGAGCATCTCCTCTTTATCTCCTCTGCCTAAGTATTCATTTATGCAATCATTCATTTGCCTAGAAAAGGGAAAACTCAGTTCTGGAAGAATGTTATCGTATGTGGAGGTTCTGTTATTTTTTTTTTGTTGTTGTCTTTATATATATTTTTGTCTTTCATTTTTGTGTGTATGTGTGTGTGTGTGTGTGTGTGTGTGTGTGTGTGTGTGTGTGTGTGTGTGTGTGTGTGTGTGTGTGTGTGTGTGTGTGTGCAAGCATGGGCATGTGCGTTATGTATGAGATTTAATAATGTAGAAGTGATACCAGGATTCTTTTCACAGAAGAACAGTGAGTTAGATTGCCATCCAAAACATGTAAAACTGCAGTTATCTTAAATATATACCTTTATACTGTTCCCAGGTACAATATTTATAGAGTTGTAGATATTCTAAGGCTTTTAAGTCTTATGACTGTTTACATTTTGCCAAACTGGATTGAGATGGGGCTAATCCTGCGTAGGCTGTGGCACTCAACTATCATTAGTCTTCATTCTGCCATTGGCCATAGGTGTATGATTGAGAATATTTTCCTAGTTAGGTTGACCTTAATGTTTTATTAGAAAGGCAAGGAAGATGCTGTTGAAGAAAAGAATCCTCCACTTTTTTCTGGGCCACAGATCATAATTTCCTGTAGAGTGTTTGGACCCGAAGACTATTCATGAGCACTGACTCCTTCATAATTATATCAGGTGCCCAGTCCCCTACCCAGCTTTCAAGTCATTCTCTTAAATTGGCATGTAGTCTTTGACATTGTAATATGTTGAAGCAGTTTACTTTAAAGTCTTAGAATATTATAGGTTCATAGGTAGGTACTAGGCTATCTGCCCGAAGGCATTTTTAAGCCTAGCCAGAGTGTATCGGCTTTCGCCGCCCCATTGATTAATTAACTGAGCAGAGCCAATGAAGTGATCCCAGGGGTGTATTTTCTGTTACCCATCCACTCATCAAGGCTTCTCTTGAAGAGTGTTAGTGAGGGGCTCTGCCTACTGTAGTTAGGAATTTTGTTCCAAAGCATGAGGAGTCTCTGTGACAGGAATCTATCCCTCCAGCATGTTCTATTTATTGTTGTGGCGAGGTTTAGCTGACTAGAGCGCATGGCTCACAGTGACTTGGATTTCTTTAGGTGGAGCATTTCCATCAATTCTGAGTTGGACATGGCTTTGTAAGTCAGGCAGAGATCACCTCTGAGTAAGCGATATGCCACTGAGTACAGATGGAGTTTTTTCAGTCGGGCTGCATAGGACATATGTTTGAGGCCAGTAATCCTTTTGGTGAGGTGCTTTTGTGATCTTTCCAGTTGTTGGAAGTGTCTTGTGAGGTACATCCCAAATGGGGCATTGTACTCTATGATGGGTCTGATGAGTGACGAGTAGAGGGGCAGTATAACCTCTTTATTTCTAGATGCGAACCCCTTAGTAATTAGATGGGCCACATAGAAGGATTTCCTAACTACTTTGGCAATATGATTGTCAAAGGAGAGATTACTATCTACCTGGGTCCCCAGATATCTTATTACCTCTTCTGTATTAAGGGGGCTGCCACCTATGTGGTAATGCATGAGTGTTTTGTTTTTCCCAAACGGGATGACTATGCATTTTTTGGCATTTAGCTTGAGGCCATGACTTTAACACCAGGTGTCTGTCTCAGTAAGGCCTTTTTGAAGGCTGTCTGTGTCAGCTGGAGATTCAATTATGGCTCCCAGTTTGCAGTCATCGGCGAACTTGGTTAGCCATAATCCTCCTGTGTTTGCCTGTACATCTGAGAAATATATACCGAACAGTAGGGGTCCCAGAACCGAGCCTTGCGGGACACCACTTGTGACTGGTTTAGAGTCGGACCTGGAGCCCGCTATTCTTACCATGTGAGTTCTGTCTGTAAGCCAGTTGGCAACTCATCTTGTGACGTAAGGGTTTATGTTCAGGCTGGAAATACCCGAGTGAGGAATGGTGTCGAGCACCTTGGTGAGATCAAGGTAGGCTGTGTGAACCACCTTTCCCTCGTCTATGGCCTTGGTGACTGTCTTGAAGAAGTCAGCCAGGTTTAGTAGGCATGATCTGCCCTTAAAAAAGCCGAACTGTGTCGGGTCAAGTGTTTGGAAGTTCCCAATGTCTTTGTTAATGAGTTCCATGATGATGCGCTCTATAGCCTTGCAGACCAGGCTAGTCAGGCTTATGGGGTGATAGTTACCAGGGTCAGTTGTGGCCCCTCCTTTGTGGATCGGAATAACCGTTGCTGTGCACCATTCTATGGGCATGTAGCCTGTGGAGAGGCTGAGGTTGAACAGCGTGTTTAAGTGGGGGGTTAATTCATTCTGTAGTTCGTGCAAGACGCAGTCTGGGACACCATCTGGCCCCATTGATGCTGTGTTTTTGGCTTTTGAAAGGGCTGTTTTCACCTGTGCTTCTGTGATTTCTGGGACACTACACTTTTCCGGTATTGTTGTGGGCCCTTTTGAAGGTGAGAAGGAGGTGAAGTTTGCACTGAATCTATCTGCCAGGATGTTGGAAATATCAGTAGGTTCAGTATATTCTGTGCTATTTTGCACTAGCTCAGAGCATATTTGCAAGTTGCCACTTAGATTCTTGACATAGCTAAAGAAGGCTTTGTGGTTATCTTTCGAATCCTTGGCTATTTTTCTTTCGAAGTTAGCCTTGGATGATTTTATGAGGGACCTTATTCTTAATGATACTGATCAGGGATGTCTTTCCTTCTTGGGATTTGCTTTTTTTCTGAACTAGTTTCCTCCTTCTGTTGTATAAACTGTTTATGGCAGGAGTCCACCAGACTGGTTTCCTTCTCTTAGGGGAGTGAGTCTTGGTCTTGCTAGGGATGGCATGATCCATGCATCCTTATAGGTGCTCACAGAGTGCAATTGTAAAGGATTCTGCATCTTGGGCAGTGTTATCCTTTAGCGTGGGGGCTGTGAAACTTACCACCTCTGCCTTAAGAAAGGTGAAGCTTGCTTTAGAAAAGTTTTTCACTGTGGTTTCCTTGGTTGGGGGTGGTGGTGGGGTGTGGTCATCCAGGGTGATTAGTTTATGGTCTGATCTAACCAGTGATGGGTTGACCTCCAGTACAGAACACCTGTCGCCAATGTTGGTGATGAACAGATCCAATATGTTGTGGCCTCTGGTAGGGGAGTTTAACAGCTGATCCAGGGCTTTTGAGTTGATAAATTCCAGGAAGCAATCAGCCTGGGAGTTTGTACTCAAGTAGTTTTCCCAGTTAATGGTAGGGTAATTCAAATTGCCCAATATCAGGGTGTTCGGTAGGACCTTCATGTTTTCCAGTGTCTCCAGAAAGGTGGAGTGGTGGTCCTAGGTCATGGAGAGTGATGTGTAACAGGCCACAATTTGCATTACAGGTTTGCCCGATGTTAGTTGCACATGGATGATCTCAGAGGAATCATGCTGCACCACTAACCTGGAGATATGAGTATCCTTGATGAATATGGATACACCCCCTCCTTTAGTGTTTTGGTCCATGTTCTGTGGCCGAAATGTGTGGTATGAGTTGTAGCCCAGTAGTGCACAGATGTTGACATTCTCCATACTTAGGAGTGCTTCGAGCGCATGCATTTTGAGATTTAAACTCCTGGCGTTGAGTAGCATAACCCTCATTTTTTTTACTTGTGCTGTTTACGGTGGTGGGTTTGAATTTTGAGCCTTGCCTAAAAAAGGCACTATGGGGGCAGCAAGAGCCTTGGCCAGTATTCAAAAGCCAAGGGGTGACAGGTGCAAGCCATCACTTGCGAAGCAACGCGGATTGTCGAGCATGTCATCCCAGGCTGACAGACACTGGATCCCCTTTGAATGACACCAGAAGCTTAGCCAATTGTTGAAATTTATCATTTTTTTCTTTATACTGAGGTATCATTCTTGGTGAGGGCAGGATGCTACTCAGGGTCAGGGTCATACCTGCCTGGGCTACATGATCAGAGAGCTCTTCCATGTCTCTTTTCATGTAGTCCAGGGAGGTACATTTCAGGTCATTCACACCAACATGAACAATGACAGAGTCGTATTTGTACTTGTTCTGGAGTGACCTGAGTGCTTGTGTTATGTGGTGGATTCTGGCTCCAGATCGGCAGCTAACAGTAACCTTCTCCTTGTCCAGCCTAGTGAGTGGGGCGTCAGTGTTCCTGACTATTGAGTCACCTATTGCTAGTGTGTTAGGTATGTTATTTCGCCTTAAGGGCTGTGATTGTGAGGCACATTGATTTTGTGTTTTATGTGCTGTCTGGTTTGTGACGGGAGGTTCAGGTTTTGTGGGTGTCTGCTTTGGAGCTCTCTGATGCTTTTGCAGGTTTTTATTTAGAGCCTTCGAGTATGATTTTGTGTATTTATGTGTATTTTTTGCCAGTGCTGGTTTAGTAGGTCTATGTGAGGCTGGAGGAGTGGTGCAGGTGTTAACCTTCTCCTCATGACTGTCTGTTCCAGTCTTGGGGGGAGAGACCTTAGCCTCCAGTTTGGCTATATAATTGCATCTCTCGCATATGTTAGTGTTTTGTGATAGGAGGAGAGGGCTGTCTGTGTACATGAGGCAGTTGTAACATTGCCTCAGGATACCCAGATTCACCAACTGGACTGGAGAGTACACCTGAAGTTGCCTTTTGGTCATGCCTGAATAGTAGGGTGAGCTGGCTGTTTAGTCACTTGGTTGGTGAGGGGTGGATAAAGAGCCTTGCCCTGCTGGGCAGTTAAGTGTCGGGGTATATTAGTGCTTGCTATTAGGTCTGAGCAAGTGCTGGACTGTAGGATACTTTTTGAGTGCTTAGGTTGAGAGTTAGACTAGTTTCAAGTGAAAAACTGAAGTGGAGACTTAGTGGAGCCGGGAATAATTTAACCCTAGCTAACCAGTGCTGCCCGGCGCACAAAACCGTGCAAACGCGGTTTTTAAACTACTAACTTCTGGGCTGGAACCACTCCTCCAGGGACAGATGGCTGCTCAAAGTTCCCGTCTCTCACAGGTGAACAGAGAAACTTCCCTCTATCCAACTAAGGTATGGGCAACTCAGAAACTTGTAACACAGCCCTGAATTCAGCACTAGCCCGAAAACTGGACTATACTAGCTTAGAAAGGCAGGAAACAAGATTTTTTTTTTTTTGAAAAGATAAGGCAAAACCAATAAAAAGTACACTTAAAACAGCTTTACACAACTACAAGCGATCAGAAAAGGCTATCGTACTTTATTGTGCAGCCTACAACAGTTAAACAATTTATTTAAACAAAAAACAACTTTTTAAAAGTGCAGTTAGTCAAATAAGTACAATATGTGAAAAAATAACAAGCTTTTAAATCACAATAAGTGCTGGAAAAATCAGTGTTTAGGTGGAAAACAGTTAAGTACTGCAAGAAAATACAGAAAACTGATAATCACTCCAAAGTCTCTCTTTTAAGCTAGAAGGCTTGTATCAGTTTAAGGATTTCTAGTGCTTTCCAGTAGGTTAGTTACAGGAAAGATGGGAAACAAGCGCAGATGTGGTCTTTTAAACCAGAAAGTTGAAAGAGATGGGCAACTTCCCGAATGATCAATAAACTACAATTCCTGGGCCAAGAACCACTCCTCTTGTGGTAGACAGGCTACCCAGTACTTACCACTCCCACTGATAAGCTAGAAGGCTGCATTCCAACACAAAGGCTTGGGGGCTCAGAAGCTTACAAACAGTCCTGGATACAGCAAATCTGTACCTGGACTAGACTAGTTACGGGAAAGGTGGGGATCAAGCGCAAACACGGGCTTTAAAACCAGAAAGTTGAGAGAGATGGAATAAACTGCCCAAACGACCAAAACTACAATTTCTGGGCCAGAACCACTCCTCTTGTGGTAGATAGGCTACCTAGTGCTTAGCACTCCCACTGATAAGCTAGAAGGCTTCCCTCCAACACAGAAAGGCTTGGGGGGTTTCAGAAGCTTACAATGAGTCCTGGATACAGCAAATCTGTACCTGGACTAGACTAGTTACAGGAAAGGTGGGGAACAAGCACAAATGCAGGCTTTTAAGCCAGCAAGTTGAAAGAGATGGAAAACTGCCTAAACTGCCAATAAACTACAATTTATGGGCCAAAACCCACTCTTCCCATGGTAGATAGGTTACCTGATGCTTACCACTCCCACTGATAAGCTAGAAGGCTTCCCTCCAACACAGAAAGGCTTGGGGGGCTCAGAAGCTTACAAAGAGTCCTGGATACAGCAAATCTGTACCTGGACTAGACTAGTAACAGGAAAGGCAGGAAACAAGCATAACCACAGGCTTTTGAATCAGAAGGTTGAAAGATGGAAGAGCTTCCCAAATGGCCAATAAGCTATAATTTCTGGGCCAGAAACCTCTCCTCCTGTGGTAGATAGGCTACCTAGTGCTTACCACTCCCACTGATAAGCTAGAAGGCTTCCCTCCAACACAGAAAGGCTTGGGGGGCTCAGGAGCATACAAACAGTCCTGGATACAGCAAGTCTGTATCTGGACTAGACAAGTTACAGGAAAGGCAGGAAACAAGCTAGGATTTTTTTTTTTTTTTTTTACAGAAAAGCAGCTAAAACAGCAGTAAATACAATTCAAATGCAGTGCAGGCTAGAACACATGGGGTTGGAAGGGTGGCTTAATGGCTAAGGTGTTTCCCTAACAAACACAAGGTGCAGGGTTTGAGTCTCACAAAGGATAATTGGCTAGGCTTAAAATGGCTCACAAGGGCAGTTAGCTTAGTACTAAACTATGAACCAATATTACGGCAAATACAGTTTAATTAAATGCAATTAAATTAACAAATGACTAAAAAACAAGTGCAGAAGGCATTAAATTAGAAGGCTAGTAACAAGCAGTAATAAGTGCAGAGTAAGTAACAGCACACAGAACAGCAACTAAGACAGTTACAGTAAGAGCAGCTGAATATATATATATTTTTTTTGATAGAGGGAATACAGCAGGATTAAGAGGCTACAGGGGTTGTCCTTCTCAAATGCTCTCTTTGTACACAGTAGGAGTGCCTAAATAAGAATTTGATCTCACTGCACTCAGTTGAGTGAGCAAATGAGATAGGCCCAGGAGTATCCAAATACAAATTTACAAGAGGGGCGGGCAGTTTCAAAGCCACCAAGATTAACACCAACACAAGAACAGGGAGGGTGGGAGAACACAGTGGAGACAACAATAGACAGAAATAATACAGCACCACTATAAATAATAGGCAAGTTTATAAATACAGCACAGTGCAAATTAAGTTGCAAAAGTGTACTTATCAGTTTGAAATAGATTCCAATTCTGCAGCTCAAAGCACATCTATCAGCTTTCCAGCAGTTTACAGAAATGGGGGATGTAACTCTCCCTTGTTTGTCTTATTTAAACTTACTATGACATTATTATTCTTGTATCAGTGAGTTAAGGTACTGGAATACAAGTACAGACCCAGGCATGTTCACAGGACATTATCATTAAAGACTTTGACAGCCAATATCAATGTCCCCCTGTAGCAACAATAGCATATTTTCTAAAAGGTCAAGGTCTTGCACCTATCTTTATAATCTAAGGATCATAATGCTGGTATTGATATAGTAAGTTTCATATATACATGTTCACAGATGTCCAGTTGTTTAATACTATAAAGAGAAAACATAGAGTTGTATTCAATTACAGATCTTACTTTTGATATTACATTGTGTCTTTATAAACACCACCCAATATGTGATTATGTCTGATTGAGACTGCATTTGTTTCAGCTCAGCTAAGACAACTTTTCAGAAGTTATATAGTATTTAATGTGATGCATATTTGGGGAGGAGTTGAAAAAATCTGTAATGACAGCTTAATCCTTAGCACTATAGAAATCTAACAAAAATCTAAATGTGCATGTGCAAACCTAAAGCAAACTGCTTGTGATATACAAATGATAGCAGAAAAGCTCACTTAAAGGTAGAAACAGCCTGCAGGGGAAGTACACATGCCATTATATTTGTATTAGTTATAGTGGCGTTCCTCCTTGATCCTGAGTTGTACGTTCTCCAACAGGCCAGGTCAAAGCACTATTTAATTGCATTTGCTGAAAAAGGTTGAGCACTGGTCCACATCAGCCTTTTTTCAGACACAGCCTGGATTCACTGTGTAGATAAATGACTGGTTCACAGCCAAACAGTAGGCAAATGGAGGCTGAGGGAATTAACCTATGAACCAATATTATGGCAAATACAGTTTAATTAAATGCAATTAAATTAACAAATGACTAAAAAACAAGTCAGGACATTCTGGGAAATTCAGGTTCAGGTTTTATGGGTGTCTGCTTTGGAGCTCTCTGATGCTTTTGCAGACCTTGACTACTGGAAACAGCTCATTAATAGCTCATAGCAGTAATCCTCTGTGTTAATTGCTAGAATGGCATGTATAAATTGTCTGACAAGTACCGTTTCCAGTCAGCTCCAGATCAATCAAACATAGCAAGAGAAAGCAGGCCACTTAAAAAAAAAAAAAAAAAAAAAAAGTTTGTACAGCAAAGGATGTTCTTCGTGTTTCATTGTTGCAGTCATTACATTTGGGTAATCCTGCTGGCAGGTCGCCCACAGTCAGCCTGAATTCCAAAGTCTTGGGTCCTGCGTCGGCTGGTGTCGGCTCTTCCCTGACGTCAGGGCGTCAGGGGTATAAAAGAAGTGGCCGATGCCATTTTCTTTAGTCTTTCTTGCCGCGCGGTGCCCGAAGCAGAAGCAGGTCGCAAGTGCCGGTCGGCCGACTCCTGAGATTTTTGTGTTCGAATTTCAGATCCAAAGTCTTCTTTAAAGCTAAGTACCACATTGGGGAAACTTTTTTCTTGCTCCAGACCGATGTCAGAAAAAGTTAATAATTGTATTTCTTGTGGAAAGCAAATACCTCATAAGGACTTTCATTCCTACTGTATTCCTTGCCTAGGCCCTGACCATAACGTTTCAGGTTGTCGGTTTTGTGCTAGGTTCAAACAATGCACTATTAAGTGTCGGTATGATTATGCATTAAACTATTTCGGCCGCAGGTTTAATTATCCAGAAATGTTGTCGGATAGCCATCCGACAACCGGAGTTCACAAAAAACGCAAAGAAAAAGAAAAGGATAGGCAACCGAGGCCCAAAGCTGATGACGAAGCTTCTCCTAAGCCAGTCGCCGGTTCTCAGTGAGGTGCTTTTGCAGCCCCTGACACCCGCTACTTTAGAGTCGCAGGTCGCTACCGACTGCCACATGGAGTCGGCTATGCCGCTGGAAATTCAAGGTATTGGAGCCTCGGGCACTGTTCCTTCAGATGGGTCTGGAGCCACTGAGCTGGCACCGGCTTCTGAGGGTGTTTTCAGGCCTAAAACATCTATACATTAAACCGACTTCAAAGGCAAAGACTAAAGCACCTTCAAAGGCAAAGAAACAAACTCAAGAGCCACGTGGACAGGCCTCCATGCCCAAAAAACAGATGATCAAAATGGCCGAAGACTTGATTATCCTGATCAGGGGTACCCATCCCCCTCCTGATAAGAGGCCTAGGCAAGAGACAGACTATGAATCTTCAGATCAGGTTTCTATTTCTTCTGATTCCTCTTCTGATCAGGAATATCCCCCCCCCCCCCCCCCATGAGGATTCTGATGCTGAATAATCTATTCCTTCAGCTTCTCCTCCTGAAGACTATTCTTTTGGGGAAATCTTGCATACCATGAGGGAGCACTTCCACTGGGATAGCCAAGATTTTTCAGAATCTAAAAAGAGGCTCAGGGACTTTCTTTTACTACCTCAACACAGGCCTCTAGCCATTCCACCTGTGTTAGACATTGTAGATGATGTGTTTTCAGAGTCTAGTCTTACCCCTGACTCCTTACCTCCAGCTCCTGTTAAGCCTGACGGATATTACAGGGTTCCTGACTCTCATAAATTCCTTTTCAAAAACCTTGCTGCAGACCCAGAAACTATTCCACAGGGTCCCAAAGGGGTTAAGGCTTCTGCTGCAAAAAACCCTAACCCCTCTGACAGAGATTCTAGGGCACTGGATAGATGGGGAAAAAAGGTTTACACATCTGCTACCTTGCTATAAGGGCCTTAAACTGTCAGTTTCATATGCTCAAATATCAGCAACATGTCATGGTATTGCTTAAACAGAAAATGTTGTTAAACTCTGAATGTGAAGAAAACAAGGAAATGCAGGATGTATTGCATGCAGTTGAACAAGTTGGAAAGCATACTTTGCAATGTGGTTTTGATTCTCTGGAGGCCTCCTGCAGGGCCGCAGTTACAGGTTCTGTAATTATGAGGCAGGCTTGGTTAAAGGAACAAAATCTGCCTGATCATGTCAAAGTTAAATTATTAGATGCACCTTTACAGCATGATACTTTGTTTGGTGTTAAGGCAGAAGAGATGTTAGAGAAGATGGAGGACAAAGCTAAATCTATGCAAACTGTCAAAGCTTTTTTACAAGTACAGCCACCTAGGTTTAGTAGACACTGGCCTACAAAAAATTGGTCCTTTCCTGCCTCAGACAGACCTCAAAGGGGCAGATCCAGACGCCCTAGAGGCAGATCCCAGACGAAAGGTTCATACAGGTCAAAGTAATGGGGTGCTTCTACCTCCAAAAGTGGAGAAGACAAATCACAACCTTACAGGAAACAGTCCCAATGACTTCCCCTTGCCTACACCAAGCACGTATCTCCTGGCAACACCCTTAGGGGGAAAAATAGCACTTTTTTCTCAAAATTGGCACATTATAACCCAGGACAAGTGGGTTCTAAACATAGTGTCACAAGGCTACAAGTTTCACTTCCATACCCTGCCAAAGGCAAATGGTTGGCCAGATCTGCCAAACAATCAGTGGGCAGAGGCACAAAAACAAGTCTCATCCCTCATGGATATGGGGGCCATCCAACAAGTACCAGAGCAAGAGCAGGAACAAGGATTTTACTCAAGACTGTTCTTGGTACCCAGAAAAGACAAAACCTGGAGACCAATACTGGACCTATCTATCCTAAACACATTCCTGGATATACCAAAATTCAAGATGTTGACCTTACAGCAGCTTCTGCCCATGCTGGGCACGAAGGCTTAGCTTGTGACTTTAGACCTAAAAGAGGCATACCTGCATGTCCCAATCAGGCAATCATGCAGAAGATACCTGAGATTCAAGGCTGGCTCAATGCATTACCAATTCTCTGCACTACCCTTTGGCTTATCTACTGCTCCCAGGGTCTTTACAAAGTGCCTGGCACCAGTAATTGCATTCTGCAGACAAAGAGGAATACAAATATATCCTTACTTGGACTACTGCCTAAATTCAAGCAGAGAACGAGGACATTCTTCTACAGCATCTGGCGTTTGTGAAAACACTTCTAACATGCCTAGGGTACACAGTGAACGAAAAGAAATCAAAATTAGTACCCTCTCAAGAGATAATATTCCTGGGTGCAAGCTTAAATACAACTGCCCAGATGGCTTATCTCACTCCAGACAAACAAAGGCAACTGACTGCCTATTTCAAAGTAATGGCAACAAAGGCCCAGTTATCTGCAAGAAAAATTCTGCAGGCTTTGGGCTTCATGGCATCCTGTATCCTACTAATTCCATATGCAAGACTGCATATGAGGAAACTTCAATGGTACCTGAAAAGTGTTCAGACTCAACATTGCCAAAGCCTGGAAACAATGATTACTCTCATTCCCTGTCTACAACAGGAGTTCTGATGGTGGGCAAAGGCTTGTCACCAGAACAAGGGACAGCCATTCACATTACCCCCAGCCAGGCAAAACCTAACAACAGATGCATCAGATTATGCCTGGGGAGCCACATGGCAGGAAGATGCATTCAGGGCACATGGTCCGCAAACCAAATGCATCTACATATCAATCAAAAAGAGATGCTAGCTGTTCAAAATGCCCTGACAGCCTTCAAGGACCTACTTCATCCGGGACAACTACTGATAAAGACAGACAACACCACAGTCATGTGGTATATAAACAAGCAGGGGGCACACATTCTTACCCCCTTTGCAGACTAGCCATGTCTTTGTGGGACACAGCATTGACTTACCAAGTACATCTGCAAGCACAATTTCTGCCAGGAAAGGAAAATACTCTGGCGGACGAACTAAGCAGAAACCTCATGGATCCCCATGAGTGGCAGCTGGATCCACAAGTCTTCCGCATGATAACAAGGAAATGGGGATTCCCGGACATAGATCTATTTGCCTTCCCTCACAACTTCCAGCTAAAAAGATTATGCACAAGGACTTATCACAGACAAGCATGGAAAGTGGACGCCCTATCTTTCAGCTGGAAAAACCTATCAGTATATACCTTTCCCCCACTGCCTCTCCTCCCCAAGGTACTCCTAAAGGTCAGACAGGAGAAGCCAAAGATGATACTGATTGCCCCAGACTGGCCCCGCCAGTACTGGTACCCATTCCTAAGGAACTTGTCTCAATGGCCAGCTTGGACCTTATCTCAAATACCCCATCTACTGTCCCAGCAAAACAATCAGATCCTGCACAGCCAATTCAGGACTCTAAACCTGGCAGCATGGTGGATAATGTAGTCATACAAAACACACCTCTCAGTAAAGCTGTGATGGATGTCATTTTGGAAGCCAGAAGGCCTAGTACTAGAAAATCTTATGCTGGAAAATGGAAGAGATTCTGTGCTTGGAACCAGGCACAAGGAACTGATACAGCTCTTCCAAATATCCCTCAGATTTTGCAATACTTAACTGAGATGCTGGACAAAGGCCTATCTTTTTCATCAATTAAAATTCATGCCTCTGCCATTTTGGCTCATTACAATACAGAGCCACCAATCTTTTCTCATCTTTTATTAAAACAGTACCTCAGAGGAGCCAAGAATTTAAGGCCTCCAAGGAGATCTCCAACACCTGCATGGGACCTCAACTATATCTTGGAAAAACTCACCCTGCCTCCCTTTGAGCCAGCTGCTACTGCTGACATAAAGTTTTTATCTTGGAAAACAGCTCTGCTCCTAGCAATAACTTCTGCAAGACGAGTTTCAGAGCTACAGGCACTCATGGCTGTGGAACCTTTTATCATGTTTTATCCAGACAGGGATTCCCTGAGGACAAACCCAACATTTATGCCTAAGGTGGTGTCCAGTGTGGCTCTTAACCAAACCATTCATCTGCCAACTTTTTATCCAAATCCACAGAACAAGGGGGAGAGAATACGACATTCTTTGGACGTACACAGACAGCTTAGATTCTACTTGGACAGAACCAAAGTTTTCAGGAAGACAGAGCAATTACTAGTGGCATATGCTGCAAGATCACAAGGAAAGGCTATCTCAAAGCAGACTATTTCAAAATGGATAGGCCACTGCATTCATTTCTGCTAATTTCACCATGGCAAGCCAGTGCCTAAGGACATTAGGCCACATTCTACCAGAGCTGCAGCCACTTCAGCAGCCTCTCTCAGCGGAGTACCAACCAAAGACATTTTAGAAGTTGCTACTTGGAGTTCAGTGCACACCTTTACAAAGCACTATCATCTGCCACTCCACTCTAAATCCAGGGCAGGCTTTGCCACTGCAGTTCTGCAGGGCGTCATAGCCGCTCCTACTGCTGTTTAGCTCCAGCCTCCCAACCATAGCTTTGGGACTCTACCCAAATGTAATGACTGCAACAGTGAAACACGAAGAACATAGTACAGTTGTGTACACTTAAAATAAATGTAGATGTTCGAGTGTATTCACTGTTACAGTCCAGGTTACCCACACGCCATCCCCCTTTTTTCTACTGGAACTTATCTTTCCTTCACTGATTTATACAACCTATGTGGTGCATTTGCTTGTAGATGAAGGTAAAGTTTATATTGCTGCATGTATTTTTATATATATTTATATAAATTATGGCTACCCATTTAGGGGACACCTGACATCTGGGGCAAGAAAAACTGAAGAAAATGGCATTGGCTGCTTCTTTTATACCCCTGATGCCCTGACGTCAGGGAAGAGCCGACAGCAGCCGACGCAGGACCCAAGACTTTGGAATTCAGGCCGACTGAGGGCAACCTGCCAGCAGGATTACCTAAGTGTAATGACTGCAACAGTGAATACACTCGAACATCTATGTTTATGGTAAGTGTACACAACCGTACTTTACTGCACACATTTTATTTTCCCTTTGAATGATAATAGTTGAGGCACTGTAACATACCGTGATGCTTGTGTTGCAGTGCTTTATCTTGAGAATATATGGTTGTAATCTTGGCTGCTAGAAGCAAATGTTAGACTTCACTGGAATCCTAGGATAATGTGTTTCCCAGTTGTGATTTAGAACCTGACCTTTAAAGTGGTTTGAGTTGAACTGTTAGTACATGTCCAGTCAGCTGATAGTTTGTCTTCAGTTTTTGTGTTTCTTCTGTGTGAAGTACCCTTCTTTCCCCTCCCGCTTTATGCTGTTTGTTAAATGTCTAAAAACAAACTTTTTCCTGCTCTTTTTTAACTGCTAGCAAACATGTACTTGCATACAGCATGCTTTTATTGTGGTTTTAGAAAATGTTCACCCAGATCTACTTTCTGATGGTGAAAGCTTTGCACTAGCTTCAGGTGTTTCTTGGTTCCACTCTCCCTGTTGTTTCAACCCCCCCCCTTCTGCCTTTAAAACGGAGTTTACAAAACTACAGCTGCCCTGTCCCCAACAAACTCTTTTAGCCATAGTCTTTTATCTGCCTTTTTTATGATTGATTATTTATTTATATATTTTTTTATTTGTTAATGAATATGTTCTGTAGACATTAACACTAATTCAGAAGGCAATATCACAGTCTCTCTATTAATGATTAGCTTTGAGTAACACACAGTATAAGCATAAACTGAAGAAACAAGGCCAGAATGAAGCTTGTTAGCAGGTCATAGCTATAACTGTCTTTGTGATGTGCTTTGTAATATGAAAATTATCTTATTTCACGTGTTTTCCAGATTCACACAGCATTCCAGGTAATTTTGTTTATCTTTCTCACTTGGAGATTGATATCTTAACTTGAAGCTGTGTGCATACGCATGCATGTTTCTGTTGTTTTGGGCATACTCTGCTATTCCTTGTAGTATTTAAGACACCTGGATGGTTTGTTGCTATCTGTTTTTAGATTAAAACACAATCTCCGGTTGATGGAATTCTTGTTGAATTCTTATTGAGTACAGTATTCTGATGCTGTTTTCCTTAATGTAGTCTATTACCTGTTTCCATACTAGCTTTCCCATATTCACAGATGTTATACAGCAGGTTAACAGTGTTACAGTGTTTAAATAGCCCAATATTAAAATGGTTTACTATCAAAATCTCGCAACACACTTGTATGAGTGATTACTTACCCGACTTTAAATGTCATAAAATACAAATGCTGAATGATCACAAAACAGAAAGTGGTAATTTAGGAAAGTCAACAACTCAGGAATGTCAGCTTTACCGAAGCTACCTGGACTTCCGGTTATGTCCTACTAATATTTTGCAGGGGGGCAAGCCCCCCTGCACCCCCCCCCCCTTTGGGAGGCTGCACCCCCCACACCCCCTGCTACTTATATATACAAACTCTGAGATTGAACTACAGTGAGGGAAAGGGTAAATTTCCCGATCCCCAATATAGTGTGATCTCCATTCAAAATGATGAATCTAATGTGCTTTCACTTTTGAGGATTCAAACATTTAAAAATCGATATTACGACACCTTGGAAGAGTGACATTAGACCTCCCAAGTTTGCTTAACTGTCGTCCGACATTTTCATAGCAAACCTATTAAAATATCTATCTGTAAGTTGATCACAGACTGCATACCAGTATTTGAGATTCTTAGCCTGTACATTTTATGCACTTTATCTATGTAAGCCACTTAAGCCATGCATTGCCTTATTCTTGTGCTATACGTATACATGAAGTGGATCATCTACAGGAGGGTGTTGTTCTTATGCTTGCAATCTTTTAAATTCAAAGTATGTGTAATTGTTAATGTACATAACTTAATGTCTGTTTAAAAATGTTTGCAGTATGCAGGATGTTTTCTCCCCAGTCCTCCAGTGAAAAGAGATTTTTGACTAAACCCAGTTGGACAAACACAGTGAAAAGAAACAAAATAAAAATATATTGATTATAAGATGGCAGAATCAGAGGATTGTAGATAGAATTGTGGTGCTTTTTAGGGACCTTGTCATCACTACTGATTTAATGAGGGTTTTGGTGAATATAGAAAAATTGTTTATTCTAGTAGAACCTCCCTTTCTTTCTGATATTGATAAGGTCTGTAGCATGATCAAGCAACCATTTGATCAAATTTATCTCTTGTTAAAGAAGAGCCATTTAAACTATGATGAGCCACTGAGGTGTGTTCAGTGCTCAATGTTCAATGCTCCATAATCAGCAGTACATTTGCTTATCTAGCTGTGAGGTTGCAACACCTCTTGCAAAGGGGAATTTTAGCTGCAGGTACTAATTGTGTTTTATGTAGCTCTTTGTTGCCTCACAGTTGGTACTGTATGAATGCCCAACATCTTATATTAAGTTGTGTCCACACTTATGATGCATGCAGCTTACTGGATGCTTTATGAGTATCCAATAAATCTTTAGTACCATATGTTGGCCCACCTGAGTGGTTCTGTTTGTTAGCAATGCATTATAATACTGTACCCGCCTTTATTTATATTTAGCAGAGAACATGCTTATGTAAGAAATGGAAGGCCATTATTATTACCCAGTGTAAATAACAAATGCAAGGCACAGAGGTACACACACCATAGACTCCCTATCACTGGTGTCTCCTACTATAATGGATCCTTTACCTCCAACTTCTAAAACCCAAAACTGTTGTAAAATCCTAGTCTGAACTGTGACACAAACTGGGTGAACTATGCCATCATTGTTTTTACCATCAAGGATCACACTTTGTTGGTGTCATCTTCTTGTTGATCTGGACTTCCTTCAGTAGGTCTGTGGGAGATACTTGATATGAGAAAGTAGGAGGGGCCCCTTAAGATCTGCTCTGCAGCCAGACTTGTCTCTAAAGAGATTAATTTCCCGTTACACAGCAGAAGCAGATCACCCAGTACAAACAGTATAAAAAGTAAACAGAATACTGTCACACTATGCATCATGGGTATTTATATAATTTCTGTCTGCCTCTCTATCTGTATGTATAGGTGTTATACCTGTCAAGTGTACAGATTTTCCCAGAATGTCCAGATTTTTGCCTCATATATTTGGTCTGTTTTTCATAAAATTGTGGTTTTCTGGAAGATTACTGACAAATCATTAAAGACTGAAATTAGAAAATAATGACAGACATTTGAGTTTCAGACTTCATACCCTTCAGAAAATTCATGCTAATCCAAATCCTATTATTCTATTAACTTTCTAAGTTTGTAAGAGCAATATTTAAAAATTGTCCCTATTTTTAGGCCTGTGTCCCTACATTATTTATGGCGTTGTCCAGATTTCTTGCTCTAAGAGGTTGAGAGGTATGAATTAGGTGTTGGTGATAATGGTAAGATTTGAGAGCACCATACTAGTGTGGTAAATAAAGAAACAAGTTGGGCTGGGACACAGATCTTATGTTTTTTAACTCTATATTTTTCTGGTACCTGGCCCTACTGATTGATCCTTTACTCCTTTTCTCTTGTCCTGTCTGCATGCAGTGTGGCAATGTGAGAGCCAGTCAATGCCAGATCAACATCTGGGCAGGTACTTGTGTTTTATTACCTTGCTCTTTTCCTGTACTCTGCAGAAGAAGGTCCTAAAGTGCTGGGTCTAGAGTTTTATGTGTGTGTGTGTGTGTGTGTGTGTGTGTGTGTGTGTGTGTGTGTGCGCATTCGCGCATGTGCACGCATGTGTGTGAGTGTACATGTATTTGTATATTTATGCTTTCTGTCATATACACACATGCAAGCACACACACACACACACACACACACACACACACACACACACACACACACACACACACACACACACACACACACTGTCTGAATCCCCAGCTATAGTACTAATGCACTGTTTGATTGGTCAGTGTTTCCAACATTGGTCATTCTTGATGCTGCACTTCCTGGCCTAGGTTAATTGGCATTTGCACAGCTGATGTTCTTTCTGCCATCCCTCCTGATTATGTAAACCCATATCACTATTTCAGTCCCTTCCCTACTTGTCTGGTTTCTCCAATGCTACAGCCACTACTCAGTCATGGGTCAGCTGGAGTGCAAGCCCATCTCTCTGCTTCATAAAGCTGACTGTAAAACTTCTACAGTTTTAAGTCAATTGCAGATTATCATGGAATTTACAGCTGAACATCATGTAAAACAACTTGTTTTCTCCTAAACATCCAGTTAGGATGTATGATATCTGGGGAAGTGGTAATTGCATGTGGAGATGTTCAGTGATTAAAAAGAGAGAGAGAGAATCCACTTTCATGTTGACCTACACTCTTACCTCTCAATTCAGATTTTCCACTCTTCGTTTTTTAGAATAACAAATCAGTGTTAGAATTGAATGTGCTATTTCAGAATTAGAATTTCTAAGAATATACATGCTCAGGTTAAGCACTGGTATGTTAGTGATTTGAGCTCCAGAGACTGATAATCTTTCTTGTTTATAGGTTCATAGGTTCATACTAGGCTATCTGCCCTAGGGCATTTATAAGCCTAGCCAGAGTGTGTATGGCTTTCGCCACCCATTTTAAATTAATTTTGCTATGCCCTTTTTCGAGGTTAGTATACTGTGCCTCTGTCTAACAGTGACACAGAAGTGATACCCGGGGTAAACCTACGATCTCCCATCCACTCATCAAGATTCCTCTTGAAGAGAGTCAATGAGGGACTCTGCCTAATCTGGACGGGGATTTTATTCCAGAGTGAAGGGAGCCTCTGGGTTATGAATCTGTCCCTCCAGCATGTCCTATTTATTTCAGTGCTGAGGTTTAAGTCCCTCGAGCGCATAGCTCGATGGGATTTGGATTTTCTGAGGTGCAGCATGTCCATTAATTCCGGGTTGGACATGGCTTTATACGTCAGGCACAGATCGCCTCTGAGCAGGCGGTATGCCACTGAGTAGAGCTGGAGTTTCTTTAACCGGGCAGCATATGGCATCTGTTTGAGTCCCTTGATCCTCTTGGTGAGGTACTTTTGGGGTCTTTCCAGTTGCTGCAGGTGTCTGGTAAGGTACATCCCAAAAGGGGCACTGTACTCAATTATGGGCCTGATGAAGGATGAGTAAAGAGGCACGATGACCTCCCCTGATCTACATGTGAATCCCTTCATGATTAGGTGGGCTATATAAAATGTTTTTCTAACCACTTTGGCCACGTGGTTGTCAAATGAGAGATTGCTATCAACTTGGGTCCCCAGGTCCCTAATTACTTCTTCTGTACTTAATGGATTACCACCTATGTGGTAATTTGTGGGCACTTTGTTTTTGCCAAAGGGGATGACTATACACTTTTTGGCGTTTAGCTTGAGGCCATGGCTCTGGCACCAGTTGTCTGTTTCTATGAGGCCCTTTTGGAGGATGCTTGTGTCGGCTGGAGAGTCTATTATGGCGCCCAGTTTGCAGTCATCTGCGAACTTGGTCAGCCACAGTCCTTCCATGCTGGCCTGTACCGCCAAGAAATATATACCGAACAAGAGAGGTCCCAAGACTGAGCCTTGTGGGACGCCACTTGTAACTGGTTTGGAGTCTGACATGGCTCCAGCTATTCTAACCATGTGGGTTTTGTCCTTGAGCCAGTTTGCAACCCATCTAGTGACATAGGGGTTTATATTTAAGCTGGTGAGCTTATCTATAATGCCCGAGTGGGGTATTGTATCGAAGGCTTTTGCGAGGTCCATGTAGGCTGTGTGGACCACCTTCCCCTTGTCAATGGCCTTGGTGACTGTTTCAAAGAAATTGACCAGGTTTAAGAGGCAGGATCTGCCCTTAACAAAACCGAACTGGGTAGGATCCAGTGTCTGTAGGTCCCCAATATCTTTATTTATAAGGTCCATGATGATCCTTTCCATAGCTTTGCAGACCAAGCTAGTGAGACTTATGGGGTGATAGTTTCCAGGATCTGTTGAGGCACCACCTTTGTGGAGAGGGACCACTGTTGCTGTACGCCACTCTTTGGGTACATATCCTGTAGTAAGGCTGAGATTGAACAGTAGTTTTAGGTTTGGGTTTAGCTCTTCTTGGAGTTCATGTAGGACGCAGCCCGGGACACCGTCTGGTCCCATTGATGCTGTGTTTCTTGCTTTGGAGAGGGCAGCTCTTACCTGAGCATCTGAGATGTCAGGGGGGCAGCACTCTGCTGGGATAGATATTAGCCCTTTTGGTGGGGGGGGAGAAGTTTGCGCTGAACCTGTCAGCTAGGATGTTGGCAATGTCTGTGGGTTCGGTGTATTTTTTGTCATTGTGGACTAATTCTGAGCATATCTGGGAATTCCCACCCAGGTTCCTAACATAACTAAAGAAAGCCTTGTGATTATCCTTAGTGTCCTGTGCAATTTTTCTCTCGAAGCTGGCCTTAGACGATTTTATGAGTGCCCGTAGTTTTTTGCTAATACTGATCAGAGATGCCTTCCCTTTTTGGGATTTTGCTCTGTCATGTAGTAGCTTCCTCCTTCTATTGTATAGTTTGTTTATGGCTGGGGTCCACCAGACAGGACGCCTGCCTTTGGAGGATTGGGTCTTGGTTTTATTTGGGATTGCATGATCCATGCATTCCTGAAGGTGTTCATAGAATGCATTTATAAAGGATTTTGTGGTCTGAGCCATATTATCCACAGGCCCGGGGGCTTTGAAGGATTCCACCTCCGTTTTAAGGAGTGTGAAATTTGCTTTAGAGAAGTTTTTCACTGTGGTTTTCTGGGCATGGGGTGGGGTCGGGATGTGAATATCCAGTGAGATTAGTTTATGGTCTGATCTTACCAGTGAGGGATACACTTCTGGTCTGGAGCATAGAGTCCCCATGTTGGTGATGATCAGGTCCAGTATGTTTTCCCCTCTTGTGGGAGTGGTAACAAGTTGTTCCATAGCATTTGAGTTTATAAATTCTAGGAACCTTTGGGCTAGGGTGTTGGAGCTAGAGTAATGCTCCCAGTCTATGGTTGGGTAGTTGAAGTCACCCAATATAATGGTGTTTGGAGAGACCTTCATATTTTCCAGTGTTCTCAGGAAGGCCGAGTGGGGTTCCTGGGTTTGGGAGGGTGGTCTGTAGCAGGCTATAAACTGGAAGGCAGTTTTACCCACTGTTAGTTTCACATGGATAGTCTCTGATGCTTCGTGCTGTGCCACCAACCTGGAGGTGTGGGTATCTTTGACGAATATTGATACTCCCCCTCCTTTTGTGGTTCGGTCCAAGTTTTGGGGCCGAAAAGCATGGTATGAGGTATAACCTGGTAGTGCTGGGGTGCTCTCGAGAGCCTTGAAGCAGGTTTCTGTTACTGCACAGATATCGATGTTCTCCATGCTAAGGAGAGTTTCGAGTGCATGCATCTTGAGGTTTAAACTTCTGGCGTTGAGTAGCATTACTCTTAGTTTCTTATCCCTTGTGATACCTATGGAGGTGGGTTTGTCTTTTGAGCCTTGCCTAAAAAAGGCACTATGGGGGTAGCAAGAGCCTTTGCCAATATCCGAAAGCCCAGGGGTGACAGGTGCAAGCCGTCCCTAGCGAAGCATCGTGGCTTGTCGAGCATGTCATCCCAGGCTGACAGGCATTGGATCCCCTTTGAATGACACCAATACTTAAGCCAATTGTTGAAATTGATAATCTTGTCTTCATACTGTGGCATCATTCTTGGTGAGGGTAAGATGCTACTCAAGGTCAGGGTCATACCGGCCTGGGCTACATGCTCAGAGAGCTCCTCTATGTCTCTTTTCATGTAGTCCAGGGAGGTACGTCTCAGGTCATTCACACCAGCATGGACAATGACTGAGTCATATTTGTACTTGCCTTGGAGTGACTTGAGTGCTTGTGTTATGTGGCAGATCCTAGCGCCCGATAGGCAGCTCACCGTGACCTTTTCCTTGTTCAGCCTGGTGAGCGGGACGTCAGTGTGCCTGATGATAGAGTCACCTATTACAAGTGTATCAGGTGTGTTGTTTAGCCTTAAGGGCTGTGACTGTTCGGCACACTGGCTTTGTGAGCTATGTGTTGAACGTGTTTTGTTTTGGGGTAGCGGTTGCTTGGGTGTCTGCTTTGGAGGTCTCTGCTGCTTAGGCAGATTTTTATTTAGAACCTCCAAGTATGTTTTTGTGTGTTTATGTGTTTGGTTTGCTGTCGTGGTAGGTCTATGTGAGACTGGAATTGTAGTGAGTGTGGTTTCCTTCTCCTCCTGACTGGTTACGCCAGTACTGAGTTGAGAGAGCTTAGCCTCCAGTTTGGCTATATGGTTGCATCTCTCACATGTGTTCCTTTCATACTTCTTTTCTAGTTTATTGTGGATGCCTAGGGACTGGACTTTGATTAGGTAGAGGTCCAAATACAAACTTTTACTATATTAGGTCATAGATACCCATCCCCACAGACATCAGAGTGGTTTACAGGCAACATAAATTGGCCAACTCAGGTATCATAATCACCAGTGTTCTTAGACAATAAAATAAATATCACAGGAATACCTTGATTTGGTGGAAAATGTTACATTCAGTTTGAGGTCAGAACTAAAATTGCCGTCTTGGAAAGCCATAGAAATGAAAAAGAGGGAGCCCACACCATCATCGTAAGGAGATCACATGGTAACATTTTCTGGTCAGATACCCTCCCCAATGGACAGAATCATGGCAAGAATTTTTGGCACTATATACAAAACTGTTGCTCTTGCCTTTTTCCCTCCCACCACCAAGAGTGCCTCGACATTTCAGATTTATACACCAGACGTTGGTGCTGCTACCTTCCCCCAACAAAGCTATCATTTGTTTATGTTATATATTCAAAATACAAAATTAAATCCTAGTATCAGCATACTAAAATATTACATGAGAAATCTTTAATTAGATAGCTAATAATATAGTATGCACATAACAGTCTGGACACCATTGTTTTTTGTTTTCACTTCTAATCTTATAATTTCATTTGTATGTTTGTACTTGGTACATTTGATGCTGTTGGGCATATGTGTGTGGATAAAATGGTGCTCTTGCAACAGTTTATTTTATAACATGGGGAGAAGAACATTGATCTTAGTGAAACATTTTCAGCCAAAGTCAGGGAAGAGAACAAAAATGCAAAAGTTAAAAGAACAATTGTTGCATAATTACTACAAAGAAATAAGTATTATTGAAGCTATTGTTTACTACTACAGTACTAGTTATGATACACATTCCACCAAAACTGCTTTGATCCAAGCCACAAAGACAGCAAGTTACAGTGAGAATTGTTTGGCTTTTACATTTACAATTATGTGCAACTAATACTGGTGCAGAACAGAAAAAGGAGGAGAGTTTACCATAATCTGTAGTTTGTACAGTGAAGTTTAGTTCTGGGAGTTTGCAGTAAAGTTGCTGTGGGTTTAAGAGACCTCAGATTGTAGCAGTTATCTGGCTGGTCAAGGGTAGGAATGAGTCTGCATTAAGTAGTTTATGGATGACAGAGCCCAGAGGTAGATTGATTCTGTGTTGAATTGGTTACCAATATTTTTTTTTAAGAAATGAGACATGGTGCTGTCAGGTTGGGAGAGGGTGGGTCAGGGGGCTAATGTGCTTAATCAACATATGTGTTTGACAATAATCTAAAGGCTTGCAAGGCTCATTTTGGAGGCTGTTAAAATAATTGTCAGTCTATATTCTAGTTGGGCAAAGATGACCACCTTTCATTTTGTCATTTTTCCTTCTGCAATTAAGAAGTGGGAGATTTTCTTGCTCCAGAATAGGAGTTTTTTTTTTTTTTTTTTTTTGTGATCTCTTTCTAGAACTGGAAGTTTAGCAGGAGGTCTAGCAAGATACCCAAATACTTAAAATACTTGTTTCTAAGGGTTCTTGTTTACTGCAGACTATCTGCAAATCTTGAGGGAGTAATGAAAGCTGCTGTTCATTAGGTCTCTATTGCAGGAGCCATTATAGTATTGGACATATCCTGCCAAGGTTACTATACATCTGGCTAGTCTACAAAGACAAAGGTATTAAGGTATTCAGTTTCTATCACGTTTGCAGTCAGGGCTGAAGAACTATAGCTTTGGTGCTCTGTATGTTATAATCAGAACAAATGTAGCAAGGCACTTGTTACATTTGTAGCAAGTGGTTTGATACTAATGTTATGAAAAAAGAACTTTTTTTCAGATTTTCTGCAACTGCTCATTGTCAGCAATCGGAAGACCTTTTTCATTTGAGCATGAGCCCCCAGATTGGGGAGCTGCACCAAGCACTCTGATAGCTAGCTACAGCTCTCCTGCTGATTGTGTTGACATCTGCTAGATGGTTACCTGAATTTCAGACTCTAACATCTACCCAGCTTTATGATCTTCCACAAATACAGGATGAGCTGCAGAACCAGCCCTTTTGCCTAAAGTTGATTGTGATTTTACTCTCGGCCAGACTATCCAACTCTTGTTTTCCATCCTAACCCTAAAATCAAGGGAGATAGACTTCTTCAAACCCTGGATGTCCACAGACAACTAAGATAATACAGGCGTATAATCAGAGACCTGATCATAATTCTTTGTAGTGCACAGAGCTTTATCTGCTCTATGTACTACTGATTTCACTAAAAGAAAGTACAATGTGTTTTATCAGATCTGAAATCCAGTAAAGCCATTAGCAAGCACTGGCAGTACTTTTGTCAAGCACTTGTCTAAGCGCTGTTAATATCAGGTGTCTCGTTAGAGTAGAGCAAAACTAGGTTGTCTTTTCCCCCTTATTGGAGTGTAATCATGGTGCTCCATGCACTACATAATTGTAACATGATGAGTGTTCTGAGCTGTCTGTTTTTATTTAAGAACTCCGTGATATTCCTATAATATTAGTTTGTGCTGACAGAGAAAGGCTTCAAATCATTCCAATTTTTTAGCCTACTGTCTGCATTTAGGAATATTTTAGTTGACATCTGTTTGTTTAGGCAAATGGAGGACTGTATGCAAGGTGGCTTCTTATATTCACATTTTCGTATGAGGTGAGTTAGATGCTAACTCTGAGGAGTATGGGTTTAAATTATTAAGTATATATACTTTCATTGTGAACAATGGTGGAAGTGGAATTTAAAAATGTTCGCTGGGGGTAGTGTTGATTTGGAGTAAGAGGTGAATGTCATCATATGCAAAGGGAGGTGTCTTAAATTGAGAATGGATATTGAGGAAGATGTATTTAAGATAACTGTTTTGTCTAAGAGGTGAAGGTTTATATTAGAATTGTTTTTATGACATGGATGTTTTTGTTAAGAGGAGCAGGAAAGTAGGGAAATGCTTAAGAGGATTATTTCAAAAACAGTGTTACTATGGTAGGCAAAGTCAAATGCAGATATTTTAGTAGGATAGCATTAGTGAAGTTAGAGGAGGTTGAATGATTTGTAGGAAGTGTATTATTTTGGTGAGTCAGGGAGACTGAGAACTATATTAGTTTATTAAATCTGTATTATTTTTGATTGGTCTTCTAATTTCAGTATTAAGTAGGACAGCTGGAGTTTGTGGTATTTTGTTTGTGAATTTAAGGGGAAGGAGAGTAACAGAGCTGAACGGGGGAAATGTTTGGCTTGTATGAATGTAGTAAGGGACAGTGCAATTCAGTAATGGGGTGTGAGGTGGACAAAGTGGGCCACTAATAAGATTCAGGCAGACTAACTGTAAATTTGATGAGTTAAACCATTGGCTACTTGTGCTACTAATTGTTATGTAACAGTCTAAAGAAGAAAAACATAAGGAAACTATATACAAAAACTAGTGCAGCAGTGGTTAAGAAGTAGTGCCAGTGAAGCATAGTATCACTCATGGATTCCAGGCTTGTTGTCAAGACACTAAGGGTTGACACTCTTTGATGAAAACCCCATGTGTGATTACCCATTACTGAGTTTTGTCCTCAAAGATCAAAGTTGAAGAATTCCAGAGATTTCTCATTTCCCTAAGATGCAGTGACCTCAGAGTTGGTGTGTGTGTGTGTGTGTGTGTGTGTGTGTGTGTGTGTGTGTGTGTGTGTGTGTGTGTGTGTGTGTGTGTGTGTGTATATATATATATATATATATATATATATATATATATATATATATATATATATATATATATATATATATATATATATACATATATATATATATATATATATAGAGAGAGAGAGAGAGAGAAAGAGAGCATGAGGGATGGGGGACGTCCCACTGTCTTGCCCTCCTGGCAAAAAAAATGCCTTTTCTGTGAATTTTTTTTCATATCAATGCTGTTTGCATTTCACTAATGTTGTTCTTTTGTAATCACAGTTACATGTGTCAGTCACAAATGAGTCAATGTCTTGTTCTGGAGCCAGAACACACACATCTGCAGATGCACTATCCACTAGGACATGAAAGTTGAAAGTACATGAAGAGTAGGGAAGATAAATCAGAGGATAGTACTGTAAGGGCACTGCTCAGGTTTCCAGGTAAATCACTGTAGTTTTACCCTTTGTCTTATATGGTGTTTGCTTGGCTGCACCAAGTTTAACAGGTTTAACAGGATATGAGATGGATAATAATAATAATAGAGGTTTCTTATCTTTGGCTTAAACATTCACATTCTGAAGGCATGTTTTTTTTTTGTGACTGCTGTGGCGTGGTCTTGTAGTTGTCACTAAATCGCAGACATTATTTGGGAGTGAAAATCAAAATCTATCAGTCGAATACATGACTGATACATACACATGACTTTCATAATACACTGGCTGTAGAGTAAATATATCAAGCTCAAGTAGTACAATGTGAATCTCAGGAAAAGGATAAAGTGTGCCTCCATGTTTCCTCTGTACATACCAAACCTTTCCAAACCATAACTGCAGATAATTTTTATACCCATCCATGCTTTCTGCATAATGGAATTAGGCACTAAACATCTATCCTCCCCAAAACACAGAACAACTAGGTCAAATTTGATAGGGTGAGGGTATTAGGCTCATATGTGTATGCCCTTATAATTCAACCTAGTTACTCACAACTGGTCGCTGATTTTCCAAGGCTCTTACATGCCCACCAATATCTTTCATCATATAGTCAATCAGAAAGTATTCCTAACTGTCTTTGAAACTCATCCTGCTTGGCCACTGAGATTTCCGCACCTAAATATCAATATTATGATCTTTTAAAATGCTTTTGTACATTATGCTAAAGCCATTTATCTGATGAAATTCTCACAAGGACCGAAGCATTTATTTAGGCACAATAAAAGGTCACATATCATTAATCTGATGTTATCAATCTTCATTTTATCCTTCACAGATGAGTTTGATTCCGATCTTATAGGTTCATAGGTTCATAGGTTCATACTAGGCTATCTGCCCGAGGGCATTTACAAGCCTAGCCCATCATTTTGTGGCTTACGCCACCCCTTTAGTATGGGGAACTATACCCATTATTTTGCTGTGCCTCTGTCGAGCAGTGACACTGAGGTAATCCCTGGGGTATATCTGCGATCTCCCATCCATTGGTCAAGATTTCTCTTGAACAAGGCCAGCGAGGTGCTCTGCCTCACATGTACCGGGATTTTGTTCCACAGCATAGGGAGTCTTTGGGTGATGAATCTATCCCTCCAGCACGTCCTATTAATAGCCGTGTCGAGGTTTAAGTCTCCGCCCTTGTGGCTCTGATGGATCTAGATTTTTGAGGTGAAGCATATTCATCAAATCTGGGTTTGACATGGCCTTGTATGTTAGGCAAAGGTCACCTCTGAGCAAGCGTAAGCGACTGAATAGAGCTGGAGTTCTTTCAGTCGGGCAGCATAGGACAGATTTTTGAGACCCTTTATCCTTTTGGTGAGGAACTTTTGTGGCCTCTCCAGCTGCTGCAAGTGTCGGGTCAGATACATTCCGAATGGGGCATTGTACTCAATCATTGGTCTGATGAGTGATGAGTAAAGGGAGACTATGACCTCCCTTGATCTAGATGAGAATCCCTTCATGATAAGGTGGGCAATGTAGAAGGTCTTCCTGACTACTTTAGGTACATGGGTGTCGAATGACAGACTACTATCAACCTGGGTCCCCAGGTCCCTGATAACTTCTTCTGTGCTCAGTGGATTGCCACCTATTTGGTAGCTAGGGGTAACCTTGTTTTTCCGAAGGGTATGACTATGCATTTTTTGGCATTTAACTTTAGGCCGTGGCTCTGGCACCAGTTATCCATTTCTGTGAGACCCTTCTGAAGGATATCTGTGTCAGATGTGTTTTCTACTATGGCCCAGTTTGCAGTCATCTGCAAACTTTGTCAGCCATAACCCTCCTGTGTTTGCTTGTACTTCGGAAAAGTAGATGCCAAACAAGAGTGGGCCCAGGACTGAGCCCTGTGGGACACCACTTGTGACAGGCTTTGAGTCTGACATGGCGCCAGCAACTCTGACCCTGTGGGTTCTGTCACTCAGCCAGTTTGCAACCCATCTTGTGATGTATGGGTTAACATTTAAGCTGATGAGTTTTTCAATGATACCCGAGTGGGGTATTGTATCAAGGCCTTAGCCAGATCGAGGTAGGCTGTATGGACTGCCTTTCCCTCATCAATGGCTTTGGTGACTGTTTCAAAAGTCAACCAAGTTTAAAAGGCATGATCTGCCTTTGACAAAGCCAAACTGGGTTGGATCCAAAGTCTGCAAATTCCCTATGTCTTTATTTATGAGGTCCATTATGATCCTCTCCATGGCTTTGCAGATAAGGCTTGTCAAGCTAATGGGCGGTAATTTCCAGGGTCGGTGGAGGCACCGCCTTTGTGAAGTGGGACCACAGTTGCAGTGCGCCACTCCTGGGTGCGTATCCAGAGGTAAGACTTTGATTAAACAGCTGTCCTAGCTGTGGGTTTAATTCCTCATTGAGTTCGTGGAGCACACAGCCGGGGACACCATCAGGTCCCATGGATGCTGTGTTTTTTGCTTTGGAGAGAGCAGTTCTCACTTGGGCGCTGGAGATGTTTGGGGGGCTGCAATCGTTTGGTATAGATATCTCTCCCTTTGGGGGGGAGGGGGGGGAGAAGTTTGCACTGAACCTGTCAGCCAGTATGTTGGCAATGTCTGTAGGATCAGTAATCCGAACTGACTCAGCTGTTACTATTGCTCACGCCAGCCAAAAACTCTCGAGCTTCACCTCTACCCACAGTCCCTCTCTCACAATTACTCCAGATTTCATTTGCCACTTTTCCAAATGGTCGCACTTGCCAGTGCTCTCAAGTTTCAGTGGGATTAAGTAAACTTGTAATCTGATAGTGTCAATCTTCATTTATCCTTGACATATGGGACTTGGTTCTGACTCTCGGAACCGGCTCAGCCATTATATCAGCTTGTGAGAACCAAAAACTCTTGAGCTAAGTCTCTACCCAGAATGCCCCTCTCTATATTACCTCAGATCTCGTTTGCCACTGTTCTATATAGGACACATCAGCTGAGTTGTCTCTGAGCTAAGTGTATTTTTTCCCATTAACTTCATTAAAACTTAGTTAAATCATTCTTATAACTTTCTTATGACTTTCTACCCACCCAGTTCTTTTAAATTTCACTTTTTTGCTTAGATTATCCCTCTCCCTTACACTTTGGTGTTCTTTCTACCATTGTCGGTAGTTTCTCCTATTCTGACTTGTTTTATCTTTTAGAACTTTTTTTTTAAATATAACAGTATCAAATGAGCAAACCGATTTAAACAAATTAACCAATTAACCAAAAAAGCTCAAAACTGAGCACTGCTCCAGCAGTCTTCAGTCAGACAAGTTCTAGCTGCACACTTCTGCCACTGGGGTGCAGTGTAACCGTCTCCAAAAAAAGATGGCCTGGATTAGTACTCAGGTTGTACCAACAAAGCCAGATTCAGCAGGACTGAATCTAGTCTATGCTACAGAAAACAAGGCACACCAGTTTCAGAAAGAAACAGTTTAAATATGCAGGCACAATAAGCCTTTAACCAGAAATTCCTAGCTCAGAAAGACAGAATCTACACTCTCCGCCCACAAGAGTGCAGAACACAAACCTTCTTAATGTAAAATAACTGGCCTGAAGCCCAAGTGCTTAAACCAGAACTAAGACACTTTTAGAATAACAGACACTAAGCCTTCAATCAGCAACTCACAACTTAGAAGGATGTAAGCTACCTGTCCTGCCACAAGAGTGCAGACCACAAACCTTCTTTTTTTTTTTTTTTTTTTTTTTTCACTAAATATTTTTTTTATTATTTCAAATAAGATGTCTTAAACATTACATGAAATAAAGATAAATAACATATTTACAATTCTAAAACATTACTAACTTCAAACCATTATATAACTATTTACATTGGTGTCTATGCAAATAACATTGAAATTCTATATTATATAGAGTTAGAAACATAAGATGATATATCTTCTTCGATATTTTCAAGTATTTCCAGTACTTTCATCCAAGAGTAATAGTAAGAAGTAGATCTTTTAGTTCTGTTCTTCACTGTTAATATTTCCATGTGAGCAACTGTTGTTGTTAAAGTCTCAAATTCCTTGAGCGTAGGTAAGCCTCATTTTTCCAGTGTATAGTTATGATTTTATGTGAAATTGCCAATAGTGACCATAGGATTTTAGTGTCTTTTTTTGGTACACAGTTTGGAATAGGAGAGTTGAATAAAATTAAAGACTTTGTTAATTGAAAATTATCATTATAAACAGTCTGAAAAAATAATTAATGGATTTCCAGTACATATTGAGACATATACATTCATAAAAACATGCTGCCAATCTGCTTTTATCTTGATATGGCATCTCCAACATTGATCTTCAATAGAATACATTTTGGCTAACCTATGTGGTGTATAGAAACTTCTGTGTAGATATCTCCAAGTGAATAATTGCCAGTATTTTGATAATGTAGAAAATTTGGAAGATTTTAGAATATTACTTTTTCTTCTTCAACTGGAGGATGGTTGTTTATTAAAGTATAATAATCCCAGTATGATTTTTCATGATAGTTTTTGTTTTTTAACAATTTTATAGATATTAGACAAATAACCTGTACCCTGATAAGGCTGTTTTGTGATAAGAATAAGGTATTCAATGAGTTTTGGAGCTTCATGTCTAACTGAAGGTTGCATTTGTTCTATTTTATTTATAAGAAAATGCCTTAGATTTTGTAAAAACAGCCAATTGTCTTTATTTATATTATAATTATAAATTATCTGTTCCTTAGTTAGAATTTTCCCTTTCTCTATAAGTTGATGCCAAAAGAGTAATGTTTCTTCTTTAAGTATATTTATTTTAGATATTTGGAATGTATCTAGAATATTTGGTGTAAAAGCTATAGGAAAAATAAGAAAAATCCAAGAATTAATATTTGGTATTTTGTTTATATATGTTCTGAACACTGAAAGTGTAGAACTTACATAGTTTGATGGCAATTTATTAATATTATTCCTTTTCCTAAAAATAATCTTTTAACATCCATATAAGGGGTGATGGTATTACTGTTAAGTTGTCTTGTATGTGATTATAATTGATTTCTATGTAAATCTGCTCATGGACTTGTTTCCATATAGGTGTGTATGAATTATTTAACCATAGTGTTATGTTTTTAATAACAGATGAGGTAATATATAAATCAATATCCGTAAATTAATTCCACCATCTTCCCAATCTGGCAAATGTTTATTTAAGGCTATACGGGGTTTATTTGGAAACCATAGAAAATTTAAAATTAGTTTATTGTATCTTTGAATAATATATTTGGGAGGTGGCAATGAAAATTTTGTATTAAGTATAATATTTTGGGAAATATGATTATTTTAATAAGATATAATCTGTCTGCTGTTGAAAAGATATATTTATTCCAGTAACCAATTGTTTGTTCTATTTTGTCTAGTATTTTATTATAGTTAAATATTAGAGAATCTGTTAATTCATTGAGTAGATTTATTCCCAGATATAATAATTTACTTTCTGTTACTATATATTTGGAAAATCTTTTGTTTATATTATTTTTTTTTTACAATTACAGGGCATAATTTTAGTTTTGTTTTCATTAAATTTTAAGCCTGAAATATTTTGAAATTTATTCATGGAGTTAAATAGAGCATTCAAAGACTCATTTGCATCTGAGAGAGTTAATAGTATGTCATCAGCAAAGAGTTGGATTTTAAGGTTTAACATTTTATTAATACAAATGCCCTTTATGTTATTGTTTGATCTGATTTGATTTGCAAAGGGTTCTATGAGTAATGCAAATAACAATGGTGATAAAGGGCAACCTTGTTTAGTTCCCTTTTTATTGTTATAGGGCCTGATCTATATGATCCCAGTTTAACATATGCAGTAGATTTTTCATATAGTATTTGGATAAGATTATTAAAATTAGAAGGAAAGTTATATTCTTTTAAAACTAGTGAAAGAAAGTTCCAATTAACTTGAATCAAAAGCTTTATTAATATCTAATGAGATTACATTTAAATTTAGGACTTTATGTTTGCTATAATCTATTAATGTTAGTATTCTTTTAATATTATCTGAAGTATTTCTTCCTTTAATAAAACCTGTTTGATCTTTGTGAATTAAGAAAGGAAGAAAGTGTTTGATCCTATCTGCGTATATAGCCATAAACATCTTGTAGTCTATATTGAGTAATGATATTGGCCTATATGAGGAACACTGTTTCTCATCTTTATCTGGTTTGATAATTGGGGATATCAATGAATATTTCCAAGAGGGTGGTATATTCAAATCTTTATTGGCTATATCATATACTTTTAATAATAAAGATATGGCTTGATTGGGTATTAATTTATACATTTCTGGTAGCATATTGTCTGGGCCAGGTGCTTTATTTGTCTTGAGCTTTTTAATTTGTGATTTTAATTCTGTCATATTGATTGGTTTGTTTATAATGTCTATTTGTTCTTGTGTTAATTTAATATGAATATTGTTTTCTAAGTATTTTTTATATCCTTAGTAGGTGTATCTTGAGTATTTATGGAATTATCAATGTTAAATTGGAGTCTGAATGCTCCTAAAATATCATTTAGTTCCGTAACTCTTTTGTTAGTATTGGGAATAAATATTTCTTTTATTTGCTTAGATTTAATTATTTTTTTGTTCTATTAGTTAAGTATCTCAGGTGTGCTGAATTAGTAGAGTATGAGTTTATTTTATCTTTTCTAAGTTAATCATAATCTTATGGTGTAGCAATTCTGTATACTTCTTATTGATTTGTGTAAGTTCTTGAACTTGAGTAGCATTACCCTTTTGTATTTCCAGTTTCAATTTATCTGCTTTGTTTTGTAAGTCTAGCATATCTTTATTCCATAACTTCCTTTTATTTATGTACCAGGATAATATCTTCCCATATGTAACTGCTTTTAATGAATCCCAGACATATATTTCTGAAATATCTTCTGTGTAATTTATTTCTAGAAAGTTTTTGATTGTTTCTTCATAAAATTCTTTGAAATCTCTCAATTTTGTGATATAGGAAGGTATCCTAGTAATGGGATTTGAATAAAATGGTGTAAGCTCTATCTCAAAGACTATGGCATTATGATCAGATAAAGGACAATTTATGATTTTGACTTTGTCAATTTTTGTTATTAGGTCATTGGCAACATATATTCTATCAATTCTAGAGTTAGTTTTATATCTATGAGAATAAAAGCCACAAACCTTCTTAATGTAAAACAACTGGCCTGAAGCCCAAGTGCTTAAACCAAAAGGCTTAGAATAACAGTCACAATTTAATCAGGCTACTAACAAGCAGTAATAAATGCAGCAGAATAAATGCAATTGAGTACTTTTAAAAATAGTTAGCAAAAGCAAAATAAAGTAATAAAGTAGGTAGAAACACAAATACAGTAAAAGTAGATGAATAAAGTGCATTTTTTTAATGTAACAGTAGCAAACGAGCAAACTGATTTAAACAAATTATCCAATAAAAAAGCTAAGAACTGAGCCTCGTTCCAGCAGTCTTCAATCAGACAAGTTCTAACTGCACACTTCTGCCACTAGGGTGCAAGGGAACCTTCTCCAAAAAAAGATGGCCTGGATTACTGCTCAAGTTATACAACCAAAGCTAGATTCAGCAGAACACTATGTCTGGACAATTACCATCAGTTTCTCCTGCCAGCCTGGTCGACATGGGCATACTGAGAGACTGTAGCAACTGCCTCATGTTCACGGAGAGTCCTCTTCTCCTATAGGTTCATAGGTTCATAGGTTCATACTAGGCTATCTGCCCTAGGGCATTTATAAGCCTAGCCAGAATGTGTTTGGCTTTCGCCACCCATTTTAAATTTATTTTGCTATGCCCTTTTTCGAGGTTAGTATACTATGCCTCTATCTAACAGTGACACAGAAGTGATACCCGGGGTAAACCTACGATCTCCCATCCACTCATCAAGATTCCTCTTGAAGAGAGTCAATGAGGGACTCTGCCTAACCTGGACTGGGATTTTATTCCAGAGTGAAGGGAGCCTCTGGGTTATGAATCTGTCCCTCCAGCATGTCCTATTTATTTCAGTGCTGAGGTTCAAGTCTCTTGAGCGCGTAGCTCGATGGGATTTGGATTTTCTGAGGTGCAGCATGTCCATTAATTTCGGGTTGGACATGGCTTTATACGTCAGGCACAGATCTCCTCTGAACAGGCGGTATGCCACTGAGTAGAGCTGGAGTTTCTTTAACCGGGCAGCATATGGCATCTGTTTGAGCCCTTTGATCCTCTTGGTGAGGTACTTTTGGGGTCTTTCCAGTTGCTGCAGGTGTCTGGTAAGGTACATCCCAAAAGGGGCATTGTACTCAATTATGGGCCTGATGAGGGATGAGTAAAGAGGCACGATGACCTCCCTGATCTAGATGTGAATCCCTTCATGATTAGGTGGGCTATATAAAATGTTTTTCTAACCACTTTGGCCACATGGTTGTCAAATGAGAGATTGCTATCAACTTGGGTCCCCAGGTCCCTAATTACTTCTTCTGTACTTAATGGATTTCCACCTATGTGGTAATTTGTGGGCACTTTGTTTTGCCAAAGGGATGACTATACACTTTTGGCATTTACCTTGAGGCCATGGCTCTGGCACCAGTTGTCTGTTTCTATGAGGCCCTTTTGGAGGATGCTTGTGTCGGCTGGAGAGTCGATTATGGCACCCAGTTTGCAGTCATCTGCGAACTTGGTCAGCCACAGTCCTTCCGTGTTGGCCTGTACCTCCGAGAAATATATACCGAACAAGAGAGTTCCCAGGACTGAGCCTTGTGGGACACCACTTGTAACTGGTTTGGAGTCTGACATGGCTCCAGCAATTCTAACCATGTGGGTTCTGTCCTTGAGCCAGTTTGCAATCCATCTAGTGACATAGGGGTTTATATTTAAGCTGGTGAGCTTATCTATAATGCCCGAGTGGGGTATTGTATCGAAGGCTTTTGCGAGGTCCAGGTAGGCTGTGTGGACCACCTTCCCCTCGTCAATGGCCTTGGTGACTGTTTCAAAGAAATCAACCAGGTTTAAGAGGCAGGATCTGCCCTTAACAAAGCCGAACTGGGTAGGATCCAGTGTTTGTAGGTCCCCGATATCTTTATTTATGAGGTCCATGATGATCCTTTCCATAGCTTTGCAGACCAAGCTAGTCAGGCTTATGGGGCGATAGTTTCCAGGATCCGTTGAGGCACCACCTTTATGGAGAGGGACCACTGTTGCTGTACGCCACTCTTTGGGCACATATCCTGTAGTAAGGCTGAGATTGAACAGTAGTTTTATGTTTGGGTTTAGCTCTTCTTTGAGTTCATGTAGGACGCAGCCCGGGACACCATCTGGTCCCATTGATGCTGTGTTTTTTGCTTTGGAGAGGGGGGCTCTTACCTGAGCATCTGAGATGTCAGGGGGGCAGCACTCTGCTGGGATAGATATTTGCCCTTTTGGTGGGGAGTTTGCGCTGAACCTGTCAGCTAGGATGTTGGCAATGTCTGTGGGTTCGTGTATTTTTGTCATTTTGGACTAATTCTGAGCATATCTGGGAATTACCACCCAGGTTCCTAACATAACTAAAGAAAGCCTTGTGATTATCCTTAGTGTCCTGTGCAATTTTTCTCTCGAAGCTGGCCTTAGACAATTTTATGTGTGCCCATAGATTTTTGCTAATACTGATCAGTGATGCCTTCCCTTTTTGGGATTTTGCTTTATCATTTAGTAGCTTCCTCCTTCTATTGTATAGTTTGTTTATGGCTGGGGTCCACCAGACAGGACGTCTGCCTTTGGAGGATTGGGTCTTGGTTTTATTTGGGATCGCATGATCCATGCATTCCTGAAGGTGTTCATAGAATGCGTTTATAAAGGATTCTGCGGTCTGGGCTGTATTTTCCACAGGCCCGGGGCTTTGAAGGATTCCACCTCAGTTTTGAGGAGTGTAAAATTTGCTTTAGAGAAGTTTTTCACTGTGGTTTTCTGGGCAGGGGTGGGGTCGGGATGTGAATATCCAGTGAGATTAGTTTATGGTCTGATCTTACCAGTGAGGGATACACTTCTGGTCTGGAGCATAGAGTCCCCATGTTGGTGATGATCAGGTCCAGTATGTTTTCCCCTCTTGTGGGAGTGGTAACAAGTTGTTCCATAGCATTTGAGTTTATAAATTCTAGGAACCTTTGGGCTAGGGTGTTGGAGCTAGAGTAATGCTCCCAGTCTATGTTTGGGTAGTTGAAGTCGCCCAATATAATGGTGTTTGGAGAGACCTTCATATTTTCCAGTGTTCTCAGGAAGGCCGAGTGGGGTTCCTGGTTTTGGGAGGGTGGTCTGTAGCAGGCTATAAACTGGAAGGCAGTTTTACCCACTGTTAGTTGCACATGGATAGTCTCTGATGCTTCGTGCTTTGCCACCAACCTGGAGGTGTGGGTATCTTTGATGAATATCGATACTCCCCCTCCTTTTGTGGTTTGGTCCAAGTTTTGGGGCCGAAAAGCATGGTATGAGGTATAACCTGGTAGTGCTGGGGTGCTCTCGGGAGCCCTGAACCAGGTTTCTGTTACTGCACAGATATCGATGTTCTCCATGCTAAGGAGAGTTTTGAGTGCGTGCATCTTGAGGTTTAGACTTTTGGCGTTGAGTAGCATTACTCTTAGTTTCTTATCCCTTGTGATACCTATGGAGGTGGGTTTGTCTTTTGAGCCTTGCCTAAAAAAGGCACTATGGGGGTAGCAAGAGCCTTTGCCAATATCTGAAAGCCCAGGGGTGACAGGTGCAAGCCGTCCCTAGCGAAGCATCGTGGCTTGTCGAGCATATCATCCCAAGCTGACAGGCATTGGATCCCCTTTGAATGACACCAGTACTTAAGACAATTGTTGAAATTGATCATCTTGTCTTCATATTGTGGCATCATTCTTGGTGAGGGTAAGATGCTACTCAAGGTCAGGGTCATACCGGCCTGGGCTACATGCTCAGAGAGCTCCTTTATGTCTCTTTTCATGTAGGCCAGGGAGGTACGTCTCAGGTCATTCACACCAGCATGGACAATGACTGAGTCATATTTGTACTTGCCTTGGAGTGACCTGAGTGCTTGTGTTATGTGGCGGATCCTAGCACCCGACAGGCTGCTCACTGTGACCCTCTCCTTGTTCAGCCTGGTGAGCGGGACGTCAGTGTGCCTGACGATAGAGTCACCTATTACAAGTGTATCAGGTGTGTTGTTTAGTCTTAAGGGCTTTGACTGTTTGGCACACTGGCTTTGTGAGATATGTGTTGCACGTGTTTTGTTTTGGGGTAGCGGCTGCTTGGGTGTCTGCTTTGGAGGTCTCTGCTGCTTGGCAGATCTTTATTTAGAGCCTCAGTATGTTTTGTGTGATTATGTGTTTGGTTTGCTGTCGTGGTAGGTCTATGTGAGACTGGAATTGTAGTGAGTATGGTTTCCTTCTCCTCCTGACTGGTTATGCCAGTACTGAGTTGAGAGAGCTTAGCCTCCAGTTTGGCTATATGGTTGCATCTCTCACATGTGTTGGAATTTGTTGGGAGGAGGAGAGGGTTGTCTGTGTACATGAGGCAGTTGTAACATTGCCTCAAGATTCCCAGATTCACCAGCTGGACCGGAGAGGAGATTGACAACTGACCTTTGGACATGCTAGAATAATATTGGGAATTCCTTAATAATTGAAAACCAGGGCCAGTGGGGAGTGAGGGTGTAGTGCTTTTAATTTTTAGTGCTGACTTATATAATTGCTTTAGTGAGCAAGTGCCAGGTAACTTAAGTGCAATGTGTTACAGGTAACTTAAATGCAAAAACATAATTCTTCTACTTGCGAGAAATGCATCTACATCAGTAAGCTGGAATCCATGCTGTCTTGCTCCACAGTCAGTACTCCTGCCATCTGCTGAATCTAGCTTTGGTTGTATAACTTGAGCACTAATCCAGGCCATCTTTTTTTGGAGAAGGTTCCCTTGCACCCTAGTGGCAGAAGTGTGCAGTTAGAACTTGTCTGATGTCACATAATTCTTCTACTTGCGAGAAATGCATCTACATCAGTAAGCTGGAATCCATGCTGTCTTGCTCCACAGTCAGTACTCCTGACAAACAGGAGATTTCCAGCACAAACACCATACCACCCATATCACACAGCCAAGTACAACGCACACCCACCTATGCAGGGGTCCTCAATAAAAACTTACCTAAACAACAGAGAACCCCAAAACACACACACAAACATTACACACGCAACACCAATCACATCACACACAGTAGACAACACACCAGTGTCTGACAAACACAGCCCATTAGGCATAATAATAAACCAAGCATATTAGTCATTGGCAACTCAATAGTGAGACACAATGATGTTCTCCCTCACCAGGCTCAACAAGGAGAAGGTCACAGTCAGCTGTCTGTCATGTGCCAGAATCCGCCACATTACGCACACACTTAAGTCTCTCCACAACAGGTACAAGTATGACTCTGTCATTGTCCATGTTGGTGTGAATGACTTGAGATGTACCTCCCTGGACTATATGAAGAGAGACCTGATTGAGCTCTCAGAATATGTGTTCCAGGCAAGTATGACCCTAGCTCTAAGCAGCATCCTACCTTCACTAAGAATGATACCACAATACCAACAAAAATTAACTGATTTCAAAAATTGTCTTAGTTTCTGGTGTCTTTCCAAGGGGATCCATTATCTGGGATGACATGGTTGACAGGTCTCGATGTTTTGCCAGAGATGGCCTCCACCTGTCACTCCTGGGGTTCCGGATCTTGGCCAAGGCTCTTGCCTCCCCCATTTTGCCTCTTTTAAGATATGTCCCAAAGACAAATCTTCCAACATAAAATATCTGTCAAAAAGCAAATTGAAGGTCATGCTGCTTAACACTAGGAACCTTAACCTGAAATTGCACTCACTGGAGGCTGACCTCACACTGGAAGATGCCAATGTCAGTGCATTCATAGAAACTCAGTTTAGGGCTGCAGAGAGCACCCTTGCCTTACCAGACTATACCTTATTCCACACTTTCCAACCCCAAAACGAGGTTGGAAAGACTAAGGGTGGTGAAGTATCTATCTTCATTAAGGACAGGCACACCTCCAGATTGGTTTACCAGCATGATACACTGAAATTACTCCAGGTGCACATGACAATTGGCAAGACACCCATCCAAGTTATAGCCAGCTATAGACCAGTCTCCATGATTCGGGACACCCACTCCTCCTACCTGGACCTACTTGACTCTATCAAGGTACCTCCTAACACCCTGATGCTTGGTGAATTCAATTACCCCACCATCGACTGGGTAATATATTCTTGCACTAATGCACTCACTGAACAATTCCTTGACTTCATCAGTTCTAACACACTAGACCAGCTCGTCTCATCCCCCACAAGGGGAGATAACATTCTGGACTTGGTTCTCACCAACATGAGTGACTAGTGCACCACTCCCATAGTATTTTCTTCCCTGGTGAGATGAGATCATTGGTCTGTCTCACTGAAAGTTTCTATCCCACCCAGCCCTGCCCCAGTTGTAACCAAGCTAAACAATTTCTCAAAAGCTGACTACAGCCTCCTAAGGGAGGGTATCAGTAGCTTCACAGCACCACCCTCCTCAGAAGATGCAGACAACTATGCTGAATAATATGCCAGTGCAGTATACAAGCACCTGTAGAAATGCATGGACTCAGCCATACCCAACATGTTGGGTGGGCATCCTCTACCAACAGGCTTTACAACAAAAGGAAGAAACTGTTGTCCAAAGGCAAAAGGAACAAATTCCAAATTGGAAAAACTCCCTCCTCAGCCTCAACAAGCAAACTAGATCACTAGTGAAAACCTCCAAAGCCAATTATGAGTTGAAACTAGCCAACGATGCAAAAGGAAACCACATGTCCTTCTTCAGTTATGTCAGGAACCTCCATGGCAAAGCCCAGGTTTGTTCCAAATTAGTACTTAATGGTACCACTTACACTGATCCTGTTGACTTAGCCAACCTGCTAGATGATAGGTTCAGCACAAACTTCACCCCCTATACCCCCAAAGGCCCATTTGACATCCCCAATACTTGTCCCACACCTCACATCTCTGTAGATCAAGTGTTAAAGGCCCTATCCAAGGCAAAAATACAGCTTCTGTGGGACCTAACAGTATCCCAGGCTGTATTCTGCACCATCTCCAGCAAGAACTAGCTTTGCCATTGAGCACCTTATTCAACCACAGCCTAATTACAGGCTTCATTCCAGCAGAGTGGAGAACTGCCATTGTCATCCCCTTGCACAAAGGTGGTGCTACTACTGACCCGGGAAACTATCACCCCATTAGCTTGACAAGTTTCATCTGTAAAGCCATGGAGTGTACTATTATTATTATTATGGATCTCATAAACAAGAATATAAGCAATCTCCAAGCACTTGAACCCACCCAATTCGGATTTGTCAGGGATAGATCTTACCTATTGAACCTGGTTGACTTCTTTGAGACTGTCACCAAGGCCCTGGATGAGGAAAGTCAGTACCTACAGCTTACCTTGACTTGGCCAAGGTCTTTGACACAATGTCCCACTCGGGTATCATTGAAAAGCTAACACAACTTGGCATAAATCCATATCTCATCAGGTGGGTGGCCAACTGGCTTACTGATAAGACCCACAAGGTCAAAATAGGTGCCTCCCCCTCTGACAGTAGACCTGTCACTAGTGGTATTCCCCAGGGAACTGTCCTGGGACCCCCTACTTTTTGGCATCTACTTCTCAGAGGTTCAGGCAAAGACAAAGGGCCTGTGGCTGACCAAGTTTGTGGATGACTGTAAGTTGGGTGCTGTCATTGACTCCCCAGATGATGTTAACATACTGCAAGAGAGTCTCACAGCTACAAATAACTAGTGTCAAAGTCATGGCCTTAAGTTAAATGCAAAAAAATCTATTATCATACCATTCGGCAAAAACATGGCCTCTGCTGATTACCACATCAATGGCAACCCCTTAAGCATGCAACCTGTGGTGAGACACCTGGGTACTCAGGTTGACAACAATCTCACATTCGACCATCATGTGGCAGCAGTGGTCAGAAAAGCCTTTTACTTGGTTCATCTCATAAGTAAAGGGATTGCATCAAGAAAAAAGGAGGTTATTACCCCTCTGTACTCCTCCCTCATTAGGTCTATAATTGAGTATAATGCCACATTTGGTATGTACCTCTCCAAACACCTGCACCAACTGTAAATGCCACAGAAATACCTCACAAAGAGAATCCATGGCCTCCAACATATGTCCTATGTGGACAGTCTCAAATCAGTATCACTCTACTCGGTATCATAGAGATTGCTCAAAGGTGATCTGTGTCTCACCTACAAGGCAATATTGGACCCTACCCTACTAGAGATGCTCCATATCCATAAGTCTAACTCCTTGTGCATTATCCGCTCAATAGGCCTAAATCGAATATGTGACATCAACAAAGCCTGTTGGAGAGACAGGTTTGTCTCCCAGAGGCTACCCCATCTCTGGAATAGACTTCCCATAAATGTCAAACAGAGTACGTCACTGACTCTCTTCAAGCACAACCTTGATGAGTGGATGGGAAACCACAGATTTGTCCCAAGGGTTCCACCTTTGTCCCTCACTGATGGGGGTAACAGGTGCTGACTGAGGGTTATTTTTTGGGGATAAACTCTTGGCTAGGTTTGTAAGGGCCTCAGGGCCATTAGCCTAGTAACCTCCTATGATCCTATGATGTTATCATCTCCTTGTCCCTGGATGAGATACCCTTACTTATGAGGTGGACCATGTAGAAAGCTTTCCATACAACAGAAGCAGCATAGTGGTCAAAAGTCAGCTTGCTATAAACCTGGGTGCCCAAATCCCTCATGACTATGTGCTTAGGACATTGTTATTGACATGATAATTTGTGGGAATGTCACTCTCCCCAAAGAGGATGATAATACATTTTTTGGTATTCAGCTTGAGACAATGTTTCTGGCACAAGTCATTTGTTTGGATGAGACTCTGTTGGAGGATGTCCACATCACTAGGGGAATTGATGACAGCACCCAGCTTGCTGTCATCTGCAAACGTGGTCAGCCGTAACCAACTGATTTTGACCTGCACCTCAGAAAAGTAAATCAGAAATAACAGACACCCCAAGACTGAACCCTGGGAGAGACAGTTTTTTACAGGTCTACTGCTTGAGGTGGCTTCCCCTATTTTGACTAGGTGGGTTCAATCAGTGAACCAGTTTGCTACCCATCTGGTAACATACGGATTAATGCCTAGTTGAGAGAGTTTATCTTTTATGACCGAGTGGGGAATAGTGTCAAAGGCCTTGGCCAGGTCAAGGCAGGCTGTGTGCACCATCTTCCCCTCATCCATGCCTTTGGCAACTGTCTCAAAAATGTCAATGAAATTTAACAGACATGACCTCCCCTTGACAAAACCAAACTGTATGGGATCGAGTGTTTGGAGGTTGCCAATGTCCTTGTTGATGAGGTCCATGATAAACTGTTCCATGGCCTTGCAGATCAGGCTAGTTAGACTGATGGGTCTATAATTTTCCGGATCGGTGGATGCTCCACCGCTGTGCAAGGTGATGCCAGTGGCTGTCCTCCACTCAGCTGGGATGAAGCTGGTACTCAGGGTTTGGTTGAATAGGGTACCTAATGGTGCTGCAAATTCCTGACTCAGTTCATGTAGGATGTAGTCTGGGATGTTATCAGGATGCCCATGTTGACCAGGCTGGCTGGAGAAACTGTGGGAAATTGTCCCATAATGCTAGGTAAGTTGATGTGGTTGGAAAATAGGGAGAGGACAGGAAGAACCAAGTAAAGTAGAGGACAGAAGTGGACAAAAAATACAAAGGGCTAGTGGGCATGATCTGTGTTGATCCCTCAGAAGCTTCACTGACTATATCACCTGTCAGTGAGGGACAATAGCAAGAACTCACCAGTGGATCACCAGCAGAGTACTAAGGGAAAATTTGCAATCAGAAGTGTTTGTGTCTATAACCGCAAACAGTGCCCACCGCTGCTTGGCAGTACACAATGCACAACCAAGTGCAAACTCATGCAAATGCGATGCTTATGTGGCAAATGAGAGCAAGCTGATTAAACAAATTAACCAATAGAAAAGCTCAAAACTGAGCCCTGTTCCAGCAATCTTCAATCAGATGAGTTCTAACTGCACACTCCTGCCACTAGGGTGCAGGGGAACCATCTTCAACAAAAGATGACCTGGTTTAGTGCTCAAGTTATACAAAGAGAACTAGATTCAGCAGGTCTAAACTAGCCTATACTACAGCAAACAAAGTCCAACAAACTCAGAAAAAAAAACAGTTCAGATAAGCAGTGATATGGTAAAAATACAGTACAAAAGTGCAATATACAGTGAAAAATTCTGCTTAACTTTTGCAGAGATCAGCAGATGGCATGGATTGATCAGATAAATACAGCAGAGCAGTAGCTGCTCACCAAACTCTGTGGAACTTTGCTAAAAGAAGAGCAACCCCCCCCCCACACACACACACACACACTTGGTGCTTATGTAGCAAATGAGAGCAAACTGATTTAAACAAATTAACCAATACGAATGCTCATACCTGAGCCCTTTTCCAGCAACCTTCAATCAGATGAGTTCTAACTGCACACTCCTGCCACTAGGGTGCAGGGGAACTCTCTTCAGCAAAAGATGGTCTAGTTTAGTGCTCAAGTTATATAAACAGAACTAGATTCAGCAGGTCTGAATCTAGTCTATGCTACAGCAAATAAAGTGCAACAATTTCAGAAAAAAAACAGTGCAGATAAGCAGGCACAACAACCCTTCAACCAGCAACTCCCAGCTCAGAAGGGCAGAGGCTACACTCTCCTCCCACACAAGTGTAGACCACAAACCTTCTTAATGTAAAATAACCACCCAAAAGCCCAAGTACTTAAACCAAAACTAAAACATTTTTAGAATAACAGATACACTAAGCCTTCAACCAGCAATTCCCAGCATAGAAGGATGTAAGCTACCTCTCCTGCCACAAGATTGTAGACTACATACCTTCTTAATGTAAAACAACTGGCCTGAAGCCCAATTACTTAAACTAAAACTAAGAGGCTTAGAATAACAGTTACAATTCAATCAGGCTACTAAGAAGCAGTAGTAAATGCAGCAGAATAAATGCAATTGAACACTTTTAAGTCAATCAGCAAAAGCAAAATGAAATAATAAAGTAGGAAGAAACACAAATACAATAGAAGCAGCTGAATAAAGTGCAATATTTTAAGTTAAGTGGGAAGGGAGGAAACAGAAGATAATTCAAGGTTAAGAAACTAAGAGTGAGGGTCTTCCCAAATGATCTCTCTGTACTCAATAGAATGAGCTGATGAGATGGGACTGGGAGGAGTGTCCAAAATCAGATTTAGAGTAGGGGCGGGCAACTCAAAAGCCACCAAGTTTAAGAATACAACAACAATTGGGCAGGTGAGTGGGGAAAAATAAAATGCAGACAGACATCAGCAATATTCGAGCAGAGTACAGGAAGCAAGCCAAACAAGCACTCCAGCTAAATTGAGATATTTCCAGCTAAATGATGAATGCTATTTCTCAGCTTCTCCCACTATTTAGCTGATGTTATTCACTGTAAAGGAATTATTTGCTAACTTTTCTAACTGGCCCTAGCCAAGATCTCTTAAACTCCAACAGAACATAAAACTTAAAACAAAACAAATGTAATACAAGAATAAGATACGACATAGAAGTAACCAAACCTTAAATGAAAAACTTCAATTCAGAATAAAATGCAGAGATCAGCAATATTCAGGCAGAGTACAGCAGGCCAGACAAGCACATGTGCATTAGTAGAGGAAAGTGAAGAATACTGATTACTTCAGTAGTAAATCTTCTTACTCAATAAAAGATAAACATGCAGCATATGAGCAGCAAACACAAACAATATTAAATACAAAGATATTGACTGTGGTGTTTGTATTTCTTGTTTATGTTTAATAAAATGGAATGACCACAATACTATGTCTCAGCAACTACAACAAAAACCAACGAAATCCAAGCGTCTCTACAATAATAATAAATAAATCCAAAAAGTCCAATGAAACAAATAAATCTGTAGAGACCAGGCTCCAGTTTCCAGAAAACAGTTTTAATATAGTCAGACTAACACAAGCACTTTCACAATTAGCTTCCTCAGGTAAATGAACTGCAACAAAATAAAACACCTGTTTTATACCATTTAAACATATCACATGACTTGTAATACATAATTTAAAGAAATAACATTTCATGAGTGAATGCCATTGATAAAATGCATATGCAATGCACATAAATATAAATACTAGCATAAATTCATGTGAAAAACACTCAAGGCAATCATACACAAAGTACATACCAAAAATATATATATATATAAATAATAAGACCTTTGAGACTTTTAAACTCATCTACGTAGGGGTCGAGTCTTTAAGATGGGTCTCAATGGAATGTGATAATTTAGACCATGTCCCATATCTGCCCTAAGCCTTATGATCCATTCCGCTTCAAGTGTTTCAGTTCTTGTTCTAACATCACCTTCCCTTCTATTTTCAAAACATCTCCCTATTGTCATAAACTTAAAGTTATGGGTTATATCACTATCTTTAACATGTTTTGCTAATGTATTGTGCACATTTTGTTTCTTGATATGGTATAGATGTTCCCTGATTCTAAGTTTGAGTTGTCTGTCTGTTTTCCCTACATAGTATTTGCAACAAAGCTGACAGACAGCTAAATAAACTAAGTGGGAGCTATCACATGTAGCTGAAACCCTAAATTGAAACTTTTCACCTGTATCTGGATGCACAAAATCTGTCTCTTCTGAAATATATTTACAGTATTGACAATTCCTGCATGCTTTCATACCCCCTGTATTCTGTGTCCTAGTATCATCTCTAGTGGTGCATAACCTTCTCTTTAAGGATTTCTTATTTTTAAAGGTAAATTGTGGTCTTATATCCAAATGTATACTTACTTGTTCATCAATCATTAAGATGTCCCAATATTTATTAAAGATGTCTGTGTATGCCCTGATGTTCCTAGAATACCTAAAACCCATCCTTAACTTATGAGGAGTATATTTCTTGTTCCCCTGTTGGCTCATTATAATATTAGCCTGTTGTGAAAAATATGGTTTAGCTCTGCCTTCCCTTAATTTGGCTACATCCCTTACATTCCTCTGTACAAAATGTGTCTCATAACCTCTCTGTATAAATTCTTTTTCAACATCACCTACTTGCCTTATAAACTCTTCATCTTGTACATTCAAACGTGATATTCAAAATGCCTGATTTTGGACTACATTTTTAAATATATAGTCGGGTGCATGCTCTCCCAGCTAAGTAAGCTATTTACATGACATTCTTTTCGATATAGCTTAGTACTAAGTTTATGATCATTGTCCCTAAAAATTGAGACATCTAGAAAGTTTGCCTCTGTGAATGACCAATTCATTGTAAACTTAAGGTAAGATGTAGTGTGATTAATGCTGTTGTTGTTGTTTGTCTTTCGGCTTTTTCCCGGTAAGAGGTCGCCACAGCGGAACTCCGGTCCGCTAATGATTGGCAGTAGATTTTTACAAAACGCCGAGGTGCCAGCTCGACGCCCAACATTCAACTAAGGCATGCCCATTTACGCATGCATGCCTTTCGAACACTACCCAACCGTGGGGAGGACATGCAGACTCCACACAGAAGGCACTCCCAAGCCAAGCCGAGAATCAAACGGGATAAAATGTTGAAATTCCTTTATTAAATCAGGTGACATCGCCTGATTTATTAAAGGAATTTCAACATTTTATTAATCACACTACATCTTACCTTAAGTTTACAATGAATTGGTCATTCACAGAGGTAAACTTTCTAGATGTCTCAATTTTTAGGGACAATGATCATAAACTTAGTACTAAGCTATATCGAAAAGAATGTCATGTAAATAGCTTACTTAGCCGGGAGAGCATGCACCCGACTATATATTTAAAAATGTAGTCCAAAATCAGGCATTTTGAATATCACTTTTGAATGTACAAGATGAAGAGTTTATAAGGCAAGTAGGTGATGTTGAAAAAGAATTTATACAGAGAGGTTATGAGACACATTTTGTACAGAGGAATGTAAGGGATGTGGCCAAATTAAGGGAAGGCAGAGCTAAACCATATTTTTCACAACAGGCTAATATTATAACGAGCCAACAGGAAAACAAGAAATATACTCCGCATAAGTTAAGGATGTGTTTTAGTTATTTTAGGAACATCAGGGCATACGCAGACATCTTTAATAGGTATTGGGACATCTTAATGATTGATGAACAAGTAAGTATACATTTGGATATAAGACCACAATTTACCTTTAAAAATAAGAAATCCTTAAAGAGAAGGTTATGCACCACTAGAGATGATACTAGGACACAGAGTACAGGGGGTATGAAAGCATGCAGGAATTGTCAATACTGTAAATATATTTCAGAAGAGACAGATTTTGTGCATCCAGATACGGATGAAAAGTTTCAATTTAGGGTTTCTGCTACATGTGATAGCTCCCACTTAGTTTATTTAGCTGTCTGTCAAATTTGTTGCAAATACTATGTAAGGAAAACAGACAGACAACTCAAACTTAGAATCAGGGAACATCTATACCATATCAAGAAAAAATGTGCACAATGCATTAGCGAAACATGTTAAGGATACTGATACACACCATAACTTTAAGTTTATGACAATAGGTAGATGTTTTGAAAATAGAAGGGGAGGTGATGTTCGAACAAGAACTGAAACACTTGAAGCGGAATGGATCATAAGGCTTAGGGCAGATATGGGACATGGCCTAAATGATCACATTCCATTGAGACCCATCTTAAAGACTCGACCCCTACATAGATGAGTTTTAAAAGTCTCAAAGGTTTTATTATTATTTTTAGATATATATATTTGGTATGCACTTTGTGTATGATTGCCTTGAGTGTTTTTCACATGAATTTATGCTAGTATTTATATTTATGTGCATTGCATATGCATTTTACCAATGGCATTCACTCATGAAATGTTGATGTTTCTTTAAATTATGTATTACAAGTCATGTGATATGTTTAAATGTTATAAAACAGGTGTTTTATTTTGTTGCAGTTCATTCACCTGAGGAAGCTAATTGTGAAAGTGCTTGTGTTAGTCTGACTATATTAAAACTGGTTGCTGGAAACTGGAGCCTGGTCTCTACAGATTTATTTGTTTCATTGGACAATACTATGTCTGTTTTAGAAAAAACAACTTGTTATATTCAGACAGAAAGAAGCACAAGTTCATAGTTTGTTACTAGGCTAATGACTAGTAGGGCCCTTATAAGCCTAGCCTTACACCTCAAACCATTTGGGTCCTCAGCATCTTGGGGAGGGCATGTTGTTAAAGAGGTAAGAAAGGATTTGTGGAAGGTAAGAAAGGATTGGTAGGAGTTGTGTTAGGAGAAACGAGTATACATTTACAATTTTCCATCTGACTGTCAAGGTTTCATTTGAAAAGAGTCAGGGATGAACTCCTAGTGTGGGGGTCATATATTTGTCTCTACAGCATGTTCAGTTTATGTCAGATCCCTGGATCTAGTGTTTCTGGTACTGTTTATTTTAAGCATGTGCAGCAGATCCATCAGGGCTGGGACTGATGAAGACTGTATGGTTTGCAAAGATCTCCTCTCAGCAGCCTTTAGGAGACTGAATTCAGAGACAGAGTCTTTAGGTGATCAGTGTAGAACAGAGTATTCATGCACTAAATTCTCCTGGTGAGAAACCTTGGTGGGTCTTCCAACTGTTTCAAGTGTCTGGTTAGATCCCAAAGGGGGCACTGAATTCAATGATGGGTCTGATAAGGACTGAATAGAGTGGTACTCTAACTTACTTGGACCTGGATGCCATACTCTTACCTATAAGATGGATGACATAAATTGATTTTCTTATTATTTTAGCTATGTGTTGGTCAAAGACCAGATTGCTGTCTACACATGTTCCCAGATTCCTTACTAATGGGTTGACTCGCAGGGGCATTTATCAATGAAGTAATTAACTTGGGTTGACAGTTTCCCTGGGTTGACAGTTTCCCAAAGGGCACTGTAATGCATTTTTGGCATTGAGTTTTAGGCCACGGCATTGGAACCAGTCATTTGTCTGTGTTAAACCCACTTGCAAGATGTTGATGTATTTGGGAGAGTCTACAATAGCTCCCAATTTACAGTCATTTATGAACTTAGAGACCCAGAGACTTTGAATGTTAGCGTTGAATTCTAAGAAGTAGATGCCAAACAGGAGAGGGCCCAGCAAGCAGCCCTTGAGTACTCCACTGGTGACCGGTCTCTTGGTAGGGGTGGTCTCACCAATCTTGATTTCTTAGGTTCTGTCTGTGAGCCAGCTGTCAATCCAATGAATTATGTAAGGATTTACACCTAGCACAGAGAGCTTGTCAAGAGTGCTCGAGTGGGGTATTGTAACGAATAACTTAGCCAGGTCAAGATACACAGTATGCACTTTTTTACCCTTGTCCATTGCCTTGGTGACTTTTTCAAAGAAGTCTACCAGGTTAAGCAGGCATGGCCTTCCCTTAACAAATGGAACCTGGGATGGATCTAGTGTTTATACATTGACAATGTCCTTGTCTATAATTTTCATGATAATCTGTTCCTTGGCTTTGAATATTAGGCTTGTTAGATTAATAGGTCTGTAGCTCCCATGGTTGGTTGATGGTCCTCCCTTGTGGAGAGAAATGGCTGTTGCTATCCTCCATTCACTTGGAATGTAGCCCATTTCAAAATTGTAGTTGAAGAGTGCCTCAAGTGGTCCTGATAGGTCATGTTTTACTGTTCAGGAGTCAAGCAGGGATATTACTGAGACCCATGGAGGAGTTGTTCTTTAGCAAGTGCTGCCAGCACCTTGTTTCTGCTGATAGCTGAGGGAAGTTCATTAGAGGGGATTACACAGGTGGAGTTGGGGTGGAGTGGGGGGGTGACATTTTAGCTGAATTTATCAGACAGTCGATTTGCTGTGTCACCCTTATCAGTGAAGGTGGTACCATTCACCACCAGTCAGCACACTGCTGTATGTTACCTCTAAGATTTCAGCCATATCTGAAAAAGACATTATGATTGTCCTTAGCCAGTGAGGCTATCCTGGCCTTATAGTTGACCTTGTTGGACTTAATTAGACTTCTTAGTTTCTTGTTTAGTTGTATCAAAGAGCACTTGTCTTTAAGGGAGTTACTCTTCCTGATTTTTGCCATGAGTTTTCTTCTTTTATTATATATCATGCTTATGGGATGATTCCATCAGAGTTTTTTTATTGTTTATTTTGGGTTTATTTCTGGTAGGTACGACTGCCTATATGCAACTATTCACGTGTTTGTATAGGGACTCTGAATAATTATGCATAGGTTACTGTGGTCTCAGGGTTGAACTTTGACAAACTGTCATTTAATTGGATGTAGTTTGCCTTTCAATAGTTCTTAACTGTTACCAGTTTTGCTGGATTTTCTGGGTTAATTTTTACTTCAGATGAGACAAATTTGATGTGACCTTAATAAAGAGGACATGAAGCAGAGGGACATTGGGGCTGCAACTCTATCCCATGTTGATGAATACCAGATCCAGTATGTTTGATCCTCTGGTTAGAGCATGCACCTGTTCCAGTGTGTTAATAAAGTCCAGGAAGCATTGTGCCTGTGAGTTTGAGGCAGTGTACATTTCCCAGTCTATAGAGAGTTAAAGTCCCCCATGAATAGGCTATTTGGTTGAATGGTGAGCACTTCCAGTAGGTTTAGGTAAGAGTTGTGAGACTGTAGGTGCATAGGTGGTGACATGATATTTTGAGGGACCTTATCTATGACAACTTGCATAAGGATGACCTCCAAAATATCATCCTGTTTAACCAGGCTGAAGGTATATTTGTTGCTAATGCAGACTGAGGCACCTCCACATTTAGCCCCAGTCTGTGCTGTGGAAGGATCTGCAGCCTTGCACTTCCGGAGTATTTTCTTCAGCTTTAAACCAAGTCTTGGTCATGGCACAGATGTGCTCTACATAGAGTACCACATGAGATGTTAATGAACAAATTATGCAGGCTTGCAGTGACACTTAATGTAGTAGCAGCTCAGTTGAATTGAAAGAGCAGGATGCCGTTAACCAGGCATTGTTTCAGGATGACTGGACACATCTTCTATTGCCACCAAGGAAACTTTCTCTAAATGAAGAGACTAATCTTCAGTCAGTATCTAGTGACAGGAAATCTTTTTCCACTTAGGGAAAAAATATGTAAAAATGCAAAAGAGTTAAATGGAATAATAGTTGTTTTGAAACTTGTATAGCAAACCAACAAATGCAGAGAGGTTTATGTACTGACAAAAAAAGATCAAAAGTATGTGAATAAAGAGCTTTTCAAAGAGTTGAATCAGCTTAATTTAAAAATTGGAATCACCTCCATGGATTATTTTTTTAATTTATCAGATACGGATATAAGATATGGAGTATTTTGTAAATTAAACAAGGTAAGACAAAATAAGTTGAGTTCTTTCAGTAGGGTTTGGAAACGTTTTATAAAAGTGATCAAGTGGTTGCAAGAAGAACATGCAGTTCTGTTGTTTAGAAGTAGGACACATATGGCATTTTTGAAATGTTTGGGAGTACTGTAGACAGCATACATCAAGGATCATTCTTTGAGTGAGAGAGCAATCATATGACTTGTCAGTATACCAGAATACTCATGATAGCAAGGAAGGTCTAAGAGAGAGAGTCATTTCCCGTGGTAAGTTTGAGATGACTTATAAGCTTCTTTGGTTCAATTTCTCCAAGTGTTTGGGTTTCTAATATCATTACGGGAATGGACCCCATTTCTAAGTCAAAGTATGATTAAAGTTCAAGAAATTGGTATTATTTCAATCTCTGATATTAGCCAAAAGTGCTCTTTGCAGCACCTCCAATGTGCTCAGAATCAACTCCTACAATTCATATGGAGGAGTTACATGTATCAGTAGCATATCTAAATAAGACTGTAAACTCTTTTATATGAGACCCATTGCTCATACTATTATTGGAACTGTCTGGATATAATTCTTCTACATTGCCCTCATTTCTGCCTGCAGAGCCTGTATTTTTTGACTTTGTGTCTCTTTCTGTACATAAGACAATATAAGTATTGGGTGTAGCAATCTCAATGATTAATGCCACTTTTGCCTTCTTTTCATGAACTACAGTATATAGTTTTCTTATGTCTGTTTTTTGAACCATTGGTAATGGGTGATCCCATATGTTATAAACTTCATCATTCTCTGTAATGCTTTGTGACTCATGTTTTCTATGCTTCTAAGCTGCTTCAGTTTTGTAATATTTGCACAATCACCAATGCAGCAGTCTTGCCACATTATTATACCTTTCAGTATACAGGCCCGCTGCCATTAGTGTATCACACCCAACAACAAGACGTGTGACTGTTTCTAGCTCTGTTTTACAGAACCTGCATTTGTCTTTTTCTCCCACATGTTCAGTGGATTTTGTAAACTGACGTGTACATAATTCACTATCCTGGGCCGTTAATTTTAACCTTTCATCTTTTGGTTTAAATTCACCTCTCCTTAACCATTCCTACATCAGATCCTGACCAACATGAGGTTGTTCTGGAGTCTTCTGAACTTGCAACTGTGTTTATGCCTTTTTCATATGTCTTCCCTTCTCATCTGATCCTTCTTATATTCTTTCTTTTGGTTTTTGGCACATTCAGGTGCTACCTGATTTTGTCTACTTCTGGCTTGGTTTCCATTCCTGCTTGACACTGATATGCTTCTGCTAAACTAAGCAGGAAAGTCATTTAGATTTGTTCTCTTCATGTTTCAAAACTTTCACTATGTTTGGTTCTGGTGAGGTCAGCAGATATGTATGCAGTCCTAGGGTTGCAGATCTATATATGTAATTAATTCCAAGGAGGCCCATACCTCCTTCAGAACGAGGAATATATAATCTTGGTATACACTGATTTTTATATATCATTTAATAAGCATGAAGCATTTTTCTTGTTTTCCTGTCTCACTGGTACAATACCTTTAGGGGGCCAATCACGCTACCAGGTAACAGCATCCCTACCCTAGAAGCCTTCCTACAATGGACAAGTCAAACCTGCCCCAGAAAACTATTATCTTCGGTGACTTTAATATAGATTGGAACACATGTTCAGCTATTAACCCCACAAGCCATATCAACCTCCACATTTTCTCACAAGTCATCCAATCAAGCACTAGATTAGGAAATGCAAAAATCAAAGATAGCCTCTTAGACTAGATCTTAATAAATAAGAACAACACCTCTTACCAAGCAGGCATCCTCCAGGACTCCCTTAGCGACCATCAACCCACCTTCCTACTAAAATTCAAAACCCAGGTCGACCCTACCTGTAGCACAAAAAACTTTGACCCCAACAAATTCAAACTTGAGCTAAAGCACCATAACTGGAACATACTAAAAGTACTATCTCTAGAAGAAGCCATAATCCATTTGAATAACACTTTCCTAGAAATCCTAAATGTCTGCACTCCAGCCTGGACCACTAAATTCAAAATGAAAACAGCCTCCTGGCTTATCAGAGAGACTAAAAATAGAATATCAGAAAGGAACAAAGCCTGGTATCACTGGAGAGCCACAAAACCCCCAGCTGCTAAGGAACAATTCCAAAAACTTAGGAATGAGACAAAAAAAGCAGTTCTCCTAGATAAAAAGAATTATTTCCTACAGCTACAAAACAAGCATCACAACAACCCCAAGAAATTCTGGGCAGGAATAAATAAGCTACTCCACCCTGGCAGGACCTTCCACCCCACCTCCAACCTCCACTAGTGAAATCACAAATATACCAGACACATTTAACAAATACTTCATAGAAACTATTTCTAATCTTGTTCAAAAACAGTCCACATCCACCTCCACTAATTACCCAAAACCTGTAGATGGACCCAAAACAGCCTTCCAATTTCAACCCATCCCTACCAACTATGTCAAAAGGTTACTATCCAAACTTAAACCTACTACACTAGCAGCTGATGGGATACCTGCTGAATACCTTCAGTTGGCTGCCAATGAACTTGCCTTCCTTATATCCATCCTTCTAAACAGATCTATCTCAGAAACCTCAATATCACCCATCTGGAAGACCTCCTATATTATCCCCCTCCATAAAGGAGGTACCTTCACCAACCTCACCAACTATCGCCCCATAGCCGTCTTGCCTCCACTAGCTAAAATACTTGAGAAATATATACACCACCAACTTATGTCATACCTGCTTAACAACCAACTTCTCTCTCCTACCCAACATGGATTTTGGCCTTCTCATAGCACAACCACCCTACTCTCTTTTACAAACCTCATCAACCAAAACAAACATACAGGCAATCTACCTTCTGCCATATTCTTGGACCTATCAAAGCCCTTTGATATAGTCAACCATCTTAAGCTAGTACAAGCCCTTACTGATCTTGGCCTTAGTAACCAAGTATTAGCTTGGTTTCAGAACTATTTACAAGGAAGACAACAAACAGTTCAGTAGGACAACAACTTATCCACACTGCTACCCATCACCACAAGATTCACACACAGTTCCATTTTAGGTCCCCTCCTATTTTCCATTCTGATGTTAATTTTCTTTCCATTCATCACTGATGGGTTTGGAACCGAGTCGACCTTTTTACCAAGCTTGTGCCAGCCCAAAAAATACTCTCAAACTAAGTTTCTACCCAGAATGCTCGTCTCCCTGTTACCTCAGATCTTGTTTGCCACGTAGCTGTAAAGCCACGTTTCAGCCAGGCTCTCAGCTAAGTGGAACTTTATTTGATATTTGTGTGAAAAATTTTTAATATCTTCATTTTTTATTGAACGAATAGTATTTCTAGTGTGTTTTCTTCTGTCAGACCTGTTTTTTTCCTCGCTACTCTACCTATTGTTACCGTTGGTAAACTTTCAAGTACCATTGTTGGTACAGCCTTTCCTCCCATACCCTCGTGGTATTCCTTCAGTACCATAGCTGGTATTTTATTTCCTTTCTAGCCTGTTAGCTTTGGTTTTTAGTAAGGTGTTTCTGTTTTCTCTCTTACATATCACTGTATTGGCACAATTGTGACTTCTTTGAATGGTGTTTGATTTATTTGTTCTAACTGGTTATACTGTTGGCCTGTGGTGTCTCTCTATCAAGATGTCGGATAAGATAGGTACTTCAGGTTTTAAGCATTGTGCTTCATGTAATGGCAAGTTACCTAATAGTGATTCTCACAATGATTGTGTATACTGTTTGGGAGTGCCCCACCTTTCGATGTAGCCTCCGTGTGACATTTGTCAGAGTTTCAGTCAACACACTCTTAATGAGTGCAAAAATAAACTGATACTGAAAGGGATACTTAAGTCTCCCTTTTCAGAGGCCATTTCTGTGATGGAGGTCTAATCCTACTAAAGACAAAAAGAGGTCTCACTCTGTTCCCTCCTCACCATCAGGTGATCAGGGAAAGCCTGTGAAATCAAAGGTCCCAAAGTTGTCTTCGGAGCATAAATCTACCTCTATGGCTCCATCTTCCTCGGCTCCAAGCATCTTGAAACCTTCGATACAGGTGCCAGTTTCAGCACCAGTCCTGCCTCCAGCACCGATTATACACCTCACTACGCCTATTTCGATTTCAGCACCTGTGGCCACTTCTGATCAAGGCACACCTTTGACTTCTTCATCAGTTTCGATTTTGGACTCAACCATTTCAGCTCCGAGTGCCACTTCAGCACCGAGCATTGTACCGACTACACTGGATTTGACCCCTTTACTCCCGGTCTTGAAACTAGAGACTTCAGTAGTACTGGCAGACCTTGCACCACGGACCCAATACTCTCCTTCCATAGATCCATTTCTGGGCCAGGTGTATAGCCCATTCATTGAACATCCTGACTCTCTGTCTGGAGTATCCACTAGATCCACCAGGAGCCTGTCAGAACACGAAGTGATGCATCTTGTGGACCAGCCGTTGTTAGCCAGGGGGATACTCACACTTTCTTAGACCCATCCACCTGCAGGACTTGGGTTGGTTTATCCACAAACTCCATCTTACACTCCTCCTTCAACCATCTCAGTTCCGAAGCTTTATGCTCCAACATCCTTCTCAGAACCCATCACCTCAGTGCCTACAGTACACCTCACTCTGACTCTGAGTTTGTCCCTTTGGTCTTCGGTTCCTGCGGAACCAGTCCTTCCTCAATTTGGGGATTGGGGGACGGGCGCTTTTGCCCGGGGCACAAAGCCATCTTTCTCCTTGGTTCCATCCTAGGGGTAAATAGCCACGTCCTCACCGATCCTGCTTGAGGCTCCATCCATGGGGGGGGGTCATCAGAGTGGGGTGTGACCCCGGTCCCGAGGTTGTCTTTCTCGGTTCCAGGCTCCCATCCCTCTTCAGGCGGACCTGCTTTCCACATGATGGAGAGGGTTCTTGCTTCTGGAAGCACTCATTTGATGTTGGAACCCCAGTTTTGGCCCGCTGAGCTACAGCTGCCACAGACCACACCCCTGAGACACCGGACAGAGAAGCCACAGGACACCCCTGTTCAGGGTACCCGCTCTTTCAAGTCCTCCTCAGAGACCCCCACTGAGGAGCCCCCTCGAAAGACGACATGCAAGAGGAAGCACATGGACTAACCGGAGGAGTCCTTAATGGAATGCACAGATTACAATGATGGTGAAGAGTCCCCTCGGTCAGCTCCTGATGATGTCTCCTTCAGAGACATCCTGGAAATGTTAAAGCAAAGAGGTGACTGGAAGCCCTCCAACCCTTCATCTGAGGAGTCTGTGTTCCTGCAGGCTTTCCAAATCCAGCCTTCTACCTCTTGGGTGACCCCTCCAGTCGACGAGCTCATCCAGCTCATCATGTAGTGCACTTGGAAGAACCCTGATTACATTGACGTGATCCCTCGGAGACCAGACAAAATTCTTTCCCCTCCCAAGGAGAATCTGCATTGGTCCAAAGGGTTACCAGTCAATGCTATGGAGGTGGTAGTGGCCACAAAAAAGGACTTGGCTGAGGAAAGCCCCGCTGTCCACCTGCCGAACAGGGAGTCCTGGGTGGTGGACAGACTTGGGAAGCAAGTTTTTGCATCAGGGACCATTGCTATATGGTCCCTGAATTATATGGCACATTTTACAAGGCTCCTGAGGGACTTGATCACCAAACTCTCTCAGACACTCGCAAAACAGTTGTCTGATGAGGTCAGGGACAAAGTGGCCTCGCAGCTCACAACCCTGGAATTGATATCCAACTCGTCCATGAGGTTGCTTTCACATGTGACTGAAGGGGCAACTAGAGCAGCGGGTTCACGCATTATCATGAGGTGTCATGCCTGGATGCGCATTTGTGACCTTGCGGACCCCTTCAAGTCTTTCTTTTTGAATGCTCCCATCGAAGCTTCATCCCTTTTTGGCTCCAAAGTGAAGGAATTGCTAGCCAAGTGCAAGCAAGATGGAAAGTCCCTGTCTGCCATAGGCCTACAGTTTTCCAATCTTCAACATACCTTCCCCAGGAATCAGAGGAGTGGAACAATGTGGCACAAAAAATCTCAGGGTCCTTTCTGTGCCGCACATTGTGATGATACACCCAGGGGCAGAGGGGGTAACAATTCTGGAAGACATCCCTATAGAGGCAGAGGGGGTCTTCCTAACCAAAGCTCCAGGGATTCCTTCTCTGGACAGCCTTACCAGTGCTCCTGAGGAGCAGCCTGATTGTTTACCTCTAGAAGCAGTTGGGGGTCATTTCTCTCTGCACCAAGCTACCTGGCAATCTATTACTGTCAATCGTTGGGTACAGAGTATCATCACCACAGGTTACACCATTCCCCTTTCTTGTCAACCAAATCTTCCAAGCAAACTTCCCGACATTCCACCCAGTCAAAGGGAAGAAGCAGCTTCAAAGATAATAAAGCTGCCTCAAAAAAGAGTCATCCAACCAGTCTCACCAGACCAACGTGGATCTGGATTTTACTCAAGATTCTTTTTGGTGCCAAAAAAGACAGGGGACTGGAGACCCATTTTGGATCTCAGCAGGTTAAACAAGTCTGTCACCCAAACCAAATTCTGGATGGTCATGGCTCAGTTCATTCTCCCCCTTTTAACAGAAGGTAATTGGATGTGCTCGATAGATCTCCGGGATGCATATTACCACATCAAGATGGACAAATGCTCCAGGATTCTGCTTTGCTTCTGACTAGGGGCCAGTCATTATCAATTTCGTGCCCTAACATTTGGTCTCTCTACAGCCCCCAGAGTGTTCACAAAATGCATAGCAGTGGTCACAGCTCACTTGATATTACAAGGATTCTGGGTATTTCCATATTTGGATGACTGGCTCCTCACCGCCCCCACCAAGCATCTTCTGGTAACAGCACTGCATTATACTCTCTCTCTGGCAAAATTTTTGGGAATAACGATACATTGGGAGAAATCAAACCTTACTCCTACACAACAAATAGAATTCAGTGGAGCAGTTTTCAATACCCAATCCTGTCTAGTATCACTCCCAAATCACAGACTCCACCGACTGAGGCTACAGCTCTGAGTGATACTCTTGTCAAACAAAAGTTTCAGCAAGGGAAGTTCTTCAGTCCCTAGGCTCTATGGCAGCTTTAATTCCAATAGTGCTTCTAGCAAAGCTACATATGCAGATCCTGCAATGGCTCCTTCTTTGTCAGTGGTTCCCAAACTATCACCCCCTCTGTTACTAGATTCAAATAACCAACTCCTGCAAACAGGACCTCCTTTGGTGGATGAGGCCAGATGTAGAACTTTAGAGTTGCCCATGTCAATCCCCTCAGCCCAGAGCCATTGTGACCACGGATGCTTCCCTGACTGGGTGGGGGGCCATTTCCAGGGAAAGACAGTCCAAGGCACATTGCCTTCCTCAGAGGCCCACCTGCATATCAATGTTCTGGAAATGAGAGCAGTGCTGTTAGCATTGCAGGCCTTTCATTCGAGTCTCCCTTCCGGGATAATTGCAATTCAGTCAGACAATATGTCAGTGGTCTGGTATATCAACAAGCAAGGAGAAGCCAAGTCCTACCCCTTATGTCGAGAAGCCATGAGAATTTGGCAGTGGGCGATAGCTTCCAACTGCTTTCTGATAGCAGTGCATATCCCGGGGAGCTCCAACATATTGCAGACAAACTGAGCAGATGCATCCTCCTGCTTTACGAGTGGTCCCTCAATCCCAAGGTGGTGACAGAAATCTTCGGCCACTGGGGCCAGCCTTGCCGCGATCTTTTCGCCTCCCATCGAACAAAAAGTGCATCAGCTATTTTGCCCTACTTCCCCAGAAGGGGAGCCCCCGAGTGATGCTCTAATCTATGATTTGCCCACGGGACTTCTTTATGCTTATCCTCCCATTCTCCTGATTCCACAATTTCTAAAGAAAGCTCTTCAGTTGAGAAGCAAGGTCATCCTCATGGCTCCGTTCTGCCCTTGACAAGTTTGGTTACCCTTCCTTTGGCCTCACTTAGTATACCCATTGTGGGTTATGGGCCCTCTACCAGATCTAATTACTCACCCCCAAGGGTTGAGCCACCCAAATCTGTCCAGTCTCAAGCTGACAGCTTGGTTTCTCCACTTCCATTAGTTGCCAGGCAAGTTAAACTCTCCTCGCCTGTTTGAGACATCATACTGGCCTCTTATAAACCATCCACCAGAAGACTATATCAGGATAAATGGAAAAGGTTCTCCACCTGGTCTGAGGATAACATGCTAGACCCATATTCGGCTCCAGTAACTGCAGTGCTTCAATACTTGGCTAAGTTTTTTGATAATGGAGCCTCTGTCTCTACCATACGAGTACACCTAGTGGCAATTTCTAATTTCCACAATGGTATAGATGGCACCCCTCTTATTTCTTTATATCTATGCAAGGCCTTCCTCAAGGGGACCTCTCATATCAGGCCTCCTGTCAGACAGCCCATGGAACCATGGAACCTCAGTTTAGTCCTTCAGTCTTTGACTCCAAAACCTTTTGAACCTGCTGAGAAGGGTGACCTAAAGTTTCTGTCTTGGAAATCTTTGTTCTTGGTAGCCATCACGGCTGCCAGAAGGGTCTCAGAGCTGCAGATATTGTATATCAAGAGGCCCTATCTGGTTTTCCATAAAGAAAGAGTATCACTTCGGACTAATCCATCCTTCCTTCCCAACGTTGTTTCTGAATTCTCCATAAACCAGACCATTGACCTACCAGTGTTCTTTCTGAATTTTGCCAATAGAGGAGAGTACTGCTTTCACTCCTTCGACATACATAGGCAACTGAGATTTTACATAGACAGGACCAAACCTATCTGTAAATCTGAACAGCTTTTCATCTCCTTTTCTCTGCCCAGAATGGGAGATGATATTTCCAAGGTTACATTATCAAAATGGCTAAGGGACTGCATACATTTCATCTACTCCCTCAGCAACGAACCTATGCCAGAAGTTAAACCTCACTCCACTAGATCTATGGCAACATCTGTAGCTTTCCATTCTAGGGCTTCCATGGATGACATCTGCACAGCAGCTACTTGGGCTAAACCTCATACCTTTATCAATTATTACAAATTGGACTTGATCTCCAGAGGGAGAGCTGTCTTCGGCTCAGTGGTACTGAGGAATGTTCTTCCATAAGGGCCGCCCATGGACCGCAAGGTAGCTGGGATTCTGTCCCATCATTGATGAATGGAAAGAAGATTAACAACATCAGATAAAGAAGTTATGTCTTACCATAACATTCCATCTGTGTTGTTCATCTTCTTTCATTCATCACTTCCCACCCTCCTTCCCCCTCCAAAGGCTCCTGGGGGATGCTTTGGGTCCAAGTGGTGTCCTAGGGTATTTGCACAGAAGTGGTCTCAGCTTTACTTCTTTTTCTCTAGCAAACTCGATCTGAGGTAACTGGGAGAAGGGCATTCTGGGTAGAAGCTTAGCTCAAGAATTTTTTTGGCTTGCACGAGCTTAGTAAAAAGGCCAACTCGGTTCAGAGGGCTCAGAACCGAACCCATCAGTGATGAATGAAAGAAGATGGACAGCATAGATGGAACATTATGGTAAGACATAACTTCTTTTTTTCACCAATAATCTCCATAGCATCTGTCAAGATGCAACAGTTGTACAATACGCTGATGACTCAACACTTGTCTGTTCAGCCAATGATCCTCAGAAATTCCTCTCTATAACCCAAAAAGCCTTCCATACCACTGAAAACTGGTTTCTTAACAAAAACCTGATATCAAATCCCCAAAAAAATAAACTGTTGCTATTTACACCTAACAAATCTACCACAATACTCAGCCCATTTAATACTGTGTCAAGGGATGGAATTGTCATCTCCCCCGACACTCACGCTAAACTGCTAGGAGTGACCATTGATAATAACCTCAAATTTGATCAGTATATAACTCAAACCATTAAAAATATCCACAAAAAACTGGGCAATCTATATAAAATAAACTATTTCCAACACAATTTCTAGCAACTTAAGTTACCTGTAACACATTGCATTTAAGTTACCTGGCACTTGCTCACTAAAGCAATTATATAAGTCAGCTCTAAAAAATTAAAAGCACTACACCCTCACAAACTCCCCTTGAGTACCTTGTTCCCCATTGGCCCATTTTTTCAATTATAAAGGAATTCCCAATACTATTCTAGCATGTCCAAAGGTCAGATGTCAATCTCCTCTCCAGTCCAGCTGGTGAATCTGGGAATCTTGAGGCAATGTTACAAATGCCTTATGTACACAGACAACCCTCTCCTCCTTCCAACAAATTCCAACACATGTGAGAGATGCAACCATATAGCCAAACTGGAGGCTAAGCTCTCTCAACTCAGTACTGGCGTAACCAGTCAGGAGGAGAAGGAAACCACACTCACTACAATTCCAGTCTCACATAGACCTACCATGACAACAAACCAAACACATAAACACACAAAAACATACTTGGAGGCTCTAAATAAAAATCTGCCTAAGCAGCAGAGACCTCCACAGCAGACACCCAAGCAACCACCACCCCAAAACAAAACACGTGCAACACATAGCTCACAAAGCCAGTGTGCCGAACAGTCACAGCCCTTAAGGCTAAACAACACACCTGATACACTTGTAATAGGTGACTCTATCATCAGGCACACTGACGTCCCGCTCACCAGGCTGAACAAGGAGAAGGTCACGGTGAGCTGCCTGTCGGGCGCTAGGATCCGTCACATCACACAAGCACTCAGATCACTCCAAGGCAAGTACAAATATGACTCAGTCATTGTCCATGCTGGTGTGAATGACCTGAGACGTACCTCCCTGGACTACATGAAAAGAGACATAGAGGAGCTCTCTGAGCATGTAGCCCAGGCCGGTATGACCCTGACCTTGAGTAGCATCTTACCCTCACCAAGAATGATGCCACAATATGAAGACAAGATGATCAATTTTAACAATTGGCTTAAGTGTTGGTGTCATTCAAAGGGGATCCAATGTCTGTCAGCCTGGGATGACATGCTCGACAAGCCACGATGCTTCGCTAGGGATGGCTTGCACCTGTCACCCTGGGCTTTCGGATATTGGCAAAGGCTCTTGCTACCCCATAGTGCCTTTTTTAGGCAAGGCTCAAAAGACAAACCCACCTCCATAGGTATCACAAGGGATAAGAAACTAAGAGTAATGCTACTCAACGCCAGAAGTCTAAACCTCAAGATGCATGCACTCAAAACTCTCCTTAGCATGGAGAACATTGATATCTGTGCAGTAACAGAAACCTGGTTCAAGGCTCCTGAGAGCACCCCAGCACTACCAGGTTATACCTCATACCATGCTTTTCGGCCCCAAAACTTGGACCGAACCATAAAAGGAGGGGGAGTATCAATATTCATCAAAGATACCCATACCTCCAGGTTGGTGGCACAGCACGAAGCATCAGAGACTATTCATGTGCAACTAACTGTGGGTAAAACTGCCTTCCAGTTTATAGCCTGCTACAGACCACCCTCCCAAACACAAGAACCCCACTTGGCCTTCCTGAGAATACTGGAAAATATGAAGGTCTCTCCAAACACCATTATATTGGGCGACTTCAACTACCCAAACATAGACTGGGAGCATTACTCTAGCTCCAACACCCTAGCCCAAAGGTTCCTAGAATTTATAAACTCAAATGCTATGGAACAACTTGTTACCACTCCCACAAGAGGGGTAAACATACTGGACCTGATCATCACCAACATGGGGACACTATGCTCCAGACCAGAAGTGTATCCCTCACTGGTAAGATCAGACCATAAACTAATCTCACTGGATATTCACATCCTGACCCCACCCCTGCCCAGAAAACCACAGTGAAAAACTTCTCTAAAGCAAATTTCACATGCCTCAAAACCGAGGTGAAATCCTTCAAAGCCCCCAGGCCTGTGGAAAATACGGCCCAGACCGCAGAATCCTTTATAAACGCATTCTATGAACACCTTCAGGAATGCATGGATCATGCAATCCCAAATAAAACCAAGACCCAATCCTCCAAAGGCAGACGTCCTGTCTGGTGGACCCCAGCCATAAACAAACTATACAATAGAAGGAGGAAGCTACTACATGATAGATCAAAATCCCAAAAAGGGAAGGCATCTCTGATCAGTATTAGCAAAAAACTACGGGCACTCATAAAATCGTCTAAGGCCAGCTTCGAGAGAAAAATTGCACAGGACACTAAGAATAATCACAAGGCTTTCTTTAGTTATGTTAGGAACCTGGGTGGGAATTCCCAGATATGCTCAGAATTAGTCCAAAATGACAAAAAATACACCGAGCCCACAGACATTGCCAACATCCTAGCTGACAGGTTCAGTGCAAACTTCTCCCCCCTCTCCCCACCAAAAGGGCAAATATCTATCCCAACAGAGTGCTACCCCCCTGATATCTCAGATGCTCAGGTAAGAGCCGCCCTCTCCAAAGCAAAAAACACAGCAACAATGGGACCAGATGGTGTCCCGGGCTGCGTCCTACATGAACTCCAAGAAGAGCTAAACCCAAACATAAAACTACTGTTCAATCTTAGCCTTACTACAGGATATGTACCCAAAGAGTGGCATACAGCAACAGTGGTCCCTCTCCACAAAGGTGGTGCCTCAATGGATTCTGGAAACTATCGCCCCATAAGCCTGACTAGCTTGGTCTGCAAAGCTATGGAAAGGATCATCATGGACCACATAAATAAAGATATTGGGGACCTACAGACACTGGATCCTACCCAGTTTGGCTTTGTTAAGGGCAGATCCTGCCTCTTAAACCTGGTCGATTTCTTTGAAACAGTCACCAAAGCCATTGATGAGGGGAAGGTGGTCCACACAGCCTACCTGGACCTCGCAAAAGCCTTCGATACAATACCCCACTCGGGCATTATAGATAAGCTCACCAGCTTAAATATAAACCCCTATGTCACTAGATGGGTTGCAAACTGGCTCAAGGACAGAACCCACATGGTTAGAATTGCTGGAGCCATGTCAGACTCCAAACCAGTTACAAGTGGCATCCCACAAGGCTCAGTCCTGGGACCTCTCTTGTTCGGTATATATTTCTCAGCGGTACAGGCCAACACGGAAGGACTGTGGCTGACCAAGTTCGCAGATGACTGCAAACTGGGCGCCATAATCAACTCTCCAGCCAACACAAGCATCCTCCAAAAGGGCCTCATAGAAACAGACAACTGGTGCCAGAGCCATGGCCTCAAGCTAAACGCCAAAAAGTGTATAGTCATCCCCTTTGGCAAAAACAAAGTGCCCACAAATTACCACATAGGTGGTAATCCATTAAGTACAGAAGAAGTCATTAGGGACCTGGGGACCCAAGTTGATAGCAATCTCTCATTTGACAACCACGTGGCCAAAGTGGTTAGAAAAACATTTTATATAGCCCACCTAACCATGAAGGGATTCATATCTAGATCAGGGGACGTCATCGTACCTCTTTACTCATCCCTCATCAGGCCCATAATTGAGTACAATGCCCCTTTTGGGATGTACCTTACCAGACACCTGCAGCAACTGGAAAGACCCCAAAAGTGCCTCACCAAGAGGATCAAAGGGCTCAAACAGATGCCATATGCTGCCCGGTTAAAGAAACTCCAGCTCTACTCAGTGGCATACCGCCTGTTCAGAGGCAATCTGTGCCTGACGTATAAGGCCATGTCCAACCCGGAATTAATGGACATGCTGCACCTCAGAAAATCCAAATCCCATCGAGCTACGAGAGACTTGAACCTCAGCACTGAAATAAATAGGACATGCTGGAGGGACAGATTCATAACCCAGAGGCTCCCTTCACTCTGGAATAAAATCCCAGTCCAGGTTAGGCAGAGTCCCACACTGACTCTCTTCAAGAGGAATCTTGATGAGTGGATGGGAGATCATAGGTTTACCCCGGCTATCACTTCTGTGTCACTGTTAGACAGAGGCACAGTATACTAACCTCAAAAAAAGGCATAGCAAAATTAATTTAAAATGGGTGGCGAAAGCCAAACACACTCTGGCTAGGCTTATAAATGCCCTAGGGCAGATAGCCTAGTATGAACCTATGAACCTGCTAAGATAACAATTGCTCAAACTCACCTCATTTTCAGACTATTTTATGCCTTACTCATTCTCATCAATGTATCCAAAACCGTAATTGTCAAACTCAACACCTGTTACAGTCAAATTGCAAAATTTGCTACTGGTGCCTCCTATCGAGCCCACCACTGTCATTCCCTAAAACAACTTGGCTATCTTAAATTCCCTAATTTAAATTATCATCAACTTTCCTTTGCCTATAATCTCCTACTACTCCCAGACAAAACTCCAGCTCTGGCCAATCTACTAGAACTACAAGCTAAAACTAGACAACTTTACTTTAGCAACAATAAATTAATCAAGGTCACCAAGACCAGCAACACAGCAGGGGACTCCCTCCTTCTTAACTACATAGTCAAAATGTGGAACACCCTACCTACTGCTATTACCTCAGCTGGCTCAAAGATTACATTTAAAAGACTCCTGAAAGAACACCTAAAGCACACATGGATATGCACATGTTCCCCACCTGGCTGACCCCCATGCCCTCTCCCCTTACTCTTGCCCTCTGACTTCAGGTTCATCACCAAAAGAATGCAACTTCTCTAGCTTCCTTTTCCACCTTTAATTCTAACCCCTTTAGTCAATACCCATATGTCACTGCTAGGACACTCTGTTATCTATCCACTACACTTTTCTCTTTACACCTCTACTGTTACTCTGTACTTAAGCTATTTACTCCTCCTGCTTTTCTTACTTAACCTGTTATCCAGTTTCCCATCTCTGTCTCTTCTCCTGCTACTATACTCCCTACTATGTCTAATCTTTGCTCTCTTTGTTGCTATACTCCCTACTGTGGCTAACTTGCTCACACGTCAACTGTATAAAGTAAAAAATGCAACCCCTACTAACAATGTTCACCATTATGTAATGCCTCAACCTAAAACTGTAAAAGATGTGTTCAGTCTATGTAAATATGTCAAATCTTAAGCTTCAGTGCTATGTTACTAGTCAGTGTTAAGTCTGGTACTATGTAAATTTAAATGCTTCTGTATACACTTTATATTTTGCTTAAAATTTAACTGTGGAGCTTTTCTCCCCATGCCTCAATGCTATGCTACTAGTCAGTGTTAAGTCTGGTACTATGTAAATTTGAATGCTTCTGTATACACCTTATATTTTGCTTAAAATTTAATTGTGGAGCTTTTCTCCCCATGCCTCAATGCTATGCTACTAGTCAGTGTTAAGTCTGGTACTATGTAAATTTGAATGCTTCTGTATACACCTTATATTTTGCTTAAAATTTAATTGTGGAGCTTTTCTCTCCATGCCTACATTGAAAATGGACATGCAGCCAGTTGGACTTTCACAGTCAGCAAATGTAAAATAAATAAATAAATAAAAATAAACAGCTAGAACAGGAAGAGCAAATTGGTTTATAGCTTGGACTTTATTCCTAGATGTTAGGGCTGTTTTCAGTATGAATTTTACTCTTCCAAAATATTTCTTATGAGTTTTGTTTGCATTGGTAATGTCTTATTGTTGATCCTTCATCAGTTCCCAAATATTTATCCACTCACTCCAGCTTAAGTTCCTTCATATCACATTCTTGCCCCAGACTGATATTTTATTGGTGCTGCAGCTTTCCTGCTTTAAAGGTTGCTTTTGCACATTTATCAAGACCAATGACACCAAAGGATGAGAAGTCTTTACACTTTGTTGTTATCTGGGAGTAATATTGTAACCATGACCTGATTTGTTAAGCAGACAGCTTAATGGGTTAAAGGCAAGACAAAAGAGAAGCGGTGACTAAGAGTCACCCTAGAATATCCCACTTTGAATTTTTATCCCTGGGAAAATTATTTGTCCTTTATCATGGCTTAGCTGCAAAGTGGTTTGCCATTGTTTCATGATAACTGTAATATAATTGAACAGTGTAGAGTATATATTTTATATCTGTAAGCACTCCTTTATCCATGAATGTTGGAAGCTGTCAAATGCTCATTAAGGGTGAAGAGATGTGAGGTTAACTACCTTATGGAATGATTAGTTCAGTTTCAACTAGAACTAGAACAAGAACTAGAACAAGGATTTTCTTTTTGAGTGAGCAAGGGATCAGACTATCAGTTAGGATAGTGAATGGAATGATAAGGAAGGTGTGGATGTTAGATGATATGTATAATTTGGCACTGGCAACAACAGCTAGAATAACTAATACAACTGAAAATATTTTATTTAGGTAATGAAAAAGATCAATTAATGGTCTTTTTGAAGTGTTCTTCAATATGTAGTTTAGACTCTCTGCCAAATAGATGCTTTATTTTTTGCAGTATAATATGTTCACATCTGTAGTATTTATTTCTCTAAACTGTGAGTTGCAGTGTAACATTTGAGCAATTTGATTATGCTGTCTAGAATTCTACATTGCACAATCTATTTCTAATGTGTGGATTGGGTATAGTGCTACAGAAACAATAGTTCTGGGGTGCATTTGTATTCATATTTTCCATAGTACAATATGTCCTCACTCTCCCTTTTTATCTAGATGTTCTTTTTGTAATTTTGCAGTTAAGAAATATTTATTAACATTATGCCACATCTTGGCCACATTCAGGCAAATAATCTACTAAAATGTTAACCTATGAGTGCTTCATCTTTCATTTAGGTTCTCTGGTGCAAAAATTGGGACTGATGTGCCATAAACAGCTTTGCCTATGACATGAAATCAAATAATGCAACAGGTATAGACTTAGCCTAATGTGCAAATAATCTGCTGCCTGCATTGTCTGTTTTTTATTAAGCATTTTTTGGCTTCTACCTTACTGAAGAATCTTTAGCCACTGCCTTCAGGTGGCCATCTGTCACTTCTGATCCTTGTTTAAAACTAGTCATAATATACCACTGCAATTCTATAACTGTTATAAGTTTGTTTGTATCTTTCGGCTTTTGCCGGTTAGGGGTCGCCACAGCGGAATTCCGGTCCGCTAATGATTGGCAGTAGATTTTTTACGTACTGGCTTGCCAGGCCTAAAGCACAACCTTCAACGAAGGAATGCCCATTCACGCATGTCGCTACACAGAAGACGCTCTAACTGAGAATCGAATGGGCAACGTCTAACTGTGAGGCGAAAACGCTACCACAGCACCACCACCGCGGAAAATGCACATTGCCATGCACTCAAAGTCCTTCACAGTTAGAAGGAGAAGACTTAGTGTGGCTCAGGGTAAGTGGTAAGTTTGGAGCAGCGTCATATTTGAGGCACATATATGAGGGAAAAAAAGGATAGTTTTTGACACATAAAATGGGCAACCTGTATCTTCTCTACTGCATGCATAAATGCACTTTCACCAAACTCCAAACTTTAAGAATGCGTCTAGTGTCCAGCTGAGGCTGCCAGAGCACTAAAACACCACAAACACACCTCGTAGGAAAGATAAGATGCCTTTGACTACTTTCATTTCTTGCTGTAACCAGCCAGCGGTCATATCCATTCCTTAACACTGGTCACTAGTAATGGAAACATATATATTACTGCTGCTGTTACAGGCTGGCATCCAAGTATATTTAAGGATACTGGATCTGCTTCTGTTGTTACTTCATTTGAACTCAAATGCTGTTGATCTTCATTGATTATATTTCAAAGAACAGAGAGATGTCATTTTTCTTTCTCTCTCATAAACACCCATTTTGCTTAAAAGAACACAGAAATGTCATTTTAACAGTCATGTGCCTTCTTCTCTTGCTTTGTTCTTAACATTTGTTACCATTCACTAGATCTCCTGTAACCTCCTAGTATTCAGCTGTCATCATCTAATGTGCTTTCACATAGTATTTTGATATATCGACGTTTTGGTTACATATAAAACCAGCTCTGTGTTTTTAACTAATTTATGATAGTGTGCTCCTGCGGATCTACTTCTTTTGGTCGACAACTCATATGACTGACACTCATTTGGTCGACAGCTCATTTGGTCGACAAACATTTTAGGTGGGGGGCTTCACCCCCCACACCCCCCTAATGTGGGGGGCTGTACCCCCCACACACCCTCAACTATATATAACAACTCCACGGTCGCGCAACAGTGGGGAGGGGGGCAAATCCCAGGTTTTTGCCTTGAATACTTTTTGTCAGCCAAATGAGTTGTCGACCAAATGAGTGTCAGTCATATGAGTTGTCGACCAAATGAAGTAGACCCGCTCCTGCACATACTGTTTTGATGTATGGAAGTTCTGGGCACATTTAAACCAATCTTTGTCTTTTTTCCTAACTAACTGAGAATTTAATAAGTATTTCAAACAGCAGTGTATTTGAATACATTTCAAATAAGGTCCATTGTTTTTTATTTTTCACATTACATTATGTATTAACTGTTAAATCTTTAATGCTGAACAAGAGTTTGGCCCATCTATGACATAATGTATTGATATGTGCTTATAATTTTTTATATCAAGGCTACATTAATATTTTCTGCTACTCATCTGTATATAGCAAACGAGACCGAGTATCTCTAAAGTTAAGTTACAGCAATTATAAACATTCGGGTTTTTTTTAAGGATGTGGTTACAGCTTTTCACCAGTTGCAGTCTCTGCTAAACTCATGATGATGTTAAAGATAAAGAACTCTTGCCTTGATTTCCTGTCTCAGAGTTGGTTGAGTTATGAAGCCTTCTCCATGTAGCTCTATCTAGAGTTAAAATGAGCAACAGTATTATCCTTCAGGAGGTTCTTATCAAAAGATCACAACAGAAACGAAGGACATCACCTGCAAATTATAAACTCCGTTGTTTCATTCTCACTAAGACTAGATTGGCTTACTTTGAGCATCGCACGGGGGTATGTTTACAGTGCTTGTTTTGTTACTTCACCCATAGGACTTTCTGCTTGATGTTTGATCGTGATGACATTTCATTTTCTTAAAACATTTACTGTGTCTACACTAAGAAACTGTAAAAAACCTGTTTTACTTTTAAAGTCAGTACAGAAATTATCATGATGCATAACTGATAAGTCCACAAAACTAATGTACAACATATGTTTGGATAATAAAACCATTTTTACGAATATAATTATCTCTAGGTATGTGCAAACAGGTACATTGGTTGAGTGAGGGAGCAATAATAATGCTTGTCATTGTGTCTGCATGCATTTTGTAAAAAGACAGTATACTGCCTGACTAGAAACTACACATTTGTATAGAAAAGAAAAACTTCTTTCTGCTGAGGTGGAAAGAGGCATCACTTCAAGAAGATTCTTATATAGATTTATTTTAGTAGATAGAATGTGAAATTAAAGCTTTGCAGAACTTAAATTAATTGGAAGTGGTTTAAAATTTTAAATCAGTTAAAGTTTGACGCCATTGGAATTTCCTACCACTAGTACACACAAACATTCTTATGACTGTTTCTTTTTTTTCTGAAAATGTAAGGAATATTACAGTGTCCCCTTCAGTTGCTATTGCTAGTACCATCATGGCTGTTTAGAAATTACATCTTACACATTTTTCTGTGTTTATTGTAGAATTAATTTCTGTAATATTGGATATGTGTTGGTTGTTTTTATTCTCAGAAAGTTAGAGAGGTGCTGTGATGCCTTTTAGTAAACCAAAACAGGTTTTATGATGCAGCTACATGAGCTTCCATCCTAGAATTTTCTGTCAGTTGCCTGGTATGGCCTGTGTTGTCTTTTCTCAGGAATCATTATAATGTTACAAAATAGATAGACATCTGCTGAACATTTACTATGACATTGGTATATATTAAAATGTAATTGGAAAGTTATAGTTGCATATATTAGCTTGGCTTGTAATGTTATACAGCTGATCTTTATATTATAAATGTGAAAATGTAATTGTGTCTGTTACATATTCAAGGCAATAACATTTTTTCAAGATGCTATATTAGAAAACATTGTGCTTATTGGATATCAGTTTCAGCATGCCCAGAAAACTGGCCTAGGTTTAATTCCTGCAAGCATATTTTGCATACTGCAAAACACACTATTCATTTGTTCCTTGAAAACATGCAGCTCTACTGAGTCAGTTTTGCTTGGCAATGGTAAATATGTATGATATATTTCAGACTTTTAGTAGAGTACTGTAAGTAATGTAAAATTCTTCCCTGGTGGTAGAATCATGTGGCTTCTTCACTTTGTGTTTTACAGCTCTTAAGAAGCATTATAAGACAACCGTGCTGTACAGTTGTGTTGTGTGTGACTGTGTAGTTATTTGGAAAAAAATGGAGTAGAATGCATGTGGCAAGCATAGCTTTTACACTGGTCAGGACAGTCACGGTCTTAACTGTGACATGACCTGCATTTAAAAATAATCTTTGTTTTTTTAATGCAACATATAATCTATATAGCTGAACACTTCATTTCACCATAGTGTAACTAAAAGTTGAACATAGAATCATTACAACTACACTTCATCATCACCACACAACAATTTTCAGACTTTCTTATCTTGTCATTACTGTTTCAGCCAAGAATTAAAAGTTCCTTTGCCTGGTGCCTGTATTGTGTCTCTGATAGTAGCATCTATAAAGCTTCCTTCAGTGGTCTTCTCTGAAAATATGTAGGAACACAGCAGTCTACTCCTACCTTCATCCAGACCGCTGTCAGCAGTCGGAGAAAATGGCATGGAGTTTGAGAGTGTGGTTATGACTCTGTCCCTAACACCCACACCTCTGTCCTCCTATATGCCATCTAAAAATAAAACCTGACTACTCCACAGTATGCTTCTTTTATACTCTTTCTTTCTAGGAAACCTTTTACATTCCTCAAATGCTGTCTTATAAAAAGTTAAAATATTCCACAATTGTGCAAGTCCATTATTCTTTGCAACTGAAGGCATTTAAGTTAATGCCTGCTGATTCATAGACCTCCACTGATAAATTTGCTATCCTTTTCTTGTACATGTTGGGTACTCAAGCCATAATTAACAACTTTGAGTAATGTTTAATGAGGATGGCAAGTGATGATAAGTGCATAAATGTAGGTATGCATGATCATCTCTTTTTTCCTGCTGTCACACAGAGATCGCAATGGATTTAAGCATGTGACCTGGAACCTTAAAATGGCCTTTTCTTCAGTCATGTATTACAAGCATGGAGTTGGAATGCATTTAAAGTTGTCTTCATCCATGATGTTGACCTGTGAGGATTTTCCACATATTGTCTGGATTTGTACTTGTTAATAGCCTTGCTTAACTTCCTTCTATCAACTGTTTCTATCTACTTACTTCCTGTTCTTACTCTATTCATCTTTATTTCACTTGCCCCCCCCCCCCAGGTACTTACTCCCTTATGCCTAATTATTCTTCCTCCTATGTGTATCTTGTAACCCCTTCTACTATCTTCGTCTTCTTCATCCATACTTACTTAGATTCACCTTATATTAAATTTCATGTATCTACTGACTTGTATTTTGTATGTAATCCAACTTCTAAGATGTATACTATATATTTAATAATTCTTCTGTATTCATTGTTACTCTTTGTTTGCAACTGTTTTTGTAGCTTTATTTGTAATTTTTCTGTTTGGGGCTTTCCCTCCAGGCCTCCACTGAAAATGGGCTCTTGCTCAGTTGGACATTCCTGGTTAACAAATGTCAAATAAATAAACGGTTGAATCTAGAGTCTGCAGTCATGATGTCATACAGACTGTCTCTACAGACACACACACACACACACACACACACACACACACACACACACACACACACACACACACACACACACTCACTGTCTGTGAGTTGTTCCAGATATGATTCCCTTTTGGGGGGAATATCACCCTTCTTTGAGTAGGTGCAGCCGTGGAGTTGGTATAATTAAGTTCAGGGGGTATAGGGAGCTTGTCCCTCGCCCACTCCAGAAAAACACAAAGTATTTTTCAGAAGGTTTTTTTTCCTTTTTTTCAAATCCAGTTTGGGAATTCATATCCTCAGTACATTTGCTTTCATCTGCTCATAGTGGAAACATCTTAACCACTTGTCTAACCAGTTGCTTTGTGCCACCTGATATCTGGATAACAGTAGATATAGCAGACATTTGTCTTGTGATCCAGTGTGACCAGAACCTCTAAGTAACATAACTGGTTACTTGCAGAGGCCCATTTGTTATTTTGTACATTAATATAAACAATTTAATTTATTATCATTATTGCTCTGACAACAGAAATCATTTCTTTTTTTATTTTTTCTGGTTGGAGGCATTCACAGCATTTTTCTAAAATGTGTAAACGGGGACCTTGTCAGTCAGTAATGGATGTGTTAATGACAAGATGGGGGCTATGTTTAGATGATGTATTATAATAGTCATATGCACTTGTTTTTGTGTTGTGCAGAAGCCACTGATAGTAACTGCTGTATTTCTGTCAGTATGAAGTTAGTCTAAGTGATGGAGTGATGCAGTTTGTGATTTAGAGGTGCAGTAAGCCTCATTAAAGGGTTTGAACTTTAGTACACTATTCCAAGTTGTTGTTGTTCTTTTGGCTTTTCCCGGTTAGGGGTCGCCACAGTGGAACTCCGGTCCGTTAATGATTGGCAGTAGATTTTTATGGTGCCGAGGTGCCAGCCTAATGCACAACCTTCAACGAAGGCACGGCCATTTATGCATGTCTTTCGAATGCCACTCGACACTATTCCAAGTGAAGAGGCTATATTGGTTTGCACATTTAAGCAGTTCCAAGCTTGTCATTTAATCTTGCGGTTGAATCAGCAGTCACCACAAGGGAAGACCTATGATTAGAACAAAATGTATTTCTTTAGTTTTTATTCTTTTTGTTTTCTTAGTTGTTTTTCAGTTTATTCATGCATTGCTTTCCTAGTTTATATTCATAACAGCTTGTGTCCGTTGAACAGTATTTATTCATATATATATATATATATATATATATATATATATATATATATTTTTTTTTTTTGTTTTGTCTTTGCCTTAAGCACATTTATGCCATCTTGTTTTTTTACAAACACCTAAATTATACACGTAAGCAAATAAATAAATATTTCCACCCTAATATGTATAATTATGTTTTCTATTTATATCAGTTACTATAATTACTTCTTATTCGACTCTGGGGTGTGGAACACCTGCTGTTATTATTTTCATTTCTAAACTCTTACAAACAATAATTACAGATATAGTATCATACTGATGTCACATTTAGAATGTTTATTTACAATGAGCCATATTAATGACTACTCAATTATGCCACATTTATTTTCATTTTTAGCGCCTCATTTTATCTCCCACACAGCTGACCATCAGTGGACCCCAGCGCTTCTCTTTGATTTTCAGCCCTGCTTATTCTTGCTTGAGTCCCTTGAACTAACTCTGATTAAGTGTTGAGGCCAGCAAGGATATCAAGGCATCCTGGGTCTAAATCATACTGCTGCCATGGGAGTGTTTTCTCCCATATTTCCCTTCCCTACAGATGCAGTAACAACCTGTGGGTGGGTTGCACAATGGGTAATCTGCACTGAACTGCTCCTCACTTCCACAAAGAGCTGATCTCTGTAATTGGCCTCACCCACCCTCAAGCAGCACTATACAGTTGTTTTGCTGGCCTCTGTATGTGAAATCCAAGTGCAAAATGTGCCCTATGCACACCACTGCTTCCTGTACACTAGGACAGGCACACCCTCCTGCCCCGCCACTAATAAATGGAAGCAAGCAGCATTTGCCAGAAAATCGGCTCTTTTTAAACTTTACTCTCAAAAAGGAAGGCATTCAAAAAATAATTTTGATGTAGTAATATAAAGTAATATTAGGCTGAGGAAGGGTTGGATTTCTACATCGATGATGGTGTTTTCTGAAAGGTTTGCATTCACATTTAAACTTTGCTAGTGTGAATAAATCCAGATATAAGAAGTCCAAAATGAGGCTTCTGCTCTCTATATGCCAAAATTCAAATTAAACCAGAATTATGCCAGTGCTGTCAAAAATAAAAACAAGCATATGTGCACTCAAAGTGGTATTCAGCTGAAAACAATCTTATTCTGTTGTGTATTTATTAAAATGTATATCTGGATCCTGTTTCTTTACAAAAAATACAAATTTCATTTTTTTCTTTGTCCCATTATCCATGACCTAATGTGATTAATTTCAGTTACATAGTGAATTTATGTCAAAAAAGATTAATAATGCCTAAGTAAGTGCATTCATGTACATTTAATCCCTTATGGTTTACTCCCGATGAAGTTTAGTGAGTAGTGGTAATGCTAATGTACACACTTGTTCTTCATGACACTTTTCTACTGCAGGAAAATGAGTAAAAGGCTGAATGAGATTCAACAATAACCATGCAATATAAAAAGATCAGAGAATTGTCTGTTCTGTTACTTTTTTAATGTGTTTTTATTCTTAAAGGGCCCTGGCATTTTTCTCTCACCTTAGTTTATTTCAGAATCTGATTTTTTTTGGTTGTGTATAGGTCATCCACTATGGCAGCATGATTGTTCATGTTGCAACTTTTTTGCAAGGATAATGCATTCTTTTATCATAGAAAATAAGCTTTTTTTTTTTCCTTCCCAAACAGATACTACTACTGCACAGTTGTTCCCTAACCAGGTTTTGAATCCAGATCTGCCAAGTGGTAATTCTCCGTCTTAACCTCTCTGTTGTCAGGCTGGAGTGCAAATAAAGCTCTACTTGTATCAAGACTATGTCAACCCATTTGGGACTTGAACTAACACTCCTTGGCTTAGGAGGCCAATGCCTTATCCATTAGGCCATTGGGGCCTGACAAAGGGAGATTATACCCCTGTGGTCCCTGATGTCCATAGATTAGTACCAGGCTAACTACCTTGTGGACTATTTTATGCCTAGCCAATTATCCCATTTGAGAATCAAACCCTGAATCTTATGTTTGTAAGGTAAACAACTTAACTATTATGGCAACCCCATTTACTATCAAGCTACTCCTTGCCCATGAGGTTTCAAAGATTTTAAACTCTTATTGCAGTAGTTGTAATGGAAAGTAGAGGAAATTCTAGAAGCTGAGAGGTCCTTGATGTATGGCATTGGGTCATTACATTTCCTGAGGTGATTACTTGTTCTCCAGTAATGTCTGCATTGGTGGGTGTTATTGCTTGCAAATAAAGCACTAAGCATTTACTGAAAAAGTACAGCTCTAGGCTTATTAAAATGCCTAGAAATGTGAAACTGTTATGGTATGTTATTTCGTAAAGTTCTACTCTGAAATTTTTATTGATTTGAAATATTGGAAATCACTGCATGGTTTAAGTGTCAGTTTTCAAAAACTGATATCTCTCTTCTTGGTTTATTATGTTACCTACAGATTTATTACCCATCATGTCATACTGCTGTTAACAGTAAACTGGCACTAAATATAATGCTTTTTAAAGTTTTAGTGATAGTGATGATTAAATAAATATGTACAATGTGTGCTTCAGAGTTCTTTGTTGTGAATTTTCTTTTCATCTGCTGATGCAATAATAAAAAAGTGTTCATTTCCAAGCTGTGATGTGCATGTGCTTACTTTGTACTGAATTTTTACTTAATGTGTTTCTGACTTGTGTCTTTATTAGTCTTTCTTTGGCTGTTTACTGAAAAAAATACTTTACCGGTTTTGTATTCTGGCACATGTCTCTGAATAAAACCTAATACAGATACATTTGTAAATGCGTGATCTGTCAAAAAGTCAGGGAATGCAGCACAGTTGCAATGCAGAATATTGTAACTAGCTGAGGAAATAATAGTGAATATGGAAAACTCAACAAATGAGTGCAAGTGAATCATTTATTTAAATGTTATGAATGCATTTAAAACCAAATACAATGTATCAATAGCTAGCATTACTGATGTACTTCAACAAGCATGCTACTTAACCCCAAACCATATTCACCTGAAGAAATGATACATCATACAATTCAAAAAGTGTCACTGTGAGGAATTAACAGGCATTTTCAGTATCTCTCCAAGCCTCTCTCACTTTGTATTAATAGTTTTCTTGGAAAATACACTAAAATGCATCCTGTTAATAATGCAGTTCAGTAGTTTTGAATCATAAATTCCTTTTTTGATGCAATGTATTTCTTTCCAGATTTATGGAAGGGGAGATTAAATGGATGTTAACAGGTAGGACTATTCTCATATAAATGTGTTGGTATGAGGTGTGACTTCAATTTTCTCTAAGGCTCTTATAAGTTCATGTTTCAAAGACTTTTATGAAAACTTACAAAGAGATAGGGAAACTGACTCCCTAATGAGATATAGAGAGGATATATAACACTTGCTGTCTTCTTTGGATCCTCCTTTGAGAAGTCTTGAGGTGAAAGATAAGTTATTAGCCTGTGTTTCAGAAGATGAAGTATTCCTTGCAATAATGCAGACTCTGGTAGGGAAAGTGCTGGGCCCTGATGGTTTAATGCCTACTTTTAACAAACTTAAACAGAGTCTTTTTTCTCCTGTTTGCATATTTTAACCAGATGTTTGCTTCAGGTACAGCCACTTATTCATCTTTTGAGCCATATAAACAGTTAATATTCATCATTTGATCACTGCTGCTGTAGCCTTAGCTATATGGATTATATCCTGCTAAGAATATAACAGCTGCCCAGTTTCCAAAGCTTAAGGGTACCCTGTATGTGCTCAAACCATACTACTTTTAAGCTAGGATAAGGTGTTTTTTATAAACAGTCACATGACATTTAGTCACTTACTACATGAGCATTACATTTTACTTTTGAAGAAAAAAGTAGTTAAAACTAAATTAAAACTAATTTCTTCCTGACTAAAACCTGTGCTAAATTACTTATGGGGGACGGACATAAGCATTTAAATGATTTTCATTGTGTTTTTTGGCATAAAATTAACTTTTTAATAGCTACCTATTTCACTAACTACTACTGTCATACTTCCCCCTGCACTGAGGCATCATTTTCAGTTTCATCATGAAACAACCTACCTGTTCCTTGGTTCTTCAATCTTTATGCCACAAAAAAGAAAAATATTTCCAAGCAGACTTTGCCCCATCAGCAGGCTGTTAAATTGTCTCAGCCATAGATGGATTACATTGCTGTGACCATTTCTAGTTCCTCGGACCACTCATCTTTTTCCTTGGCTCCCTCTGGTGAAGTCCCTACAGCCACCATGGACCAGGGGTTAGACATTTCTTCTTTTGCTCTTGGAATGCCCTAAGCAAGAAAGGGAGGACTACTCTTTTAAGTCTCAGAAGAAGATGTAGGGAGTACTACTCTATTTTTCCAGATGGGAACGCATGTTTCTAGGGAGGTTTTGCCTGTCAAAATTAGGTTTCCTTGTTTAGAAATTCTTGTCATAAAGAAGCTAAAAGTTAGACATTTGTCTTTGCCTGCCTCGGTTACTTTGGACAGGAGTTATTCATTTGTCTTAGCACAAGCCTCTTGATCCTGCCAGTGCCGGTGTTACTTGTAAGGAAAAAAGGAGTTCTTCATTGTCTGATGTTCAGGAAAGTTGTATTTAGACCATCTGCTGCAGAGGTCCTTAAAAAGTGTGATGAGAGCAGAAAGCTGATTCAAGGAGCTTTTCAGATTTGTCATCCTTCCTTCGCCATATTTGTTGAAGGTTTATAGATTCATTTGCAACATTTTGCAAAATGCTCTTTGAACTAAGGTCCTGCAAGAAGGAGTCAAGCACTTAAACCAGGATCTCAGCAAGGGAATTTCTCAGGATTCTAGAATTCATGATTCCTCCAGCCAGACTCCACATGAGAAAAAGTTAGTGTGTTCCCAGCATCAGCATCCCCTGATATTCCAGTTTCTTGTTTGGGGTTTTGTGAAAAAAGAACTTCTCTGATGAAGAGGCCAGTTTTATCTGATTCTGGGTCTCCCATTTTCCCTTTCAGCTCCAGCACAGTCTGTAATTATGGCTGCTTCAGACATTGTTTGGGGTGCAGATTATATGGGAGTAAAAGTAAGGGGAACAAAACATACAGAGCAGAAAACGTAAACATAGAGGTGTTGGCAGTAATACATGATCTCAACTCTCTCAGCCATTTGTGTACCCTAGGATCATTACAAATGGTTACAGACAACACCCTAGAAATATACATAAACAAACGGGTGAACCAGATCTTATACTATATGCAGACTAGACATGGTAGCCTGGGATTTGGCTATTCAGTACCGTCTCACACTGCAGGCATCTTGCATTCCATCAGAGCAAAATGTACTAGCCAAAATACAGAGCAAGCAAGGACAGACCCTCATGAATGGAAAATGAATTGGGGTCTTAGGAATTGATCCAATTGTGGGAGCACCTCAGATCTATTTGCTTCCATTCAAACAATCACTTTGCAAAATTCTGCTCCAGGACTCTGTGTAAGAAATCCTGGAAAACAGAAGCATTTGATTTTCCTTGGAGAGGAATGTATGTTCCTGTATGCTTTTCCACCCTTTACCACTGGTATTCAGGCTAATTCTGAAGGACACTTCAAAGACCATTGTGATTAATCTCTTTTGGCCCACCTGACAGTGGTTCTTCAAATGGCTAAGGGTAATTATCTCAAGCTTCCTTACAGACTGAACCTACTCAGTTAGAGCAGGGGGTGTTTGCATCCCATCTAGAAACAACTTCAACTATCTGACTGGATGATAGAGTCTAAACACCTTTAAGGCACATATTTTCTAAGGACATGCAGCAAGAATTAAAGGAGTCAAGAAAACCTGCTTCTAGGAAATATATTAGCAAATGGAAAATATTTTTTAGTTGGTGCCAAGACAAGAACCATGAGACTTTTAATGCTAGTATGTCTCTGATTCTGCAATATCTGTGTTCATTATTATCCACTGGCCTTTCTTACTTCTCTGTCAAGTATCATTTGTTGGCAATTTCAACATGTCTTCCCATTTATGTTTCTCTTTCAATGCATTTCTTTGTTAAAATGTTTTGAAAAGAGTGTTAAATACAAAGCCTACTAGAAAACAAGTGGGTCCTCCTTGGGATCTTAACTTTGTATCTGATGTTGTCAATTTTCATTCTGTCCTCAACTGATAGGTTCAGATCCAATCCCTCAGATCTGACTTGCCTGTTGCTAAAGCTCATGGCAACCAAAAACTCTTGAGCTTCTCCCTTACCCATAACGCACCAACCCTAAGTTACCTCAGATCTCATTTGCCGCTTTCAGTGAAAAACGTGGTTGACCTGCCCTCGTGGTTTTTTTGAGATAAGTGTTTTATTATTGTCTTCTATTCTCCTATATTTTCTAATTTTTTCTATGTTACTTGTCCCTTACCCTGTACGGAATTGTATTTCTTGTTACCATAGTTAGTAAAATTGTTACTTATCTATCCCATTTTAATACTTAGCTTACTTCTTAAATTACTATAGTTAGTAATTTCCTTTTTACACTTAGTGTAGCCCTCTTTTCTTACCATCACTAATACTTTTTCCTGAACCCTTTTTGTCTTCTTACTTGACTTTCTTTGTTTTCATAGCTTAGGGTAGCTTAGTATTATGGCGGAAAAAGGCCCTGCCAGGTTTAAAAAATGTGTAATGTGTGGGCACAAACTACCGTGTCTGATGCCTACACCATGTATGTATACTGTTTGGGACCATTACATCTTCAGGAAGATTATTCTGTATGCCATGGATTCAACCCCAGGGCACTTGTTGAAAGAAAAATCAAGCTAATTTTAAAAGGCTTATTACCTTCTGCCTTTAGAGATGCTATATCTGGAGATCAGTCTCCCAAAGTTAAACAACCCAAAACTTCTTCTCCAAAATTTCCTACATTTTCCATGGTTTTGGAGCCATCCAAGAAAAAAGCCAAGATGGATCCGACCTCATCCTCAGATTCGAAAAAGAAAAAATTGATGGACCTGACTTCCTTGGATTTGACACAAAAGGTATCGGATTCCACTACTTCCAGTCCTACAGAGTCAGGTTTGATTCAACTACCCAGAACAAGATACTCACTATTGGTGGATCCTGTGCCCTGAAGGGTGCCCTAAACTGTCTTGGAGCTACAACGCATGTCCCCTGTAGTGTTTCCATTCATACTTCCAGAAGTTTGATGGAGGAAGATGTGGAAAGAGTGGTGAGCAAGATTTGGCAGAGTCAGAAGGGTGTCTTACCAGAACCTACCTCTGCATGTCACCAGGTCCGTTCGTCAACCAGACCCCACTACAGGTTCCTCCTATGACTCCTTCAGCTGTCTCAGAGTCCTTGAATTTGAGCTGTCTGACTTTGTCTGACTCTGATCCAAAGATAGCAATATCTTCAGATTCGAAGCTTACTCTGAGTGCTCCAGTTCAATCAGATCAGGAGAGCTCTCAGAGCCAAAGCTTCCCTGTCAGATCTGAGGTGCTGGAGTTGACTCCGAAGATTTTGGAGTCATCTCTGTGCCTCTGAGCCTCGGCATTAGATGGCTCCGCTTCACCTTACACCTCAGGGAAATTACCTTTGGAGCAGGGGAAGACAGCAGTCCAAAATATTGTCTTTTTGGATCTGAGGTCTTCCTTTTCTCCAAAGTGGTCTGCCTTCAAGGCTGTGAAGAGGGTTTTCTCTGCCTCAGCAGAACAGATGGATCCAACCCCCTTGGATCCAAAGCCTTCTGCATTCATGACTCTGAGCTCAGAGCCTCAACACTCTTTACCACAGAGACAGCCAGTCTGAGACCTCAGGCTTCCCAACAGGATATCTCGATTTCTTTCAATACCTTCCCAGAGCATCCCACTGATGAGGTCCCTTGGAAGAAGACATGTAAGCAGAAGCACTTGGACTCCCTAGAGGAGTCGGTCACCGAAGGTATGGACTTCGATGAAGGTGAAAGGTCCCCACGGTCACCTCCTGAAGATGTCTCATTTCGATACATCTTCAAGATCCTAAAGCAGAGAGGTGGCTGGACAGCCAGCAACCTTTCATCCAAGGAGTCTGTATTCCTGGAGGTTTTCAGTATTGGCCCTTCTACCTCCTGGGTTATTCCATCCACTGATGAGTTATTGAGTAAGTCTCTTGGCAGGCATGGAAGGAAACCAACACAGTTGAACCCATACCTGCGAGACCGGGCAATATTATAGCACCACCTGTGGATAAGCAGTTTTTGAGTAAAGGGGTGGCTGTTGATGCCATGATCATGGAGGTGGCCACAAAAAAGGAACTTGCTGAGGAGAGTTCCACAGTTCATCCCACTAATAGGGAGTCTAGGGCAATAGACAGGTTTAGGAAGGGTATCTATGCTTCAGTGAGCATTGCCTTAAGGTTGCTGAATTATTTGGCACATTTTACAAGATTACAGAGGGATTTGATTAAAGGAACTATCAAATACCCTCGCAGGATCTGTTTCTGCAGAGGTCCAGTTATCCGTGATTTCTTAATTGGCTACCATGCAATCTATTTCAAATTCTTTCATGAGGCTCATTTCACATGTAGCTGAAGGAACTTCAAGGGCAGCAGGTTCAGGCATTGCCATCAGGAGACATTCCTGGATGCACTTATGTGATTTTGTGGAGGCATTCAAGTTGTCACTTGTCAATGCTCTTATTGACAGCACTTCATTATTTGGCTCCAAAGTGAAGGACACAATATCCAGGTGTGAGAAGGATGGAAAGACCCTATCTGCCATCGGCATACATTTTTCTACACCTCAAAGATCCTTTTCTAGAAATCACAGAGGTGGTTGGAAGATGTGGTTCAAGAAGTCTCAGGGTCCTTTCCAGGACACACATGGATGAAGTTTCTTCAGGGGCATGGTTGGCACTGCCCCTACAGCAGAGGCAAAACCAGGGGTCTGAGATTCTTTTTTTGACAGACCTTTCCAGCAGCCCAATTTTCCACCTTTGGAGGCAATTGGGCTTCAATTATTCCTACACCAGAGAGCCTGGCTAAACATAAAAAAAGATACCTGGGTGCAGAGGATTATTTCTAGAGGTTATATAATACTCTTTTTCCCTTCCACATCCACTCTCAAGAAAAGTCCCCGATGTTCCACCCAGTCAGAGGTAACAAGCAGAAATTCAAATACAAAAGCTGCCAAGAGGTCCCGCCAGACCAAATATAATCCAGAACTTACTCAAGGTTCTTTGTGGTGCCAAAGAAAACAGGGGACTGGAGACCAATTTTGGATCTCAGCAACTTGAACAAGTCAGTTTGATGTACCAAGTTTTGGATGGTCACGTTTCAGTCCATTCTCCCTTTTATGGGCGAGGATGACTGGATGTGTTCAGTAGACCTTCAGGATGCATACTATCATATAAAGATGAGCAGACAATCCGGAAGATACTTACACTTCCAAATGGGAGACAGATCTCACCACAGCCCTCAAGGTGTTCATCAAATGTATGGCAGTAGTAGCAGCTCACTTGAGACTGCAACAATTCTAGGTGTTTCCTTATCTAGATGACTGGATCATTACTGCCCAACCAGTCATCAATTAATAAGGGCAAGAGATCAGGTTCTCCAGACGTGTTCTCATCTGAGGATAACCATAAACTACAAGTCTCAACAGGAGCTGGAATTCATAGGAGAGAACTGTTCAACACAAAGTCAGTGATAGCTTCACTACTTACCCCAAGAGTTCACACTATAATTTAACAGGTCAGAAAAATAACCTGCAGTACCGGGATTTCGGCCTGCTTTGTCTTTCAAGCTCTGGGATCAATGTCAGCAGCAGTGACACTAGTACATTTAGCCAGATTTTAGATGAGGATTCTAGAGTGGATGCTGGCAACACATTGGCTGATACTTTACCAACCTATGCTAAATCTGATAATCACTCTCCTATGCAAGAGAGATCTCAGGAGGTAGATTCAATCAGATCAAGTTTTACAAGGCTGTCCAGGGCACTTTCTGTGAAAAACAGTCCAAGACACTTGGTCCCCCAAAGAGGCCAATTTGCATATCAATATCCTAGAGATGAGATCAGTGCTTTTAGCGTTGCAGGCTCTTCAAAATGCTCTCCCTTCAGGAACAATTACAATTTAAACAGACAACATGTCAGTAGTTTAGTACATTAACAAACAAGGCAGGACTAGATCTTACCCCTTGTGTCAAGAAGCACTCACAGTGCAGCAATGGGTAATCTTATCTAACCGCTTTCTCATAGCAGTGCACATTCCGGGGAAGTCCAGTTTAACAGCAGACAAGCTGAGCAGGTGTATTCTTCTATTCCACAAGTGATCTCTCAACAAGAATGTGATGAAATTTCATTTTCATCAGTGGGGCTAGCCTTGATGCAATCTTTTTGCTTCTCCCCTAAACAACAAATGCAGCAGATACTTTGCCCTAATCCCCCCACAGGGAGAATCACCAAGAGATGCTGTACTTCATGACTGGCCCCACAGTCTACTATATGCCTATCCAGCAATCTCACTAATTTCAAACTTCCTACAGGAAGCTGCCATGTTGAAGAGCAAAGTCATCCCCATTGCACCTTACTGGCACCTTACTGGCCTCAACAGATTTGGTTCCCCTTCCTTTGGCCTCACTTACTTCACCAGCCTTAGATTCTGTATCCAATTCCTGACCTCCTGTCTCACCCGACAGGCATATTCCATCCAGACATATCAAGCCTCAGGCTGACAGCCTGGCTTCTCCAATTCCATTAATAACCAGACAACCTATGTGCTCTTCCCCTGTCTGACATATAATTTTATCTTCACATAAACCTTCAACACATAAACTCTCGTTCCAGTAAATGGAAAAGATTTGAAAACTGGGTACATCAAAATCATGCTGAACCATTTTCAGCTCCGATACATAACATCCTTGAATTTTTGGCCTACTTTTAAAGAAGGTGTTAGTTCCTCAACTGTTAAAGTTCAGTTATCAGCAATATCAAACTTTCATATTGGATTTGAAGGTTCCTCAGTAGTCAGCCTCTCATAAGCTGCACAGAGCTTTCTAGAGAGGCACTCTACTTTTAAGACTTCCCTTTAAAGACCCTACTTCCCCATGGGACCTCAGTCTGGTACTGCAGGCACTTATACATCCCCCCTCTGAACCAGCAGCTTAAATATCTTACTTGAGAAACAGTTTCTCTAGTAGCCATTACATCTGCTAGACGAATTTCAGAAATTCAAGCATTGACCTCAAAACCTCCATATTTGATTTTTCACAAGGATAGAGTTACATTACGAACCAATGCATCCATTCTTCCCAAGGTGGTGTCAGAATCCAGTATAAATCAGTCCATTAATTTGCCAGTTTTCTTCCCCAAATTTGCTAACAAAGGCAAATACATGTTGCTCTTACAGGATGTTCACAGACAATTATGTTTTTGTCTGCATTGAACAAAAGACTTAAGAAAAACAGACCAGTTGTTTGTTTCCTTTGCAGACTTGAAACTGGGAAAACTAGTTGCCAAAGTAACTTTAGCCAGATGACTGACTGATTGTATATCATTTATTTATACAAAAATGAGTGTTATATTACCACAACCAGTAAGAGCTCATTCAACTAGATCCATGGTAATGTCTTCAGTTTTTCTTTCTGGGATGTCCATGGATGAGTTATGTGCAGAAGCTACTTGAGCTACTCTCCAGAACTTTGTTACTTATTACAAATTGGATCTGGTATCCAGAGGTAGAGTATCATTTGGTTCAACTGTGCTCAGGAACATCCTTCCTTGAGTCCACCCAGGATTTTAGGTAGCTGGGGACTGTCCCATCAGTTGAGGATAGAATGAAAATTGACAACATGAGATAAAGAAGTTATGTACTTACCATAATGTTCCATCTGTGTTGTCCATTTTCTTTCTTCCTCATCTCCCCACCTACCAACCCCCATCCTATGCAAACTTATGGAATTATAAGACTTTAGGGGACTTCACTGTCCTTTGTATTGAGCTCCAGATACAGTCTTTTTATGTACTAACTGCATGCAATTTTTTACCTCTTTTATCTATGCATAGTAAATATTTCCTTTCTGGCAAAAATCAACAAACAAGATCTGAAGTAACTTAGGGCTGGTCCATTATGGATAAAGGAGAAGCTCGGGAGTTTTTGGTTGACATGAGCTTTAGCAATAGTCGAGTTGGATCTGAGGGATCGGATCTGAACCCATCACTTGAGGAAGAATGAAAATGGACAACATAGATGGAACGTTATTGTAAGTGCATAACTTCTTGCATAAAAACATTAACATTTGCTCCTGGTGAACCAGCTCACCAAGCTGATTTGAGGTTCTTTTTTTAAACAAGAAACATCTTTATTAAATTATCACTTATGACATAGGCAATCATAAATTTATATAAATGAAAACAAACCATATTGACATAATCTTGGCTGCAAGCATTTACATCATAGAACATATTGACATAATTCCAGTTGCAAACATTATACATCACTTATACTGTACCCAATCATGATCCGTCAAACATTATATAGCTCATTGAAATCCTACCTTCTTTTAAACTTCATTCCTCCCTGTATGTATTGTTCCCACAATTCCCATTTTTCCTATGTAATCTGCTCATAACCTTTCCTAAAAATCCAAATAGTTGTTTAATCTCTGTTACTATATTCACCACTAGTACAGTTGGTTTAGACTTTGATTTCCATTTTCTAATAACTACTTTTTTGGCAGCCACCATAATTAGACTCAACAAGGACTCACTACAGCTACGCAATTCCGATTCTGTATCATACCTCAGAAAAAATAATTTCCCTAGTTACACCAGTTTCCTCACCCAATATCCCTGATAGAGTTATCTGCTGTGAAACTTTAAAGTCTACCAACTCATTACACTCCCAGGAAATATGTTCCCAGTTACCTGTTTCTTCCTCATCACACCTCCAACATTTGTTGTCTGCATGAGGAAAAATTCTTTGGAGTCTACTTGGGGTATATCTATTTAAACATTTCCAAGCAAAGATACTAAATCTTCTAGATTTTGTTGCATGTTTGGGAGACAAACATATATTTCCACATTGTTTCTTTATGAATTACTTATCCAGTCTCTCTTCCCAATCCTTTCTAACCTACTCTAAATGATTCTTATATTTATCATGCAATATTTTATATGTTCTATTAATTCTTCATTTTTTAACAGCAGCTTCTGTTCTAGATTCTACTAAAACATCTACCAGTGCTGGTCTTTCACTTAGGATCCCCCTAGTCCTTTCTGTTTGTCTGTACACTGACATCAATCCTTGACAGAGAAGAAAATCTCTAGCCTACAGTCCAAATATATTCTTGGCCTCTTCACATTCTGTAACCTTTCCCTCTCTAATTATTTGCTCCAAATACCTTGGTTTCTTTGCCAGTTTTCTCAAGTAAATTCTAGTCCCTTCTTGCTTATTCTCTCTACCTCTAATTGTAGTCATGCTAAACAGAAGAATCTCCTTTCTCCATTCCTGCGTTGGTTTAGTTCTTAAAATATTTTCTGCTACTTTACTTATATGATATTCTGTATGGTTACTGTTATTTTCTTTAAGGATCTGCATCCAGAATCCCAGTCTCTCCTTATTTTTTGAGCTTCCCCATGTTTCATCATCACCCCTTTTCACTTTGAATTATAGCTTTCTGCTTGCGCTATGTATAGGAGCCTTAACTGTGTAGCTCTGAAATACCCCTTGAAATCAGATAATCGCAAACAACCTTGTTCTGTTGGATCAAATTATCCCGCTTGACTCTTGCCTTCTCTGCTTCCCAGGTAAAACCCTTCAACTCTTTATTAATTGCAATCCAGAACTTCTCCTCTGGTTGGTAAAAATATGTCCGACCTTTGTATAAAACTAAAGGGACCGGAAACATTTTTACTTCTACTTGTATCTTGCTAAACATATCCATATAACAGAGCTTCCAGTTTCTCAGTTTTTGTATTATCTTTTGCTTGGTCTCTTCCCACGTATCCTTAGCTGCCGTAACAGAATCCTCTTTAACTCATACTCTTAAATACTTCATTTTATCATATTTCCATAAATATGAGTATTGCTGAACCAGACCATATGTGGGTACATAGTTTACAGCTATTGCCTCTGTTTTATTAATTATCATTAATTTTGTAACCTGAAAAGATATGAAACTGTCTCAGAATGTTCCACAACACTGAAATGTCCTTTTCTGGTTCAAAATAATATCATCTGCATATTAAAGCCAACATTTCTTGATTACCATAGCAATTATATCCTTGAATTTCTGTGTCTCTTATGTTCTTTGCCAGTGGTTCTAAATATAGAGCAAATAACAAAGGGAAAAGATGACACCCCTGCTTCATTCCTCTGTTCAAACAGAGCTTATCAGAGAGGAACCTCCCACTTTAATTTTTGCCTCTGAGCTGTCATATATCCTCCTAATTAACCTTATGATTGTGTCAGGGAATGCAAATGCATCCATTTCCCTACTCATAAAATCACAGCTTACTCTGCCAAATGCTTTCTCTGCATCAAGACCCACCAACAGCAGTGGTGTTTCTTATATCCTGCTTCCCTCTGAATCATCATTGTTCTGTTAATACAAACCAAACTCCAAGTGCGTGAATCTCCAGAGGCAATAAAACGAAAGTAAAGTGCTCAACAAATCAAAATGCACTCATAAAAATAAAAGTAAATGTGATTTTTATTCCAACGAGTAAGCGCTTTCGCCAAAGGCTTCTTCAGACTCTTAATACAAAAATCAAACTGTAAAAAACACTTTTAAAACTTCCCTAAAGTTCCTATTGGTCAATACATCATTTCTTGTCACATGTTGTGCTTTCTTAAAAAGACAGAAACTAAAATGTGTTTACATGGACAAAGCGTCCTTTCTTAATAAAATAACTACTTCCATCAATATACATTCAATAATCCATATTGTCCGTGCATGAAATTAAAAACGTACATATACATTGACTCATCATATAATGTATTAAACACTGTACAACGTCCCTCTACGCTGCTGCATTTACTAAGATCTAGAGGTTCCTGTGACAACATGGTGTCATAGGGTTTAAAAAGCACAACAACAACTTTAATACTCGCGTTGCACTCTGTCAATAATGTTTAAAAAGCGTGCATCACGATCGTTTTATACATGGAAATAATAATACTACTGCCACTTAACAATATATAAAATTATAGCTCAAGAAAGAAGCTGACATTGCGAAATTCATTCCCTCAGGGAGTAAAAGCGTACATTTGCGCTTACTCAACCTATGGAGTAGTGAACACTTTACAAAGTCCCTCAGCATTAACTAAGATCTCAATATCGCTTTGACATACTGGTGTCATAAATTATAATACATAAATAAAAACAACTTAGATGCCAGCATTGCATTCTGTCTACGGTGTATAAAAAACCTGCTTTACAGAAACTTTATACGTAATTATGTCTTTGCTACAACTTAACATTATATACAATTGTGGCTCAAACAACAGTGCTCACATTGCGAAATTCGCTCCCTTTGAGCATATATCTGGTTAAGTATAAAACGTATTTAAACAACTAATATTTAAATCAACATTGTATATTTTCATATGTGATCGTGCGTTTATAGGGAACTGATAAGCGCACGATAACACCCTACGAGTATGCATCGGGCTGAGTATAAATTAAATATCATGTTCATACCTACTGGTGCGTTTGTTAGAAAAATAATAAAAATAAAAATAAAAATGAAAATAAATATACACGGGAAAAGCCCGTGACATGAGGCTCTAATAATAACAACAGTACCTATATTATAGTAAAAGCAACTGATCTTCCTTGAGTAAAAACCTGGGACTCTATTTATTATCACTTGTGGGTAATGGTAAATTTGTAAAACAATAGATAGAAATACAGTCTGCATTATGTGTTAATCGATACATGTGAGCCCTATACGTGTCTTTTCATTTTGGTACATCTTAGGGAACTTTACTGACATCTTTGGAAATCCCTGGACCTAACTACATTATAAATTAATACTGTATTGAAGAGCCCAATTTAAGTATCATCAAAATGATCTAATTGCTGTACCCAAAGACTGTGAATACTAATCTCTGGGGACTTAACACTCAAGAATATAGTGTATATGCTCTAATATGATACTAAAACTACAAATTACCTACGTCTCTATATAGCCAACATTTCCTAGAAATTGAAAGTGTACTTCTTCGTGACTACATGCTTTATACCGCTCATTCTATAGGAGTTATTATCTTAATAAGGACTAACCAATTCACTAATCTACGTCAACAAGTACAGGGTGGTCATTAATAGGTTCTCAAATCCCCTTAGTGCACTAAGTATAAGTAGTGACGAGGTCCATCATCTACGTAACCTTCTACTCTTCAAAAATGGCTTTAGTTGTACTTTATCATTAAGGCCTGGTAGTCTATCAGACCTTAATCTTATAATCCATCTTGTTTCTTGCTCTAAGGTCCTGTTAATTAAATCTCCACCTCTGAAGCCTTCAAAAACACATTGAATAACACAAAACTTAAAGTTGTGATTTGTGCCTGCCAATCTATTGTGTCTGGCCAAGGCATTAGTTTCAGTGCCCACTCTAATGTGGTACGTATGTTCCCTGACTCTCTCCTTAAGTGATCTATTGGTTTTCCCTATATAATAACCATTACAAGCTGTACAAGTGGCCATGTATACTACATTCTTGCTTTCGCAGGTCGTATTAGTTCTAAAATTATAAATACGTCCTGTAACTGGATGTTCAAAAATAGTTTCTTTATTAATGTAAGTACATTGCTTACAATGACCACAAGGTGCAGTGTTCTTATCATCTATCGACCTACTTTTCGACTGATATTTAGGTCTGCATAAAATGCTCCTTAAATTCGGATGGTTTTTGTAGGCTATACGTGGTACTGGGCCTACTATCTCACTGACATCCCTGTCTGATTTCAGAATTCCCCAATGTCTATTCATAGCTTTCTTCGCTTCCAGGTTCATCCTACTGAAAGTGAGATTGGCTCTGACATCAGTTTTCGAAGATATTGGACTCTTTGCTGTTCCTTCCTGTGCCATGAAATATGGTTTAGCGGTACTTGTCCTTAAAGTCTCCACTATATTAACCATGTCTAATATTTCCTTTTCTTTATATCCCCTTTCTAGAAATCTCTCCTTCATGTCCTCTATTCCTTTAACATAATACTCTTGTTGTGAATTCAATCTTGATACTCTCATGAATTGTCCTTTAAGGACATTCTGGAAAACATGTCCAGGGTGCATACTATTTCTGTGTAATATGTTATTCCTTTGGCACCCTTTCCTATGAATTGTTGTATTAATCAAGCCATTTGACATCCTAAATACTTCCACATCCAAGAAAGGTAAGGATTTATCTGAGAAATTCATAGTGAATTTTAGAAAATCCGTCGTGTTATCCAGGTAGGATACAAAATCTTTTAGGGAGGGTTCGTCCCCCAACCATATGAAAAAGAGGTCATCTACAAATCGGCAATACATACCGACGTACTCTTTAAAAAATGGGTTGTCATAAAGGTGAACATCCTCCCACCTAGCCATCACTAGGTTGGCGTAGCTATTTGCACAAGATGTGCCCATAGCTACGCCATCCTTCTGTAAATATATAACTTCTTGAAATGCAAAAGCATTGTTGGTCAATATGGTCTCAAGTAGCAATGCAATAAGATCAACCTTTTTGTCCGAAAAATCAGAGTGTGTCTTCAAATATTCAGTTAACATTCTTATCCCTGTGTCATTCGGAATCACTGTGAATAAACTGACTACATCTAGTGTCACGAAGAAAAAATGTTGCTGTTCTCCCAAGGGTCGAGTTTGGGAGTATAAATCTAAAAGAAATTGTTTGCTGTCTTTCAAAATTTTCTTGTTTTCACTCACTAATGGTCTTAGTACACTTTCCAAATAAATAGAAAGAGGTTCAGTGACCCAACCCTGACCTGCAACAATGGGTCTTAACGGTGGATCTATGCTGTTCTTATGGACTTTGGGAAGTCCCTGTATAATCGGAATGGTGGGATCTTTCACCTTGAGATATTCATAAAGTTGTTGTGTTATATCCTGCGACATTACTAGGTCATCTAAAGTATTGTAAACACTAAACACCATTTCTGTTAAAGTGCCCTTGGTTAATTTGGAGTATGTGTTACTATCATCAAGCATCTGGAACATTTTGTCAGTATAGTATATATCATCCATTATGACCACGGGGCCACCTTTATCAGCTGGTCTTATTACTATAGAACTATCATCTTTTAGGGATTGCAATGCTTGCCTTTGCTTATAGTTCAAATTACGTCCGTGTCTTGGTGGTACTTTCTCCTGATAACATCTATATATATCATCTTCCACGACATTCCCAAACACCTCTATAGTTGGATGAAGTTGAGGAATGTAGGTACTGTTTGGACGGTGCTTACTCTGTTCTAAGCTGTTATCAAATTGTCCAAAATCTAACCTGAGTTGTAAATTACGAATAAACATTTTTGTTTCTAGGATGGTGTCCACTAAGTCACTGCTCTTTGTAGGAATGAATCCCAGTCCTTTACTTAGGACCTGTTTTTCATGTTCATTTAAGACCCTTCCAGACAGATTCATAATTAGTGATTTTGTCTCCCCCACATTTTCTTTATCGTGGGGCCTACTTGTTCCTGCTCGTCTACTGATCCTTTCCTCTTCTGTCTCCCCCTGCTGGTCGACCTTCTTTTGTCCAAAAAATGGTTTTGGGCTATGGGGAGGGGGGCAGGGAATCTGTTTGTATTTAAAATAACACTATTCGACTTTGGTCTGACTACTGCTGCACCTGATCTCTGTACATCCGTTATGCAGCCTGTCAGACTTTCCCCCAGATCAGTATTATTATCTCTGCCATTTCCTTGTGTCCTATTTGGACTCTCAATTTCTGTCTCTAAATTGTTAACAGAGCTTCCAGTTTCTCAGTTTTTGTATTATCTTTTGCTTGGTCTCTTCCCACGTATCCTTAGCTGCCGTAACAGAATCCTCTTTAACTCATACTCTTAAATACTTCATTTTATCATATTTCCATAAATATGAGTATTGCTGAACCAGACCATATGTGGGTACATAGTTTACAGCTATTGCCTCTGTTTTATTAATTATCATTAATTTTGTAACCTGAAAAGATATGAAACTGTCTCAGAATGTTCCACAACACTGAAATGTCCTTTTCTGGTTCAAAATAATATCATCTGCATATTAAAGCCAACATTTCTTGATTACCATAGCAATTATATCCTTGAATTTCTGTGTCTCTTATGTTCTTTGCCAGTGGTTCTAAATATAGAGCAAATAACACAGGGAAAAGATGACACCCCTGCTTCATTCCTCTGTTCAAACAGAGCTTATCAGAGAGGAACCTCCCACTTTAATTTTTGCCTCTGAGCTGTCATATATCCTCCTAATTAACCTTATGATTGTGTCAGGGAATGCAAATGCATCCATTTCCCTACTCATAAAATCACAGCTTACTCTGCCAAATGCTTTCTCTGCATCAAGACCCACCAACAGCAGTGGTGTTTCTTATATCCTGCTTCCCTCTGAATCATCATTGTTCTGTTAATGTTTCACAAAACCAAATCGATCCATGACTTATTTATAGACTTGACAGTATTCTACAGAATTTTTTTCAGTGTAGTTAAATTGACATTGAAAGGCAAATGATGAGAAGTGTACTACAATCCTGGTGGCCAAATGATAACAAATATTCTCATTTCCTTTCCTAATGTACAGGACTTTACATGTTGAAGTTCATGTTTCACAAGATTTATCATTTAAGTGCAATTAAGTCATAATAACAAATTAGCACTGTAACAAGATGTCAGAGACAGCACATGAAGCACATTTTGGTATAGTTAAATGCAGAGAGCTTGAGTTAATGATTTGGCCTGCAATAATGATGAAAAACTATCAATGTAAAATATGTCTCATGGGAACAATGCTAAAGAAGAAGACGAGGTTCCATGTGGAATACCAGAACAGACCATGGAGTAAAGCCAACACAGATTTTTTCCAGTTCAAAGACTACAATCTTCCTATTTGTGCTGACTATTCTCGAAGTATCCCGAAGTCATAAAGCTGTATGTTAAATATCAAGTTCAGTCATTATACCTCCAAAAGCATCTTTACATCAATGGATTCTGGACATTATTTCTGACAGTGATCCTTTGGCCCAGAAACTGACATAAGAAATTGTGTTCCTTTTCATAAGACCAAGATTTAAAGCATGTAACAATATTCATGACAGCCACAATCAAATGAGCAAATAAAGACAATCCAAATTTGATTTACATATCCACAACAGCATCAAGAAATCCCATTAAAAACTGGTCACCCTACATAGAGTAAAGAAATTCTTTACAGACTCTGCCAAGGTAACTGTAGCTACCACTTACCTCTTACCCTCTCTCATGTGTGAAGCCCCTATCACGACCAATCTACAAGTCTCATTTATTTCTAAACTTGAACAGTGGTATAACAAAGTTGCCACACTTGCTTGCAACAAACCTTACCCAACCTACTACTGTTTAGCTCTAAAAACACTTAACTGGCTCAAGATTCATCACCACCTATCTTATACTCAGCTAACCTTAACCAATAAAATTATCCATACTCCATCCACTTATATCCGTACCCCATTCACTTGCTCAACAATTCGACCCCTACTCCAATGCTATCTTCCAAGTCATCACATTTGGTCAAGTACTAAACAAATGTTTACCATCTACAAACTACAAAGAGCTGCTGGGGTCAGTCTCCATTCCAATAGTGTGGCTAGAATTTGGAATAAAATTCCTATATTAGTCAGGTCTGTCACACGCCTTTATCTTTTCAGCCCATTACTAAAATACTTCCTGTCTTCCTCCTGGTTTTGTCCTTGCTCCTCATCTAGGACACAGCTCAGTAACACGCTTCATCACCTTTCTTATACCTCCCTTTAAAGCACTGAATCACATAACCTACTTATACCCTTCTAATACCCCCACTTTATTGACTTCTTAAATTACTGTATGTACTTCTAATTAGCACAACCAAATTACTATTCCATCACTACTTCTCTTAAAACTCAGATTTGCTTATATCCTGTAATACCTCACTCTATTGTAATTCTTAAATTATGCCCACCTATATTATACACCACTCTTCTGTCTGTAAACTCTCAGTACAAGGCTTGTAAATTTAATGTTTGTGAATATCAACACAAATTTTATTATACTGACTATTATGCTGTGTATTCACTGAAACTGCATTATAAAAGTTTGTTATTATAAATATTGATTGCATTAAATATGATACCTTGAAGCTTTTCTTCCCAGGCCTCCACTGAAAAAGGGTACATGTTCCCAGTCAGACTTTCATCATAAACAATGCCAATAAAATCAATAAATATATGAAAAAATGTGTCACACGCTGAAAGTAAAATTGCTTCTTGGCCTGCTTGAGTATAAAATTGTGTATTTACAGCCATTTGGATTATCGCCTCATTTGTTGATGGATAAGAGAATAAAGACACTGTTTCCTGCTGCATTGGTGTTATACCAGAGCACATACCAAATGTTACATCAGCTTGGCATGGAGAGCAAAAAAAAACAGAATTGTTAGTTACTGTGACAAAACAATCAGTGAAATGTCAGCAGGTCAGCCAAGAGAAGTTGTAAGACACAGTAGAAGGCAGCTGTACAGTATAAGACTATCTTCAGCTCAGAGTTACAACCTGCTTGTGACATTACCAGACATTGAGTCTATATCACAAATTGACACAAGTACCAGACAGTAAGACTTATTCTGATTTGCAGAACTCTTTGGAGAGAGAGATTGCTCCACTCTGTGACTTGCCTGATATTTTTCTCCCAAAACTATATTAAGTATTCCCTGAAACAACAGTGATCCCAAGTATGGCTACACAAGCTGGATTGTTCAAGATCTATAAGAATTCTCTTAATCCACCATTTCAGCCAATTGTAGCAGTACATGACACTAAAAGGTAACCTCTATCTATGCATTTGGAGACAAAACTGAAAGCAGAAGCACAGAAAATACCGGCAGCTATAAGAAACTCATGGCACTTGTTGGAATTGCTTCCCAAATATACTTTTACTGATAATGAAGTTTGTATTGCCACAGCAGACGTCATGTCATGGTACACTGCTACTCTATTAGTAGAAGGACTTAATTTTATTAAACAGCATTTGCCAATATTTTCACATTATCCAAAAAGAGATGTAAATGTAAATGTGCAATTTGCTAGAGTCGGTGCTAACAATTTCACCTTGTTTAACCAGGATACTTTTCATCAAATTAGTGGTATAGCCATGGACAACACTATGGCCCCACCTTTTGTAAATATTGTTTGAGGCTTCTAGGAAAGTGAAGTGATATAGTAACAGACAACTTGGTCAGCTGTCCATTTCACTGATAATGTTAACTGCTGGCTCAAGGTGCCAAACATTTAGGTTATTGAAGGTAAGGTTTTACAAATATACCTGTTGAAGAAAATGGTAAATAGGAGTGTATGTTGTGTGAGAGTGTTAGCTTGCATATTTGAGGGTAAGAGGATACTTTTAGAGTGTGTTTAGTGGTCAGTGTGTTTGCATATGTGTGTATTTGTTTTTCAGGGTTAGCATTAAGTTATGGAATAGGTTGCCTCCCTGCGGTCAAGTGGCCTCCGAAAGACATGCGTGAATGGGCATGCCTTCACTGAAGGCTGGGTGTCAGGCAGGCAACTCGGCACCATAATAATCGACTGCCAATCATTAGCGGACCAGAGTTCCGCTGTGGCGACCCCTAACCGGGAAAAGCCGAAAAGAAAAGAGAGAAAAGTGCATGTGTGTTCTGTGTCCATGTGCCTAGTGGTATTGTTAGGGAAAGGGTGTTTCTTCAGGTAATATGTAGGATTATGGTTAAGGCAGAGGAAGGGTTAAAGTTAGCATGAGTTAGATCAGTTGCGCATGATATTTAACTGTATTAATATATCTGTATATTTAAAAATGCATTTATCTAGTTTCTTTTTATCAACACTACATAGGTGACCTGTTTTTCTTGTGGTGTAACACTGAACAACAATTTACTCTCTACTGATTTATTCTTGTGTTTGTTCAGTCAGGATTGCTTTCCTCACATTTGCAGATTAGTTATGGGTGTACTAGGGCACCAAGTTTCATACATATTATTTTGAGCTTCAGGGAAATTAATTATTTACACACACACACACACACACACACACACACACACACACACACACACACACACGCGCGCACACTTATCTATGCCTTTCTCTCTCTCTCTCTCTCTCTCTCTCTCTCTCTCTCTCTCAATATAGAAAACAAACTATAAAAATAACCAGCACTCAAATTATATTTAAGGCTATTTATTAACTTTCAGCCTTAAAATAAACAGCATAGCATAAATATGAAACAAACAGCAAACTAGTTTCACCCACTTCATTTCACTTGAACTTCACTTCAGTGCAAATCAAGCAACATCACACCAAATGCATACTAGCCAGAAGGCACATATACTATCAGAGTCTGCTATTTTATATAAAAACAATCTATAACTCAAACAAATAAGTTCAAACAAGATCAGACACATTCAGGGTAGTATGGTTATAGGCAATTTTGAAAAACATTTAAAAGTATTCATTTAATCTAGGCTTATAACTAGCACCTAAATTAATAATCCACATCTTTCCTTCTTATCCAAAAGTTAATTTTTCAGTTCTGGAGACAAACTCCCACCAACAACAGAGTCAATACAAGTAAAAGCAAAATGTGTAGCAGCATGTTCTAATTTATGTTTAAATAAAGCACTTCTTTCATGTTTACATTTCAAATCACTTAAATGTAACAGCGTCTATATTACATCCTCGAAAAACCTCTTCAGCGAACACCTGTTTACCAACCAATAAACGAGATCCAACTTCTTTGAACGCCCATTTCAGCAATTTTTTTCCTAGGGGAAAAAATCTTTGGCCAACCAAAACCAGACAAACGTTCAAACCTATCAAAGTGGGGGGATTTGCCCCATACCTCCCAATGTGGAGGGCTGTGCCCCCAACCCCCCCAACTAAATATACCAACTCCAAGATCATACTACAGTGGGGAAAAAGACAAATTCCTGATGATGGCTAATCATTTTTTCCCCTAAGAAAAAATTCAAAAAAACGGACTTTCATGGGATTTAGATTTCGCTGTTTATTGGTCGGTGAATAGGCGTTTGCTGAAGAGGTTTTTCAAAGATGTAATATAAACCCAATGTAAAGTTATACTGTTTCCACGGGCTCAGAGTCTACCCAGTACAAAATGCTCCACATTGACACACCACCACATAAACAACCCATTCAGAAGAACATGTAATTAGATATCTTATAGCATAAATTTGTGATGTGTTAAATGAAGTAAATTGATTTAGTTTTTGAACTACCTTACAGCATACACAGTTACCACAATATGTACAACCCCAAATATCAGTGGTAACATCAGAATTAGACATATTTCCTTTCTTATAGCAAGTTAAATATTCATCAATGTTTTTACCACTTCTAAAACCAAATCGACATGTATCTTCCAAACATTGATCAAAAAAAGGATCCAGTTTCTAAAAAATGCCAATATTTATTCAGTACTGCTCTACTTCTAAGGTATTAGTGCCAAATGCAGTAACAAATCTCAGATTAGAATCATTGACATCTTTACTGCCATTATTAACCTGCATGGGCAGACCAGGCCATAATAAACTACCTCTAGAAATATTAGAATCCAACAAATATGCCTGTTTAACCTTACGTGCATCATAGCCCCTATTAATAAATGTTTTATCGAATCTGTCAGCTTCTTGCTCATAGTTGTCCAACGAGCTACAGATGTGATGCAACCTAAGAAATTGAGCCTTAAGAATATTTTCAATAATGTATTTTGGGTGACAACTAGTAGCTTGAAGCAAAGAATTTTTAGTAAACCACTTATGATAGAAGTCCGAACAGTGCCATCAATCAATTTTCTAAGACATCTAGAAAATCCACATTTCTGAGTTTGATATATTATGTATGTGTAAATTCAACATTTCCATGTTGTTTCTGTTTGTAAATGCTGTCTGTATAGATCTGCTTCTACTCAGGTGTGGCATGGAACAGAACTGTATTGAGTTCATAGATATATTAAATGGAAGTACTTTTATATTTACAGTGATTTTGTTAGGTAGGGTGATTGATTGTTTGGATAGTTTGAAGGCTATAAGTTTATTTTATTTATTTTATTTTATTTAACATTTGTTGACCGGGAATGTCCGACTAGGTTCCACAGAGCCTGTTTTCAGCGGAGGCCCGGGGAGAAATGCTCCAGATGCATGTCTTTGGAATGTGGGAAGAAACTGGAGTACCCGGAGGAAACCGACGCGAACACAGGGAGAACATGCAAACTCCACACAGAAGGCACCCCAGCCGAGAATCGAACCAGAGAACCTCTTGCTGCGAGGTGACAATGTTAACCACTGCACCACTGTGCCACCCAAGTAATAAGTTAATAAGTAATGATTTAATTTGCACATTTTTCATAAAATCCACTGTAGTGGGTAAAGTACACTAGAGGCAGAATGCTTAATTCACTGCACTTTATTTACAATGATAAAAAGTAAATAAAATCACATTTTACTGGATAGCAAGAAAACAGAAATTCCTTTATTTCAGTCAGGTTTCTGTATCCAGAAAACTGTTCAGTGTTGAGTAAAGCCTAAGTATTTCTACACTTGGGTTTTCAGGTATCTTTGGTACTCTGTGGTTACTTTTCCATCATCAAATCCTCCAGACTGCAACCACTAAGAGTGTACACTCCTTTTAAAGTTCTCCCTCTGCAGTGAGAGGCAACAGCCTACTCCAGATAAAGCACCCTCTGCAGAGGCAAATGCCTGCTCAAAATAATGCTGCCTCTCCAGTGAGTTCTGGGTTACAGCCTGTCTTTTGACATAGTTAAAACAGATAATTCTAGTCATCATCCGCTGTTATGTGTACTGGCTTAATGTATTTTATATTCTTCCAGTACAGACACGGTCACAAACCTAAATTACATTTCACTGTGTATTTAATATTCATTTAGTAATATATTATATATGAAAACAACAGTTTAATGTAAAAATTGAAAAAAAGTGCATTTTGCCACTCATTGTTCTACTGATTTACTTGATCTGTCTTGATTATCTGTTTAGCTGTTGGATAAAGTAGTATATTTTTGTTTTTACATCAAGAGGTCAATGGGTTTTCCATCTAGTATACTGGGGGGTAGCTTGGCCTATTTAGTTTGGTGAAACATTTAAGATTTCTGCATGTAATTTTATTGGCTGAAGGGCTTATTATCAGCTTATCTTGTTTTTAGTGCCTTTATAAATTTTGTACAGTTGAGTGGCTCTTGGTTTATTTATACAAAGCAAAGTACTTTTACTGAATAATCACACATAAGCTGTTTAAAGCTCACTGCTGTATAGTTTGTTTGTGGTAGCATTTCATATCTTCTAAGTTTGTTTGTGGTAGCATTTCACACCAGACACTCCTTTAGTGTGCTTTTGCATTGAGAGGACTAGGACTGTTCATCTGGTGTTGGTAGGTATTTACATAGTCTGTCTGAGTTGGGAAAGACACAATTGGGAAGGGAATTACGTATTTTTTGTACTTCTCTTATATACTGTGATTGTACTTCAGCAGTTTCAAAACAAATTGTACTGTCTGCTGCTTCCTTAAGTAGTTAATTGCACTGTATTACATTGTGTCTATTAGATGTAGGGCTCTTGTAGGTAGTTTGTGTAGCAGTTACACTTGGGCTCCAAACCAGCTACTCTACATTAAGAAGGTGTTTCTGCACCCTTGTGGCAGAAGTGTGCTGATCTACTGCATTTAACAGTTTTATTGCATTAATTGGTGCCTTTTTGATTCTTTTTTTCTCTGTGCCTGCTTCATTATTTGCACTTGTTTTGCACTGTAATATTCCTTTGACAGCATAGACTAGATCCAGACTTGCATTTTATACACTTGAACTCAGATCTAGCCATTTTACATTAAAAAAGGGCCCCCCTGCACCCTTGTGGCAGAAGAGTGTAGATATAGCCCTGTCTGAGTTGGGGATTGCTGGAGGAAGGATCATTGTGTAATTTCCTATTGACGGACTAGTTTAAAACTGTTGAATTTTGCCTGTATATAAGCCTCACATTTATGTGCAGCTGCATACTGCACAACAGGGGTTAGTGGTGCCTTGTATAGTAGCAAACTCCTAGAAACTATTTTTCCCTAGATGTGTGTCAGTTGAACCCTTTCAAGCTTCCCTGCTGTACTGCGGGCAACTCAGCTGAGCACAGAGCAGCATCACCACACTCCTTCACCCCTAATCCTTAACAGAATAAGTCCCCTTGTTTAGTTAGTCAGATTAGTCCTACTGCAAAAGCTAATCCAGCTTGCCCACTCCCCAACTAGTACTTATGGTTTAACCTGCTGCAATGGGCAACCAATTTCCCAACATTTCACCAGCTAGCCTGATTGACATGGGCATCCTACAGCAATGTAGCAATTGCCTCATGTACACTGACAACCACTAACTCCTAAATCAAACAAATACACTATGTGAGAGGTGTAACTATACCATGAAGTTGGAATCAGTCCTTTCACGTAACAATAAAAAAGACATCGGGCAGGTTGTCAGCACACTTCTCCTCTCACACAAGACAATGTCAAGTCATATAGATCCACCTATGCAGAGGTACTCAACGGGAAACTACCAAAGGACCAGAGACCTCTCAAGCGCAAACAGATCACACATACTGGAACACAAACAGACCCCACTTCACATAGCAACACACATTCAAGTGTCTCATCAAATAAGCTCCTAAGGCAAAACACCTGAAAACCTAATGTTCTGATCATAGGCAATTCCATAGTGTGTCACACAGATGTCCCCCTCACCAAGCTAGACAATGAGAAAGTCACGGTTATCTGACTATCAGGTGCTAGTTCCATCAAATTACACATGCAATCAAGTCACTCAACAACAATTACCATTATGACTCTGTCGTAGTACACGGAGTGAATGACTTGAGATGTATCTCTGTGGAGTATATTAAGAAGACATGACTGGACTCTCAGATTATGTGTACCAGGCAGGTATGTCCCTAGCACTAAGTAGCATTTTACCTTCAACCAGAATTATGCCATAGTACAGGTAAAAAAATGATTGACTTCATTGGCTTAGCTTCAGGTGTCAATCCAACGGGATCCAGTATCTGTCAGCCTGGGAAGTCATGGTCAACAGACCGTGCTGCTTTGCCAGAGATGGTCTTCACCTGTTTCCTCTAGGCTTTCGGATACTGGTAAAGACGCTTGCCTCCCCCATACTGCCTTTTTTAGGTAATGTCAAAACAAACAAATTCCTGATGTAAAGAAATCCACTCAATACAAACTCAAGGTTATGCTGCTTAATGCTATGAGCCTCAACAGTCTTGTGAGGTACATACCAAATGAGGCATTGTGCTCTATAATGGGTCTAATGAGGGATGAGTACAGTGGGACAATGACCTCCTTTTTTCTGGATGAAAAGCCCTTAGTGATGAGGTGTGCCACATAGAAGGATTTTCTGACTGTTGTGGTGATGCGGTTATTGAAGGTGAGACCAATGTCTACCTGTGTCCCTAAGTCTCTCATCACACTTTCAGTGTTTAGTGTATTGCCACCTACGTGGTAATTCATGGGTACATGTTTTTTCCCAAAGGAGATAACTATACATTTCTTGGCATTAAGCTTGAGCCCATGGCTCTGGCACCAAGCATCTGTTTCTGTAAGGCCTTTTTGTAGAGTATCCACATCATTTGGGTATTCAATAATGGCACCCAGTTTGCAGTCATCTGTGAACTTTGTTAGCCAGAGTCCCTTAGTGTTGGCCTGTACTTCAGAGAAGTAGATGCGAAACAAGAGCGGTCCCAGGACTGAGCCCTGAGGTGCTCCACTTGTCACTTGTCTGGAGCTGGATTTGGAGTCGGCTACTTTTACAGTGTGGGTTCTGTCAGTAAGCCAGTTATCAACCAATTGAGTGACGTAGGGATTAATGCCCAGCTTAGTAAGTTTATCTATGATTCCAGAGTGGGCGATGTGATTATCGAAGGTGAGACCACTGTCCACCTGTGTCCCTAAGTCTCTTATCACACTTTCGGTGTTTTGTGTACTGCCACCTATGTGGTAATTCATGGGTACATGTTTTTTCCCAAAGGGGAATGAACTTGAGCCCATGGCTCTGACACCAAGCATCTGTTTCTGTAAGGCCCTTTTGTAGAATATCCACATCATTTGGAGATTCAATAATGGCTCCCAGTTTGCAGTCATCTGTGAACTTTGTTAGCCAGAGTCCCTTAGTGTTTGCCTGTACTTCAGAGAAGTAGATGCCAAACAAGAGTGGTCCCAGGACTGAACCCTGCGGTACTCCACTTGTTACTTGTCTTGAGCTGGATTTGGAGTCGGCTACTTTTACAGTGTGGGTTCTGTCAGTAAGCCAGTTGGCAACCCATCGAGTGACGTAGTGATTTATGCCCAGCTTAGTAAGTTTATCTATGATTCCAGAGTGGGTGATGGTGTCGAAGGCCTTGGCAAGGTCCAGATAGGCTGTGTGGACTGCCTTACCCTCATCCACAGCTCTGGTGACTGATTCAAAGAAGTCATTCAGGTTCAGGAGACAAGATAGGCCCTTCACGAACCCAAACTGCATGGGGTTCAGTGTTTGAAGGTTGCCAATGTCTTTGTTTATAAGTTCCATGATAATGCGTTCCATGCCCTTGCAGATCAGGCTCATCAAACAAAGCATCCCTGTCACTAGTCCACTACCTAGCATCTCCAAAGAGCAGTACAATTAAATATAGGTAAAACTCCCTACCACATCATCGCTAGCTAGAGGTCCTCCACCATGAACCAAGAGAAACACACAGACTAGCTGGACTTACAAGAATCCGTCCGTACACAGCCAAACCCTTTGGTCATGGGAGATTTTAACTATCCTTCCATAGATTGGACAACATATACAAACAGAAATGTGATTCCCCTGAGGTTCCTGGACTTTGTTAATTCAAATACTCAGGAACAGCTAGTCTGCACCCCTACAAGGGGATCGGATTTCCTAAATATGGTACTCACCAACATGGGGGGGGTCAGTGCACTACCTGTTGAGGTCAGACCATAGACCTGTCTCATTTGAAGTAAAGATCAGACTGGCACCCCCACAGGAGCAAGCAAACTGAAAAATTTCTCCAAAGCAAACTTAAGCCTACTAAGTGAGGGTATAAAATTTTCAACCCCCCCCCCTGCTATCACAAGCAACAATGGCTCCTATGCAGAGTAGTACACATATGCCCTGTAAAGGCATTTAAACAAATTTATAGACTTGGCTGTACATGTCAGGATCAAAACCAAGTCCTCCAAAAGAAACAGACCACCCTGGTGGACTACAAATATAAATAGGTTATATAACAAAAGGAAGAAACTGTTGTCCAAGAACAAGAGGGAACTTATTCACCAGAGGAAGGATACCCCCCAAAGCTTGAACAAGCAAATCAGATATCTTGCAAAGTTGTCTAAAGCCAGTTATGAATCTAAATTAGCTTCTCTAGCTAAAGACAATCATAAGGCGTTCTTTAGCTGTATCCAGAATCTTAAAAAGAATGCCCAGCTATGTGCCCAACTGTTTGTGTATGGTATTACTCACACTGACCCTAAAGAAATTGCCAACCTGCTGGTGGACAGATTTGGCACAAATTCCACCTCCCTGTCCCCACCAGATACAAACCAAAGCATCCCTGTCACTAGTCCACTACCTAGCATCTCCAAAGAGCAGGTCATATCTGCCCTCTCCAAGGCCAAAAACACTCCATGGAACAGATAACATCCCAGGCTGCTTATTAAACAATCTAAAACAAGACCTAGTTGAACCACTTAGCACTCTCTTCAACCATAACGTAAGCACTGACCTTTTTCCAGCAGAATGGAGAACAGCAACAGTAATCCCATTATACAAAGGGTGTCCATCAACCAACCCTGGAAACTATAGACCCATAAGCCTAACCAGCCTTATCTGCAAGGCCATAGAAAGAATCATCATGGACCTTATTAACAAGGACATAGGCAACCTCCAAACTCTTGACCAGACCCAGTTTGGCTTTGTTAAGGGCAGGTCTTGCTTATTAAACCTGGTGGACTTCTTCAAGAACGTCACTAAAGCCCTGGATGAGGACAAAGCAGTACACACCACTTATCTTGACTTAGCCAAGGCCTTCACCACAACCCCCCACTCGGGTATCATTGAGAAACTGTTCCAGCTGGGATTAACCCATACCTCACTAGATGGGAAGCAAACTGGTTCATCAACAGAATGCATGCTGTCAAAGTTGGGGATTCCACCTCCAGCAGTAAACCAGTTACTAGTGGTTTACCACAGGAATCTGTGCTGGACCCTCTACTATTTGCAATCTACTTCTCAGGCATCCAGGTGAAAGTAGATGGCCTGTGGCTTACCAAGTTCACAGATGACTGCAAAGTAGGTACAATTATTGAGTCCCCCAATGATGTTAATATATTACAAAAGGGGCTAATGCAGACTAATGATTGGTGCCAGACACATGGTCTAAAACTAAATGCAAAAAAGTGTGTCATTATCCCGTTTGGCAAAAAAGTAGCCCCTGCACATTACATTATAGACAGGACCCCCCTAAATTCAAACACAGTGGTGAGAGACTTGGGAACACAGGTTGACAGCAATTTAAACTTCAATCACCATGTCTATATTGCGCATCTCATAAATAAGGGCATCATATCCAAGGCTAAGGATGTTATAACTCCTCTATATGCAACCCCCATCAGACCACTAATTGAGTACAATGCTTCCTTTTGCATGTACCTCACCAGGCACCTGCAACCACGGGAGAGACCACAGAGGTTTCTAACCAAGAAAATTGAGGGTTTTCAAAACATGGCCTACATGGAAAGACTGAAGGCCCTGTCTCTGTACTCTGTATCCTACAGGCTGCTGAGAGGCAACCTCTGCCTAGCCTACAGAGCAATCTCTGACCTTGCCCTAATGCAAATGCTGCATGTCCACAAATCATATGAGACGAGTCACTCACTCCAGGGATCTCAACCTAGCCTGTGACATAAACAGAACATATCAGAGACAAATATGCCTTCCAGAGATTGCCGCTTGTCTGGAATAAACTCCCACTTCACGTGAAGCAGAGCTACACAATGACCCTGTTTAAGCAAAAACTTGACAACTGGATGGGAGACCATAAATTCACCCCGAGGTGGCACCTCTGTCCCTCTTTGACAGGGGTAGACAGTGCTAATCACTGATTTGCTCTGCTAACAGCAACTATCTGACCGTGATCAGCTAGGGAACAACAGTATTACATGGGTAGGCTTGTTAAGACCCTAGGGCCATTAGCCTGTTAACCTCCTATGAACCTATGAATAGTATGTTTACAAGACAAAATAGCATATTTCTAGTTGTTTAACATCTACTGTGCCATACCACACAGAAAAATAATTTGTATGGAGTTGTCACATTAAAAAAAAAAAAACTTTAAAAGCAATTTTGTACATGGAAAAAAATGTTAACACTTAATGTTAACACTAATATTAACTACCATGGTCCCCTCTTGGGTCTGAAAGAATTTGTTGTAATACTGAAAACGCAAACCTATGAGTTGGATAAGCAGTTAATATTAGAAGAGCAGGAATTATTATGGCAGATTAGGACTTCAGCGTATGCATTACCTGGGTTAAATGAACACGTTTCCATTAAAAGTGTTCTAAAGCTTAAGGCTTTACATAGATCTGGCATGGATAGTTTAGAATTTTTAATGTAAATATTGTGTTTAATTTAACTTATTATTTTTATAATTTTGCTTTAAAATACTTGTTTTGTGCTTATCAATTTTAATATCATATATTTGTAAGACACTTGGTATTTTACACATTTGGAAAACTTTTAAAGTATTTATAAAAAGTTTTTTCAGAATTTGTAACAAGTGGTTGGTGCATTGATGTTAAAAGTGCGTGCGTTATATTTATTAATGCACTTTTAATATAGATTCGATTAATGGTTAGCATTATAATTGATTAATTGTTTAATGGACTGATTAACATCTTATTCAATATGTGTATATAAGGAGTGTTGTTAAACTGTAATTTTGTCTGATGAAGTTGGGACATAGTTCCTTTCGAAAGTGCTCACATTAAAGGTATTTTTTGTACATGCTGGTTCGTGATTGAAAAGGCTATCAACATTTCAACAAACTTGTCGTTTTGTTTTCTGAGTTATGAATCAGGTGTAAGGGGGAGGGTGAACAATGAGTGAAAGCAGGGAGATGATCACTAACTGAGTCAGGTAAGGTACCACCATTACAGATTAAGTGAGGAAACTAATATCCAGTCCAGAATGCTACTATTACATTTGTCTTTAGAGGGTCTGGTTGGTGAGTTGATTAGTTGTGTGACATAAAGGTTAATATTCTGGGTGGTGGTGGAAGATTGTATAGTAGTCCAATTAATATTAACATCACCTAGTATTATAGTTTCGTAGTTTATGTTGGATGAGAACCAGGAGAAAACGTCCTCTAGAATGGAGATATTATCACCTGGTGGGATATATATGGCAGTTAAGCATATATTTTTATGGTGATTAATCTTAAGGAGGGCCAGGGTTAGCTCAGCAGTAGCAAAATGGGGTATAGGCTTAGTGTAGGGTGTTAATGATAGGAATGAAGAAAAGAGAAGAGCTACTCCTCCACCTTTTTTTATGGGTTCTGTCTTTTCTTATGATACTATAGTTGGGAGGAGTGATTTCGGAGTTTTTTATATGAGATTTTAGCCATGTTTCGGAAACAGAGAGAATGTCAGGGTGATTGTGGAGGAGCCATGCGTGAAAGTTAGGTAGCTTGTTGCATAAACTTTGAGAGTTTAATGTAGCAAGGTGGAGAGATTTATGGGGTGTGAGAGTATATGGTAAGGCTAAGTTAGTAAACTGATTAGCCGTGGGTCCAGGGTTGGGATGTATATCACCAGAGAGAAGGGTAGAGATAAGATGAAGGAGGTGGGAAAAAAGGAGTTTGGAAAGCTTAGTATTAGAGTTAAGGTTATAGAGAAATGTATGGTATGGTGGGGGGGACAGAGTTACTATTGTCAGGTATAAGTTTTCCCATAAAAAGCCAAGGATGTGGAAAAGGGGCGTCCTAAGAAAGCAGCCAATGTGCAAAAAAAAATGGAGAGGTAAGTGAAATAACTGGTGTTTTGCTATAGCCTGAAACTCTGGGGGAAGCAGAACTATGTAATTAGATTTGGGAAAAGACCAATGTCTTTCAAAAGAACACTGGAAGCACTAGGGCTGTTTAAGTAGACAGTGTTGGTGTGGAGAGTGGTTATATACTGCCACCTAGTGGCGAAATAGTGTAAGAAAAATGTAGCCTGTAAGTGGGCAAAGGAGGTAGAAAACGAGGAGGGAGTTTGGAAATAAAAGGACGCAGTAAGGCTGTTAGCATGCATGCCGCAGATTGTTTATACAAGTAACTAAACAGATAGGAAAGATAACATACATATGGAAAAGCACTTACAATTATTACGTTCCTATACCACGTAGATGGAGCCAAGGGGTATGGCAGTCCCATGAGGTACTTCCTTATGGGGTCAGTGAAAAGCTTGCCAATGTTTACAGTTGGATGGGGAAACACCTGAGTAGGAGAACAATATTTAGACCTGTGCAAGCTGTAAAATAAAAAGAGAGAAAAAAGTTAAGTGTAACAAGATACAAATAGAGGGGAAAAAGACTAATAGGATGGGAGGTAGAAGAGCGTACAGTATGGAAGAGGTGGGAGGAGATTGTGAAGGAGAATAAGGGTAGATTTAGAAAAAAGAAGATAACAAAATAAAAGTAGAGGAACATAATGAGGGACAAAGATAAATAGATGGAGTGCAGCACTGTTAGGAAAGTACTATTACTATCATATGAAGTACGCATATAAAAGAAAAAGCAGCTTGATAAATTGCTACACAGGTAACTATTGCATTTAGAGTTGTCTGGAAATTTTTACCCAAAATAAGAGAGGTTGCAAAATATAAGAAAATTGTAAGATTACAGGTTGATAATGGACCAGGTTTTAATGCTTTTGTCAGCCTGAAACCTGTTATTAAAAACTAGACAAATGAAGCTGTAAATTAAATACATAGTTGTTTAGAATTAATATATTGGTCTGCTTTATGTGTATATGTACACTTTTAAGTATGTTATTGATTCACATTTAATGATTGTTTTATTGTAAACTGTTATTTTAGCAAGTATACTGCTGCTATCACTTTAATTCTGAGAGTGAATGAATTTCTGTATTCATTGGATTTTAGAGTCATGTGATTAATATAAAAAGATGAATTGTATGTGTTGTGTATTAAGCATTGAGAAAGGGACGTGTCCCAAAAACTTTGCCTGTTTTTTATTGTATGTCCATTATTTATTGTATATAAAAGAATATACAGTTTTAGTGCTTGATATGCGGTTTCTGCCTCATTTTGTTGCTGACCATGTTTTCACTGATGACCTCATTTACTCAGCCTTAACCATGTGTTACGCTTAAAATGGCCAATAAGGACCTATAAGACAACAGGTTGTTTATGCTGCTGTGGGTTGAAATCATGAACTTTCAATGTGCTTTTAAACTTAAATGAGATTTATTACAAACACATTATTTTGTATTTCTTTCCTTTTAGGATAGTTGCACTTTCACTGACATTCACATGAAAACATTAATTCTATGGTACACGTTTCTGATATAATTTCAAAGGACTTTTAACTTATGTAGCCACTCATAAGGAGCGCATCATTGACCTTTATCAACCTAAAACCATCATAATTTGAGACAACTCTGCTGTGTTCATCATCAGTTTACTGTGTTATACAATATCAGACTTTAGTTTATTTGGATTTAGTGGTTTACAAAAGGTTAAGCTATCATGAAAGTCAGAGGTCACATTTCTCCAGCATGAGAGAGACAGAATGAATACATGCCATAGCAGCAATGGTGTTTCATTGAATATGTTTTCATTCGTTTTATTAGATTCTTTTTCAAATGCAAGGAAAGGGAATAGGGTAGAATAAAAGTTAAGAGCTTATCAACTTTTACAGTGAAACTAAAATAATTCTAGAAACATATATGCTAAATATAATTATTAGACAACTCTGAGAAGCAGTCTTCAAAAACAGCATAGTTTAATATATAGTTTGTTAACATAAAATCTGTCAGCTGTAATCTTTTGGATTGGGTATGTATCCTTTCACTTTCCAGACTTCATGTTTCCAAAGGTGAAAGAAGGCAGATTTCTGAGATTTAAAAAAATAACATCAGGAAGGGATTTAACAATAGACCGGATCTGTGAAAGCACTAAATATATATTTTTGGTGGTGGTAAAATTATGCATTTTTATTTTTTTTGCTTTCCATTAGGATAAAATGAGACAGTCATTTATAAAGAATATAGTTTACTTTAGTTTTTGACCAGGAAATCCCAGTGGGTATGAAATCAGTTTTCAGTGGAGGCCCGAGGAGAAAACGTCAGAGACACAATTAAAGAAAAGTCATAAGAATAAAGTACAATTAATACAAAACAAATCATATACCTACTTTAGATAGTCAGCAAAAATAATGCAGTGCAGTACAATTAGGTTATGGACAACTGAATTCAGTATATGAGTCATGATTCATAGTAATGTGTTCTAATTCAATGTTGTTGTATCTTTCGGCTTTTCCCGGTTAGGGGTCGCCACAGCGGAAGTCCAGTCCGCTAATGACTGGCAGTAGATTTTTACGTACCGAGTTGCCAGCTCTGACACACAACCTTCAACGAAGGTATGCCCATTCATGCATGTCTCAACACAGAAGACGCTTTAGCTGAGAATCGAACAGGACAACGTCATACTGTGAGGCGACAATGCTACCGCAGCACCACCACCACAGTAATGTGCTCTAATTCAATATGAATTAATTTAGCCCAGTAACTACATTTTTATTATGTTCCTTAAAACAATTAGGCCATTTTTGAGCTTTTTTAGGGAGGTAAGTAGATGCAGACAGCTTGTGCCTTGCCAGTACTAAGAAGTCAATAAATGTTCCATGTGCATATTATCATTATTATCCCCTGGATTCAGCAAGCCCTGCACGGTGTGCAGGACTAGTGCAGGAGCTCCAGCAGGCAATATGTCTGCTGTGCGATCCAGGAATAAGCTGTAGGGATGTGCATGAGCGCTCCTGCACTAGTCCTGCACAGACTCAGCTCCTGTATGCAAATTACCCCATTTGCAGGTGAAATCCATGCAAATCAGGTGAATCTGAAATCCAGGAAGCTGGAAGCCGGCCGTGCAGGACCAGTGTAATCTGCAGAAATGTACTCGGTTAGTAACCAAGTACATTTCTGCAAACTACCAAACTGAGCCATGACACCTCCAAATAAAGGGTGGATATTATGTAGAAAGCATGCCAATGGCCAAATATATGGCCATTGGCATGGAAAACAGTTGCAAAAATAAAACAATTAACTTTTACTTTTTTTAGCTGATCTCAGCTGTTTAAGCGTAGGGCAGCGGCACGCAAATGGGATCAGTCGAAAACTCAACAAAAAATCAGAAAAATAAGCATTCTAATCAACATCACTATTTTTCCATTATACTCAATGGCAGGCAGAAGACAACATGGCCAGTGAATAGTGGTTGCTAAGGGGGGAGGCTCAGTGTGGGAACTGTAACTATGCATCAGCAAGCAATCCTATGCAAATGAGGGGAATTATACTGATTTCCAGATTTCCTCTGCATGCTAGTCAGCACCCAACAGTGTAAGAGCAGGAATAGCTTGGTGCAAGTCTAGGAGTTAGCTGACATCATAGGGGTGTGTGTCAAGCATACTGTAAGAGGACTGGAGCCCTGTAGCTTGGGTTTGCCCTTAGCTTAGCAGAGCTAAGCAAGGGGGGTGTGTCTGAGGCTGCCTAGCCCTTTTTACATTGCCTAAGCGGGTGTGCGTGCCGCGCACCGGGTTTTAAAGGAAAAAAAAACTAAACCAGGAAATAGGAGCTCTGTGCACATTTGAGCACTATATTTACACGGCGCTCCCTGGGCTTAAACAGGAAGGCAATGGGAATGGAAAACAGCAGTAGGAAGGTAATCTAGAAGAACTAGCATAGCTGGGAGGTGAAATGTATCAGAATCAGCCAATTACACAGGCAGCAGACCAGCCCAGCCCAGAACACTACTATAAACTATGCAAACACCATTCCCTCTAGTATTTCCCACATACTCTATACCACCAGTGTATACAAGTGGGGGAATTTTAACAGACAAAAACAACAAAATGATAGAGATTGCAATAGCTATCATACATCAACATGTGGAAGAGGCTGAGGGTGGAGAGGATGAGAATGCTGTTGACCAATCCACAATGAGGAGACGGAGAAGAGTGTACAGACCCAGGGTAACCTACCAGGGGCTACATGAGCTGGAGATAGTGGAGTGCTATAAGGTGGAAAGGGACCTCCTACAGCAAATTGTTGAACTGTGCCAGCCACACCTCACACACAGAACTAACAGAGAGGAACCCATCCCAGTGGATACCAAGGTATGTGTAGGCCTGAGAATACTAGCTACAGGTACCTTTCAAAGGCCAACTGGGGATATCATGGGGATTTCACAGGCATCAGCATCCAGGGTACTCCACCAGTTCCTGGATGCCATGTCAGCACATGCCGGTGAGCACGTTTATTTCCCCAACATCCATGAGGCGTTGGCCAGCAATATGCATCTCTTCCACCAAATAGCAGAATACCCTGAGGTAGTGGGTGCTATAGACTGCATGCACATATGCATCAAAGCACCATCTGGTGAGCAGGGTAGTGTCTACATCAACCACAAAGGCTTTCCCTCCAACTGCCAGGTCATGTGCGATGCCCAGAGCATTCTAATGAATACGTGTGCTGGCTGCCCTGGAAGCTATCACGATTCCCACATCTGGCATCTGACGCAGCTGTAGCACAGATTTGCCAGTGGGGACATCCCTTACGGCCACCTAGTGGGGGATACTGGTTACACACTGGAGCCATGGCTGATGACACCCATCAGAAATCACATACACCCGAACAAAAACTCCATAATGAGGCACAAGCACAGACCAGAGTTGTAATAGAGGGTGTGTTTGGGATGCTCCAGTCATGGTTCTGGTGCCTGGATGCATTTGGTGAAGCCCTGCAGTACTCCCCAGCTACATGTACTCAAATTATCATCATATGCGCCATGCTACACAATATGATCCTGTGGAAAGAGCTGTAGCAGGAACAGCACGGGGCAGGGCAACACATCCCAACACCATTGCCAAGGCCTGCACAGGTACAGAGTGACTCAGAGGAGGAACAACCTGAGCCTGCCCCGGTAAGCAGAAGGAGGCATGCCCAGTATGCCCTGGCCTTGGCAAAGAGGCAATGCATAGCATATACACTGACACAGGAGGGAACCAGGGAATGACACCACTCTCTGACTTTCACATATAGTAATAGGGATGCCAAACATGACACTACCTGTGCTCAACCATGTATAGGGAGTGTACTATGTGCATCCAACATAGGCAGCCCTCAAGCACCATCCTCAATACTGGCACACCCACAAGGTAAGTCACTCTCCTTACCAATTGCTGAATAGAGTAGTATGTGTTGTTACCTGTATCTATGGTATGGATATGAGCATGCAAGGGAATTGGGTGGCTGAATGGGATGCCAGCAGATAGTAGACACCTACAGCGGCACCATGAGATCTGTAACAAATACTGGTGTCACCATAGTAGCTAGTACTACACATGGCGACAAAACCCACTGCAGGAAATGTGTTGGGCCACATGTGTGTCCATATGATTCACACATGCCAGTCAGGGAGGTTCACATACCCAACAACAGTATCAGCCAGCAGGACAGGTGTAGACAAACAAAGGCTGTGCTAAGGCCTCTGAATGATGGCTATGGGTAACCTCCCCCCCAGGCCTACATAGACAGACTACAGCAGGTCAGGCAGTGGGATGTTAGTTCTGAAGGGTAGGAAGTCAGAAGTCAATATGTAGGTCAATCAAACCTAAGAGCATAGTACACTGATATGCCTCTAGTCAGCATGATAGATTAGAATACAGAATGAAATGGAGCCTGATATACCAGTAGAGTCATAGCAAATGTGTACAAGTGTCAGGTGTGCCCCCCAATCCTATGTAGAAATGTAGAAACATTCAGGTGTGCCCCCCCCACTCCTGTGTAGAAATGTAGAAACAGTCAGGTGTGCCCCCTCAATCCTGTGTAGAAATGTAGAAACAGTCAGGTGTGCCCCCCCCAATCCTGTGTAGAAATGTAGAAACAGTCAGGCGTGCCCCCTCCCACAATCCTGTGTAGAAATGTAGAAACAGTCAGGTGTGCTCCCCCCCAGTCCTGTGTAGAAATGTAGAAACAGTCAGGTGTGCCTCCCCAATCCTGTGTAGAAATGTAGAAATAGTCAGGTGTGCCCCCTCCCCATTCCTGTATAGAAATGTAGAAACAGTCAGGTGTGCCCCCTCCCCCAATCCTGTGTAGAAATGTAGAAACAATCAGGTGTGCCCCCCCAATCCTAAGTAGAACTGTACTAACAGGTGTGCCCCCCCTCAGTCCTTATTCATGTAGTAACAGTCTGGTGTGCCCCCCCAATCCAATGTACACACGTTGTAACAGTCAGGTTTGCCCCCCGAATCCTATGTAGAAATGTAGTAATAGTCAGGTGTGCCCCCCAATCCTACTTAGAAATGTAGTAACAGTCTGGTGTGCCCACCTCAATCCTATGTAGAAATGTAGTAACAGTCAGGTGTGCCCCCCCCAATCCTACTTAGAAATGTAGCAACAGTCTGATGTGCCCCCTAATCCGATGTACACACATTGTAACAGTCAGATGTGCCACCTCCAATCCGATGTAGACATGTAATAACATGTATATGTAGATATAATACCAATGGAGCACAGATGACCTGAGGTCGCCAAGGTAGCAGGATAGGTTGTAGCATTTGTACAACATGCAGGTATGCATGTGTTAGGTTGGTGTGTGTTTCATATTGTGTGAGTGGTCAGTATGTATGCATGTTGAGGTTTGATCTGGTGGCCATTACCCACTACTGATGATGACAGGGCCAAGTCCTTACAACTGCAGTGCCAAAGACAATTATCCCCTGTATAACACATGCTAGCAGTAAGCCATTGTAAATGTATGGTGGTAATATGTGTCACCATCTGAAAGATGGACATGACATGACTGTTGGGCTAGATATACAAGCAGTACACAGGGAAAAGTACCCCAGACATACAGTATATAATGTGTAACCATGAAATGGACACACCCTTGGAATTGTACATATAGATGTGCATCACATTATCTGGGCTTGTAGTAGGGAATACCAATGTCATCTGGCCAAACACTTGCATTACACAAAGGTGATAGGACTGATGTAATGGGAAACGGTTTATGCCCCTGCACAAGCCAGCATAACTGGAATGCCCCATGCATATCTGTGAGTCAGACGCAAGTAGTGTCCATAGCACACATGCACCCAGCTCACCCAAACACCATCCGTGGGTACCTCTCTGGTCATATCCCTGCTGTTGGGAATGAGTACAATATGACCCACACCTGTGTATGGCAATAGCGAAAGAATGCAGCATGCAGTGCAGGTGCCCCATGCAGGTGTGTTCCTAGCTGTAAGTAGCACCCTGCCAGCATCCACAACACCTGATCAATACTGATAAAAACTATTGGCATGAACACCTAGCACACCTACTCTGTCACCCCAGGGGAATATACTGTATGAAAGCCTGGGACTGTAGGACTGACAGAATGCAACGGTCTGCTACAACTGGTCTGCATCACCACCAAATGGCCTACAGGCCTCTGCCAAATGCCTGCGTCTCACCTGTACTGCCAATGTATGTTATGCCGTGGACACCCAAATAACATAACACACTCCACATAAGCCATATGCACGGTCATGTGGACAAACCAGGGTAACATGTCCACCTGTCCCACTGCATGAACTGTGGACCAACACCAAAACATAGCTGTGATGAGGTGATAACTATAGGGAAAGTATCACAGAATGTATGCATAATGTATGGAAGAGGATAGAATAATAAAGAGGGGGTGGGTGCATGGACAGCATGGAATGTGCAAGGTCCGACACAGCCGTGTGCACATACTATCCCTAGCTGCAAACACAAAAATGGGTGGGTACAAACCTGCCCATACACCACAATAGTGGTAATGTCCTGAATTATGACCCCTGCCTCTGGGTAACCTGTGTGAATCTGTACAGCTGTGAGGTATTGCCGCAGCAAGATAAGGCCATACTGTCATGTTGATGGATGTACAAGTATGGGATCCTCTGCCAGCACTGTACCAAGGTGCTAAACTGGATACACAGACCCAGCAGCAAGTGTCTGCAGCTCCCCCTCCAGAAGTGGCATAACTTTCCATGAATATATAGGCATTTGACCACAATACTGGACACAGCTGCATTCACCCTGTGTTCCCCAGGACAAAACTGTGAACAAGAATGTCCACCTGACAGTACTTGAGGATATAAAACATCACAGTGTGTTAACATTAGACATGTCGGAATATCGCTGCTAACACCAGTACCATGTAGCAGAAGCAGCACAGACACAGTCACCTACAGTACACACTATCCCTTGCACAGTTTGACCCCATATTGCCAAATGATCTACAGATATCCTGCAGAAACAGTGTGCTACCTGTAGGTGTAGAACACAATGGTCTGCACTGGAGTACAAACTACCTGGAATAGATCCACACATGCAATACAGAAGGGCATACTGGGTATGCTCACACACTTAGAGAAATGACGACCATGTCGGACAACAACATACTGAAAGGTTATACTGGGCATGGTCACACACTTAAACAAATGAAGCCCATGTCTGCCAACAACAGTGGACCATACATATCTGACAGCTGCAGGTGTTAGTGCATACACTCCTCAGTATGCACCAGTCATGCTTTGCACACACATTAGATAGGAATACACACATATATCCAAGGACAACACACTATAGTATGCCAGAATTACACATACATAGATGTGTGGAAGAGAGTGACAGTGACAAAGAGACTTCCATCATGAGGACTGTCCCACCCAGCACACAGCCAAATGGCTACAACCACATGATGTGTTAATGTCACTCACAGTAGAAATTAGCCACCGGTATCCCTCAGCATTACAGACTCTGTGGTGCAAGTGCTAGCTGTGCAACATAACTGTACAAGGCAGTAGTCATCTAGCAGCTGTATACATGTACCTGCAAATATAAACCTGTGTGTGCCTGAGTGTGGTGTGTCTACCTCTAGATGAATGGGTTATGGCCCATGCACACACACTGCCCTCCCCATAGCCCTACTATGACAAACCTGCTGATGTCATTCACTTTGAAATACACCTTTGGGAAAGGAGTAGCTCAGTAATCCCCATGGTGCGTCCTATAACTGCGTAGTGCTGTAGTGTGAGAAATTAGTTAGGAGTTCTAATCCCAGACATGGCAACTGTGTGTGGGTGTCTGTCTGTCTGTTTAGGGAGCAATGCTTTTTAGGCTAGTTACACTCACTACAATTCAAATGCCCTACTTTGGCAAGGCTGATGATGTCATTCACTTTTAAATACACCTTTGGGAAAGGTGTAGCCCAGTAATCTCCATGGCATGTCCTATAACTGAGTAATGCTGTAGTGTGATAAACTAGTTAGGTATGAGTTCTAATCCCAGACATGGCAGCTGTGTGTCTCTGTCTGTGTAGGGAGCAATCCTTTTTAGGCTAGTCACACTCACTGCAATTCTAATGCCCTACTTTCGAAAGGATGCTGATGTCATTCACTTTGAAATACACCTTTGGGAAAGGTGTAGCCCAGTAATCTCAGTGGTGTGTCCTATAACTGCGTAATGCTGTAATGTAATAAACTAGTTAGGTAGGAGTTCTAATCCCAGACATGGCAACTGTTTGTGTGTGTCTCTGTATGTGTAAGGACCAATGCTTTTTAGGCTAGTCACACTCACTACAAATCAAATGCCCTACTTTGGCAAGGCCGCTGATATCATTCACTTTGAAATACACCTTTGGGAAAGGAGTAGCCCAGTAATCCTGTGTTGCGTTCTCTAACTGCATAATGCTGTAGTGTGATAAACTAGTTAGGTAGGAGTTCTAATCCCAAACATAGCAACTGTGTGTGTTTGTGTGTAGGGAGCAATGCTTTTAGGCTAGTCACACTCACTACAATTCAAATGCCTTACTTTGGCAAGGCTTCTGATGTCATTCACTTTGAAATACACCTTTGGGAAAGGTGTATCCCAGTAATCTCTGTGGTGTGTCCTATAACAGCGTAATGATGTAGTGCGATATAGTACTTTGGTAGGGGTTCTATTCCCACACATGGCAAGTGTGGATGCTTGTATGTGTGTTTCTGTGTCTGTGTAAAGAGCAATGCTTTTGAGGCCATTCACAGTCACTACAACCTCCATTGACCTTATTTAGCAAGCCTTGAGGCCATTCACAGTCACTACAACCTCCATTGACCTTCTTTGGCAAGCCTGCTGATGTCATTCCCAGTGAAATACACCTTTGGGGAAAGAGTACTCCAGTAATCTCCATAGCACATCCTATAACTGTGTAATGCTGTAGTGTAATAAACTAGTTTGGTAGGAGTTCTAATGTCAAACATGGCAAGTGTGTGTGTGTGTGTGTGTGTGTGTGTGTGTGTGTGTGTGTGTGTGTGTGTGTGTGTGTTTGTCATTCATAACAACTGGACTCATTGTGTAGTGGGTTTTGCAAATTTCTTATATGGTGGCCCTATTATATGTCACAATGTCCACCTTACAAGGATAACAGATGCGAATTGCCGAGAGACTGGGTTGCCAATCCATACACCTACATGTGACATCAAGGCCTGGTGAACAAAGTAAGCAACCCTTGTATTACCCAGAGAGCACTCTTAATCCATATCTCATACACAAACACACTTTCCTAGGCAACAATCACCATGTTGGTAGTACCCTGCATATTGCCCACAGATAGTAACCATGGTGTGATTGCAGTGGACTACAGAGAGCATGGCACCCTGTCCATCAGTACAATAGGCAAGTACATGCAGACAGTGGGCCTTCACTATGTTCCCCACTGGACGCCTGCAACACCTGTGGTGCCATCAAATGTGACCCACAAAGGACATACCATGCCTTAAACACATGCCTATATGGACAGATGCCACTGACACCAGGGAATACCTGTATCCTGCTATTAATGTAGGTACAGGGTCAACCTGCTGTCCATTACCACTTCCCGTCACATGAGGCCAGGACTGGCACATCTGATGTTAACAATCCGTGTACACAATATGGGCCAAACACCCCAGGGACAGTTCCACATGTCACTGTACATTCATGTGGGACATGTGGACATCCCAGACAGTATCCATGTCATGGACTAAAGAACACATACATGGCAAGCATTGCACATCAATGGCCACACACAATAGTTACCCAGGTGACTGGATGGTGAATACAATACCCACCTGTGTGGGCCAGTCCAAACACTACACCCCTGAACCACACTGCAGACCATTGTCATGTGTCCTGATGCAAAGGCATACTCTTCACCTAGCCTTGTATAGCCTTTTGTCACAGTCAATGACTACACACCCGTGAAGCAATGCATGCATACATGTCAGTACTGGCACGCTGGGTCTGTGTGTGTGGTGTATGATGCTTTCAACCACATTCATACTTACTACAATTCCCATTGGCATACTGAAGCATGCTGTCTGATGTCAGACACCTTCACATACCCTTTGCCCATATAACCTCCAGATAAACCCTGTGGTGTATGTGATACCTACACATTACTGTATTGTGGCAAACTAACTAGTTAGGAAGTGTATTCCTGACCCTGCCAAGTGTGTCAATGTGTGTGAGTCCCTGAGAGAGTGTGGCTGTGTTGACTCTGACACCTGTTCATGTGGATAGCCACATGTACTACACTTACCGTATCGCTACCATATCACTGTTGAGATGTCACTCGCCATCACATATATGTCTGCACAGCTCCTCAACATGTAAGTTATGCGGTGCATGCAATAACTGCATAGACATGTGATAGCAATACATAGTCAGTCAGGGATTTGAAACCCTGTACTGGTAGGTGTGTGACATAAACATGCTTAGGTTTTACTCTCCCATCCCCTCCCTGACTTACTTTGTCTCTGTCTGTCTCTCTCATTCCCTCTTTGGTGGATGTGGAGAACTACACCTGCTTTGCTTAGGCAGCAGCTTGTGTCTGTAAGTGATGCTCATAATCAGCTGATGGCCTCTGCATGAATTACAGCCCTCCTTAGCTGATTGCATATGGAACGGCTGTGGTAACATTCCCATAGCCAATTGCATGTAAACACACTCCAATATCTAGGAACATCATGTTGGTGTTGGGCCTTTCAATTAACTGTGAGCAAGACCTAGATATGGTGTTTGGCAAATGGCATCACAGATGGATTTGGGATTTACCTTTAACAACATAAACTGTGGAAACAGGGCAACACACAGGAGGGGGATGTGCCTGACATGACTACAGAATGTAAGTGTTGCTAGTCTGCATTTGGATTAATGTCAGTTTAACAGGGTGTGTGTGGCTATGGCTGGTCTACATGTTTTAATACCTGTCATGACAGTGCTATGTTTATGAGGAAACCCCATCTATAGGGTCATCTGCAGACTGGGCAGTGTGTGGAACCTTTTGTTTCTTGTGTTACTCACAGAAAACCTATCTGTGAACTGCAGAAGCATAGTGTGAGGATTACAGTCAGTACATGGTGACAGCCATGAGAGTTACTAACTTCATAACCCTCATAGGACATATGTCACAACAAACCCTGGTACGACAGTAAATGTATGAGGTTATCACAGCAACATGTCAATATTGCAGCAGTGTTTGTAGTTCTAGCCACAAGCCTGCCAACCTTTGTACATATGTCCTGCAGTAAGAGGTGCATATGTCCTGTACATCATTATTTATTGGCATCATACCTGATAACAAGCCAGTCAGATATCAGACTGCTAGACATGTTATGTATAGTAGGGGTTGTTTCTGAGGATGTAGCTTGGCCATTCTGTGGTTGCGTGTACAGTACAGCAGTCTGTGTACCTAGAGCAATTGTTGACAGTATGTGTAATGCACATACGTACCTTGGGCTGTGCACAGACTGGTAGTAGCCATTGTTGTCAGTCCTGTTCTATCTGATGTGACATGCTGCTCCAGTGAATGGTACCCTATTGGCTCACATGCCTTTAGGGCCAGACACACACATGTCCCATACCACAGACAGCCATTGGACTACACTGTGCCATGACCCAGTGTATATAGGGTCAGTATGTGAGTGGCGCATATGAGAATGGTGTTTATCAGACAGTCCATATAATGTCATATTAAGCATGTGTACCATATTTGGCTGTGGCTGTGTTAACAGTGGTTGTGAGTATGCATTTTCACACAAGTGTCTGTTACTCTGTGCTGTGACATGCGTGTAGACCCCACTATAATCGCAGGTACATGTGTAGTCCCCCATACATAATGTAGTCCAGTGTTGTGGCAGTCTGCCTGTAGTTTGCACAGTGCTTTGTGACATGCCTAGCAGCCTAGTGTAATTACCCAGTGTGCTGATATGTCCAGTTATTTGCAAGACATACTGCTGCCAGGCCACCATAACCATTGTGTATTTCTGACAAAGTAGTGGGATTCTGTACAGATGTATGTCACTAACTACTGGGTAGTATGTGGCCATGTGACCCCTGCACCCCCAGGTATTATATGTCAGGACAGATTGGCGTGTGTGCATGTATAAACTGCGTGGGCATATGTAGTCCAGTATTTACGTGATATACCCATGTACATGGCTATTAACATCCACATTGGGAGGCGTGGTCCACATATCTCGCATGAAGGGGATATGTGTACACATCTGGACTGACCACAGACTGTCCACATTTATTGGTCATATCTCTGCTGTACTCCATAGGATCATTACTGTGCAAGCAGTGGTACTGTACTATGATGTCCTTAGGCTGTCTGTCAGCAGCCAATGGCACACATGTTAAATGGAGATGTGACCTCCCACACACAATATGTCTCTTAAGACAACCCCAATTACAGCAGAAACAGTCTACATATATACCTGCAATGCATAACTGACATCCCCTTGCACTAAGAGGTTGGGAAAATTGGGGCTGAAGTAGGACTCCACTCCATGTTCTAGACATATGGTGAATATATATGTTGTTGTTGTGTCTTTCGGCTTTTCCTGGTTAGGGGTCGCCACAGCAGAACTCCGGTCCACTAATGATTGGCAGTAGATTTTTACATGCTGAGTTGCCGGCCCTGATGCACAACCTTCAACGAAGGTGTGCCCATTCACGCATGTCTCCACACAGAAGACGCTCTAGCTGAGAATCGAACAGGACGTCTTACTATGAGGCGACAACGCTATCGCAGCAGCACCACCGCAGTCTATATTTATCCATATATCTATATAGATATATACACATATACATAGCGACATACATAGATGGATATATATATATATATATATATATATATATATATATATATATATACCCATATAAACACTCAAATATATACATATACACAGCAATATATGTCTCCATGTATACAGATATAGATACATATGCGCATATACTTATGGATATCTATATATATATCGACAGTAATAGGTATATCAGAAATGATATATATGCACATATAGTTATAGATATCTACATATATATCTACATGAATAGGCATATCTGTACACATATAATGTGCATACATATATAGCTATATATATATATATATATATATATATATATATATACAAAGAGATCTGCACATGGCCATATATATGATGCACTATACAGATGTGTATACAGACATATGTATGAATATACATGTGTATGTACATGTAGACATATATCAACCTATGTATATGTATATATCCATATTCTTGTCATGTATAAACATCACGGTTGTGTATAGCTTCCCAGCTGTATCTCACTGTTTGTATCTGATATGTGTACATTATGATATAACAACATATGTGATGCAACAGTCATATTACTAACAAGTGCTACACAATTGTGGAAGTAAAGGCAACTGTTCAGTACTAATTAATATGTGTATTGACAGATATATTGGAAAAACAACAGCTGTCTTCACAGTGGTCATGGTGCAGTGGTTAAGTGTTGTGACTATAGTGTACAGGGTCCTTGGTTCAAAACCTGCAAAGACGGTTCATTTTGTTGCTGGGCAGAACAAGGGCTGTTGGATACAGACTGGTTAAAGTGGTTTTGAGCAGCTTTCCGTGTAGGCTTTGCTTACCAGTGCACAAATCAGCTTAGCTGTTATATTGAAGCAATGTTGATACTTGCTAAGCATGACTTAGCCCTGGTAACCAGTTCAAATCACCCACTCCGCTAACATTGCAGGGTAATGACATCTGTAATAAGTGTATGTAATGCCATGTACAATACATGCACCTATGTGCTGTCATTACAGTAGCAAGGGGTATGAGTGCCATGTCTGGGACACACAAGTATATGATGCCTGTACAGCACTGTTATCCATGTGAATGTGTTACATACAGGGGTAGTAGTCCAGGGTATGTGCTATCACACTGGCATGTAATGTATCATGGCGGTACTTCTGTTGACAGTGCTTTCCCAGGCAAGAGTAGAGTGCTAAATGTAGTACAGACAACAAGCACACCTGCAGACATATCTGGACTCTGAGGCCTCTCTGTTGTGTCCCTGGTGTGTGAGCTGTGTCACAGTATATATATCCCCTACTGGATAATGATCCATGTGGAATGTAACTGTAGACTACCATCTGTACAGCACGTTAGTGAGGGCTTCCAACATGCAGTTATGGCATATACATTGTTGTCAAATGTCTATCTGTCAACATGTTCATCCTACTGCATAGCTACTTGCCAATCTGATGACTGCCAATCCCCGTACAGATGTGCAGATAGCAGGTATCCAGCTGGGATATGTACAGGCAATGTATGCTTGATTGACATTGACATGTCTGCCCAGCTTTGTAAGAACTGGCACGTATAGAAGACAACACCCTGTACATACCACATGCCACTGGTACCTCCACTACACTACCACAGTCAACAGAACATGCTTGGGTACAGGTCTCCATCACAGACACTAACCATGTGTTGTAATACATGTTGCATACATGTCACCTTGATCACCTCAGTGGCCATGTGCACGAGGCACCAGGGGATTGGCTGATGCATGTCACTCTCACCCTGAGGGTCACCACAGTGGTGTCTGTCGATAGATTGTCTGCTGTCACATGACAGGTGACAGGATATCACTGTACACACATCCCCTACACAACCCATCTCTCCATGGATAATAGCTAGGTACACAGCTATGACCACCTGCAGCGATGCACCCCAGTACTGACATATGTACATGTGCATTACTGAGGATAGTGGTGTCTGTGTGTTAGTACACCTTTATTTGGGAATTCCATGAGGGCCTTCACAACCACCTCAACACCTATTGCCAAAGTCAGGTTTGGCTGCTGCTGTATGGGACATTACATGTACCCTGTTATGCTCCTCTCCTTACCGGTTACATGAACCTTGCAGTACCAGCACAACAGTGTTGTACAAATGGGTCAATAGGCATGGGATATCCATTGAGTTCTGGCAAGTGTGTGTATGTGTGCATGCCCGTACAGCTGAAGGGTACAGCATTCTGAGGCCACATACAGCTATTACAATACTCATTGCCACACAGCAGTAAAGATAGTGTTGTTGCTCTCCATAGGTGAGGCATGACAATGCAACACCCTACTATGCCTGTGGCATGTGCATTAGATGCATATCCCTGTAGTACAACTGTTGGGATATACAATGGGTTGTATTGCCATCGTGGGCAATGTGTAATGGTGGGTATGTCAGAGTGTCATCATGGGTTTCAGGGAGTACAATGTCCTCTGGGGGATGGGGGTGCTGTGTACACTGTCATTACACCAAGGTACACCTGGTATAGGTCCCATGTACCATGTTATGGTGACCACTGTCACCATCAACCATACAGGTAACTGATACCACAATCCAGCCCAGTTATGTATGTGCTTGTGCAGCCTACCTGTAACACATTGGACACACGGTCAAGTTAGTTAGCAGCGATAGGCCCAGGTCTCTCAGACGTGTGTCTGCCTGTTATGTGTCTGTTAATGTATATATGATAGTATGTCACACTATGTATTGTCCATATACAACCATTACAGCCCCATCAGCATACTGTACATGTCTGGGGATGTTTTGCATGTAACATGTAACCTGGAACACACCTCACTCTAAACGCTGTGTGGTGTGTGCAATGAAAGCCACACACGTCAGTAGCACTACATACCTAGGTAGGGATCTAGTCCCAGTGTTGCCAAGTAAGAGTGTGCATGTATGTGGATGGGATTACATCAGGTTGCAGATTATACACGTCCCAGCAGGTCACCTGTCGATGTGGCACAGGCAATAACTGTTATACAAACCTATGACATGTGTCCAACTGTACCCCAGATATGTCACAGCCATTTTGTCACCACAGTGCCATACCCCTTGTGGAATATGACTGCAGACCATCCTCCTGCTGACACATGTACACCTACAACACAAATGGATAACATTATGGAGACCACAATCAACTAGTGTTACAAATGGCTATAATGCATCATTGTTGGATGGCTACACTAACTGACATGTATGCATTAAACTTTTATCCTGACAACATGTTACACTGCAGTACTTTGGTACACTGTAGTACAGTCACCGTGTGCATTAGAACCGTATTAGCCTGTCCCTGCATTGATGTTATGGATGACAGGGATATGGCACAGGTATCATCATATGCACAGGGTGTGTTGTTGGTTTGCCAGAGGCCGAGGGTGGGCCATACATTTGACTCCATGTGTGTGGGTGAGGGGTGTAATGAATTGAACTGGGTGTGCTGATGTGGTGTGTGTAGGTATGGGGTTGCCCTTGGTGTGTTCATATACTGTGTGGGTATGCATGAACACAGTTCTGTCATGTGGCTGCCCTGTACAGGTGTTTATGGACAGCTGCAGACCATACCTGGCAGGGTGTGCAGTTCACTGCCTCCGGCCATGGACACATGGACTGTGCCTGCCAGGAGTTCAATTGGCACTTCCAGGTACAGGCCTTGATGTGCTACTCTCCCCTGATGATGACAGATGTCTGCTGGAACCAGGTCCCTCCTGGAACTGGCCAGGACCATGTGCCCATGGGCTGCTGTGGTGTGGTGTGGACAGCGCCCCCCCCACAGTGCTGGGGCTGGTACTGTCACTACAGGAGCACCTTAGTGTCCTAGCACATCCGCGTTAACCACCAGCTGTCGGTGCTGCTGGCCTACGCCCATATGGCCATCGCCACACTCCCACCACTTGTTCAAGCACGGACAAACCACAGTCAATGAGGCACATCATCTCACCAAACTGTCTACCCATGAGCTTGGTATTAGCATGGATGGCACCAGACAGTTCATGGGAGTTATCGCTTGCAGATGTGAAAGCAGTCCTCTGCAGCCTCAGGCCCTGTCTGGTGTAACATTCCATACATGCCTGCACCTCCATGACAGCCTGAAACATGCTCCTGGTGGTACCAGTTGTGGTGCGTCTGCCAGGGGCATGATGACCAGCGGCCCTACCATGAGTACCCTGGAACATCTGCCAATGTGGTGCCCTGCCGGACATCTGGCTATGCCTGCTGTGACCAGACACAGTAGGCATGGATACCACACTCTCCTGTGCACTGCCACCAACTGCCAGCTGTCCCTCCACTATGGCCACTGGTGATGGGGTATGTGTAGGCACTGAAACTATGTGCAGGGTTGGGGTGGCTAAAAGGGGGATGTCAAATGATGGTTCTGTTTCAGCCCCTGACAACCTCACCTGTGCCTCAACAGTATTATCATAATCTTCGGTGCCTGTATGGACACCAACATCAGATTGCATGCAGGAGGGACCCTTTAAAGACAGTCCCACATTTATTCCCATGCGTTCCCCATCCTGCATCACACTTGGTAACATACACTCATTAATACCACTCATTAACATATCATTCCTCTAAATGCCTCGACAAGTGATCACAACACAAGATCTGTTACTCCATTACCTCCCTGACCTAAGTGGAGTGGTTTTACATGGCCTCACTGCTGTCATTCAGTGTTCATGCTGTGTATGTCCGGGCATGGTGAGCATGGCCCCTATATGTGAGGGGCTACTATGTTCACTCCATAATTTCACGCACTGGAGTGTCATGCGTAAGTATTGCTCAGTACATGGCACATATGCTGCTCAATCAACCTATCATTTGACAACTGAAAATATATGGATACACTCCCTGGTGTTGTCTAGTAATTTCCCAATGCATCTATAGTGCTGCATACATGGGTTGTCGGTCACCTCTCAGCTGAGTGCGATATTAAGGGTATACCTGGTGTCTACCTTCCCTCCCAATGTTCCATGCTACAGACCTTATACTATCAGCTGTCCTGTGATTACATACATGACAAGTATTCCTGGTGTGTCATGTGTCGGTCCATGTCCATGTACTGCACGATCCCAAAGGGAAGTACTGCTGTATGAACAACCTCACAATCACACATGTGCATACATGGGCACCCACACAAACACACACACACATGCACACATGCATCCTACATGAATCAACCTCCCTCCACTTCACCAGAGTGACCCTACAGACAAAATAACCATGCACCAACACACACACACACACACACACACACACACACACACACACACACACACACACACACACACACACACACACACACACACGCGAGGTTGCACAAAGATAGTACACACAGTCCTCCTATTACCCATTTGTCAACATGCATAACATATGGTACACATACTTCTCAACTGTCCCTGATTTTCAGGGACGTCCCTGATTTTGACTCAAATGTTAGCTCTGTCCCTCTTAATCCCTCCTAAAACTAGTGACTTTTGGAGGAAAGATGGTGAATTACACATAATGAATAATGACGATAATTAAGAGTTATAGACTTCTTTTACTTCAGAAAATGTGTATTAATTCATATGTTCTGATTCTGTTAATGTTTCAAGTTAATAGCACTAATATTTTAAAAGTGTCCCTGATTGTCCATGATTTTTTCTTCACTTGTCCCTGATTCTGTTGAAATTTGTCCCCGATTGGTTGAGAGGTCTGGACAACAGCATGAAGTGCAGCTATAGTCAATCCATGCTAGCAACAGTATACATGTGTGTGATGCATGTGCTGTGTTAGTAGGTGATGTACCTACCCCTGGATACCACTGCACCCATGTACACAGTATTGCTGTGCACCTGTTCTGCACCCTGCCATGTACTGTGCACCAACCTCACAGATGTGCAACCCATTGCTGAATGTGTAGTACTGTGTCAGTTAAGTCAGCTCTAATGCTCACAGCCCTTATGTTTTTCAGCAACACATACCTGGGATGATATGTGGACAGATGTCATTTGTGAATGCCTGATGTCTGCTTTATAGATCTCAACATCAGCGGACCATGTATGACCAATCCAATACTATTACACTGACAACTGTCAGACCATACCATAGCTATGGGAGTGTACACACCCTTATTGATATGACGCACCCTTCCTTGATCTGCCATGGGACCACATCACTGCATATATTAACAGTACATGAGCCCAATATGTGACATATGTCCTGTACATTCACATGCAGTGTCTATGGAATGTGTTAGGTGTGTGGATGCTGACAGGGATGCATACACTCCATGTGTGCATATGTGTGCACACCCTTATCATGACGGGTTTATTGCACCTATTGTTATGTGTACTACAGCAGTCACTACTCCTGGCAGGGGTATACTAGCATGGGCCATCTGCATTTGCCAGTGTATGTTCAGTCTGCCCTACACATGTCCCCCAAATCTGCATGATTGCAAGGTCTACACATGTGCACATCCCTTGGTGTTCACACACTGCCATCACTATTGCTGTGGGGGTAGGGTTACATCTGCCACAGTTCCTGAACCTGACTGTGTGCAGATACAGCCATTCTTAGCATCCTTAGTATCCCTGCTGCAGTGCACTGGTGTGTCATGCTGACACCCCCTCCCCACCTTCAGCCTTTTTGCAGATGCTTGACAAGTAAGGCCTACACATGTGTGTCAGTTTGCAGTGTCTCATACACTGAACACCACATGTTACAGCCTAGTCCCAGCTAATAATGTGGCCCACAGTAATACAATATGCCATAGTGTAAATCTGTTAACAGTTACCATTGTACTACTGGTATATACACTGTTGTTGCACTGTATATGGGTGATGTTTCACACATTTCCCTACTGTAGGCCATGTCTCCCACCATTCTGTTAATCCCTGGGGACACATTCCACAATGACAGGATGTTATTTATCTTGCAGGTGTCTGACATACCCTTCCAATACCCCATCATGGTCACCACTGTGATGCCATGCATTTAACAGCAACAATACGTGCACATGTACAGCATGCATTCTGGGTAGGTGTGTTAGATGTGTGCATGGAATATACCATAGCCATTACATGCCCAGTGTATTGGAAAGCATCAACATAAACCATACTCACCAGCTAAAGGCTGCTGCCTTGGTGGTATACCGGAGGGACCTACATAAGAGGGTGAGAGATGCAAAGTCAGTGGCCACACCTGTGTCAGTGCTACAGGATGGGAGCAGCATTGCAGTACATCAAATGTACATGTCCACAATACTACCATCTATGCACATCTGTTTATTACTAAATCAAAACGAAGAGTCAAACCAGAAATATAAAAGGCAACTGTGAAAAACACCAACACAGTAGGAAAAACAGTTAATTTAGTGCTTTCATCCGCCAAATGGCTGGACTTCCGCAGAATCATTCACAGTTGCCTTTTATACATCTGTTTATTATTGTATGCAGCAACAAACTATATATATGACATGTCAGATATGCATGATCTACCTGTACAGATGTGGATGCATACGCAACAGTGGTCTATTGATGTGCCCTGTGACCTTACCTGTATGCTCCTCAGCCAGTGTGTGGATAGCACCCACCTCCACAATGGTGTCTGGCAGTTGTTGGCTGTGTGGACGGGCAGGTGCCACAAGACTGGCAAGGAGGTCCTCAACATATGTCAGGGGGGATAGATGGCATGATCCCCCCCTGTTGTGAGGTGATCCCCCCAGACTGCAGCAGCATGCCTACAGGCATTGTGAAGCAGGTCAAAACAAAGATGCTAGACCTGCTCATAACTACGGTTGTGCAGTTCGACATCATTGACCCTGTGGACTAGGTCATTCCACAGAGTGGTCTGCTTCTGCTGCTCATGGGCGGCCTGGCCAAACAGGACAGGGTAGTGCTGGATTAGATAGTTCAGCACTATTTCATTTTCAGCAGCTCAATAGGTATGGCTACAGCTTACCTACCAGTGGGACAAATATTGTATTGTACCACACTTTGTGCTATGTGTTTGTAGCCATGTTCCCTGTGCGGACACTATCATTGCTGGCATGTTATGGACTATTTACCTGCATGCCAGTGTCAGGGCCACTATGGTTCCATATATGCCTGTGGTATGCTTGCTATGTGATTACTGCACATCTGAAATTCTGTGTTATTGGGGATATATATGCATGCTGTTGGACATGCTCCAGGATTTTGTAGACTATTACTACCCACATATGTTCTATAACAGTGACACAATAGCATGTTTAGGGAATATTTGCCAGCAGAACAACCTCTCCAAAATCATCTGCCCATGTTACCAGGCCACATCACATGTAGAACCCACCCTGGAGCCTCCTCATATACTGGTCCAGCACTACATTCAGGTGGAACCACCTCGGGGGATGTTGTCCCCTTCTGGGGGCACACACCGACATGATCCTGTCTCCCGAGGTCAGGCCCAGGGTCTATTCCATAGCGGGATCCACAGACACATGTGGGATGTGCTACATCACCTTGAGGCATCCAGTACACATTCACAGGGTCTACATGCTCCTCCTGCTCAACCTACAGGCCAGGCACCTTCGGGACGTGGACTGCTGTTGTGAGTAGCAGTGGGTGGGGACTTGTTCCCATTGTGTCCAAATTGGGGCCCATGGGGCTTCCACATCGCAGACCACACACACCATCCAGGATGTTTACCCAGGTTACATATTAGAAACACGAAAGATCTAAAACGCGAATGTATGTGCATCAACACATAAAAGTCAATGTACATACACAACGAAACACATAAACAGTGAAAATCAGAACGCTGAACGTGTTTCCTAGCCAGCAGCGCAGTGGTGGGGATAAGGAAATATATCCTTTTCCCCACTGTAGTGCAGTCTCGGAGTTGGTATATTTAAGAAGGGGGGTGAGGAGGGTGCAGGAGGGCTTGCCCCTCTGCATACGTGAGCTAATGTATTTTTTTATTTTGTACTTAACTGTATGGCACATTTTGCTGATGAAACAAAAACACATTTGGCATTTTGATTTTCACCGTTTTCGTGTTTCGCTGTGTATGTACATCAACATTTATGTGTTGATGTACATACATTTGCATTTTAGATCTTTTGGGGTTTTAATATAGACCCGTTTGCCCATCACATATGTCATATACCACCCCTGTAGGCTGTCCTCTATATCTACCATCCCAGACCACCTCCACAACCATACCTGCCATACTTCCCCATATTCCCATTCCCTACTTCACAAACAAGGGCAATGTGGTCCCACCAAAGGGTTCACATGTCCCATACCCATACATGTTGCACACACTGACAGCTGTATATATCTGTGTGTACTGCTATGTGTGCTGTTCCCTCGCACATAGCATGCAGCACGGTGGTGGTAATATGGGGACATGTATTACATATGTATATGGGTGTATGTGTTTGTATATACATAGATATATATATATATATATATATATATATATATATATATATATATATATAGACATGTGCATATATATATATATATATATATATATATATATATATATATATATATATATATATATATATATATATATATATATATATATATATATCATGTTGTATATATGTGTTTGTATATATATGTCTACATATGGGTATCTGTATATCTGTGGACATACATGTAGATATATATATATATATATATATATATATGTGTGTGTGTGTGTGTGTGTGTGTGTGTGTGTGTGTGTGTGTGTGTGTGTGTGTGTGTGTGTGTGTGTGTGTGTACACATATGCATATTTATATATGGGGTACATTCAGACATCAGGTCCACAATCTCAAAACTCTTTGCTGCACAGCTGCACTGTTCTGCCTTGCTACAACACAGACAGGTGCCACATATGGACGCAGCCTAACATTAGGGGGGTATATATAGGGACAGATTGCAGGTAACCCTATTACACACCTATGGCATTTCAGCATGCTACAATACAGTGAAAGTAAGGTACTCCAAACGGAAAAAGCAAACTTGTAAACATAAAAATAATGAAAAAACAGTCACCAGAGGAAAAAAGTGGAAGACCATCGATTTTTTCTCTGGTGACTGTTTTTTCATTATTTTTATGTTTACAAGTATGCAACAATACAGGTTAACCTGAGTGTCCTGCAAGTGGTGGGCTGTGGAACCCACGTGTCCATCATTATGGCATTACTTCCACCACCAGCTACTGGCCACAGTAATATACATCCCTTCCATTACACACCACACACTATATTGGCATGCATCTTGTCAGTCAGTGCTGCTCTACACAGTTGACGGGTATGGCCCAATACCCACAAGGACAGACTCTAATGTCCATAGCAGTTGTTCAGCTGAAGATCATTACAACAGCAACACCCGTTGGCACATTATATCATTCAACATAATCTACCCCAGTATTATGGACCAGGAACTACAGTCAATTACATGCATATATTCTTCACATACCTGTTGTGGGGATGAGGTCTGTTGTGGTTAGTATCCTTGTAGGAGGAAGTCTTTTTTTCACTCCTTCTCCTACATCCTTTGTTGTATTTTCTGGTGTTGTTGCGGTTTCAGGAGCTTTTGTATGTTTACGGTTATTTGTCTCTTTCACTTTATTTCTCTGCGTCTGCGTCTCTCTCTCTCTCTCTCTCTCTCCAGTAAATGGATTGAGCTGCCTCGAATATATTCCAGCATGGCTTTTTTGGGTGATGCACATGATCAGGTGATGGCCTCTGCACCAATCAGTGCCCTCCACTTGCTTCCTGCATGCAGCCAGCTGTGTAGTACTTCCAATTACCACTGTCATGGCAACCCACTACTATAAATCCCTACATCATATGGTCGTGGTCCCTTTACCTTTCCTGTATGGTGGACATCCTTCCTGTGTGTGGGCAGCAGTGTTACAGACATCAGGTAGCAACACCTCTTACAAGAGGACTTGCACACTTAGGCCAGCTACTTATTTGTATGAGGATCCAGAACTACAAACAGAGAGTGTGAGTACTGTTGCTGTATGCATTGTATAGCACCAGTACCAGTATTACAGGGTCTGTGTGTACATACTAGTTTAACACGGATTGCAGTCTGTCTGCATAGCTCTCAACTGTGTGTCTATCCACTTGATGGCCAGAGGTGTGCATGTTATGTTTTTGCCTGTCCACCTTACAGGTCTTGTGTCAGATATATCATTGGCTGTGTGTGTGTTGAGTGCTATCAGTGCATGACTACATCCATTTGTGTTTCTGACCTCATATTCCTGACTAAGGGTATGTTGCAGACTATCCTGTAACACCAGCAACTTGCTTAGTGTATGACAACACTATTTCACATATGGGCCTGTGTTCCAGCCTCTGTCCTCCACCTACATACCAGGCTTTGTCCATATGACATGCCATCAGGGGTTATGTAGTGGCCTGTGAGTATGTCATGCTGCCATTCTTGCCATCATTCCACTGCTGTTGTGGCCCCCATACATATTGTGGGGTTGGGTCCCTATATGTGTGGGCTTCATCTGCACAATACATGTGTGCCCTTATGCAGTCCAGAGGCCAGTGTATGTAACAGTGGTATATGGCCCTGTATGTCAGTCTATAGGGGGGTGAACCATAACTAACCTAGGCTGTTACAACATGTGGGGGTATCAGGGGTAAGCTGCCTTAAGGTATCTGGATGTACATTACCATACAATTCACCTTGGGTAAATGCAGACCTACTGCTTTCGGCCATACAGACTGTTCTTTTTGTCAGTGTGATTGTGATGGTTTCAGTTATGCTTGTCATGTAACAGATACATCCTATTGTGTCAACTGAACTATTTACCCTCTATGGATTGTGTACAGAGTGTAGATCGAGGCTGCTGGGCTATACATCTGCATTACTTACTGTTGATTGATTGTTATCCTGTGGCCCAGTCTGTCTTTAGTGTTGCACTACTTGAAGGCCTTGGGCTGGACAGCAACATATGCAATCCTTTCCAGAATACTGTATTAATTTATCTGTTTGACAGGTGCATTAGTCTGTTTTTATATATTTCAGAGTCTAAACAGCTGTATGACATGGCGTATACAACTGTAATAGTACACAAATAAAGCTTTCTCGAGCATGCAAACCTGTCTGTGGTGTTATATCCTTTTACCTCTCTGTGGGTATATGTTGCAGGCAACAATTGTCATTTGTATGGGTGCCTCAGACAGTGTCCAGTTGGTAAGGTGGCAACTGTAGGTATAGTGGCTATTCCGTATTGTGTGCACCCTCTACATATGTATCTTCCTTAACATATCTCTGTGCGTGTATGTGTAGCTACATATATATATGTAACTGCATATATGTGTCTGTGTATATGTATCTTAGGAATGTTGATTGGTTCCACATTGTACATTCCCTATGGGAGCCAGACTGTACAGCATGAGATGCTACTGATACTAGCCTGACATCATAAAGGTGGGATGGAGTACTGTTAACATCTTGTGCCCATGTTGTGTCAGGTCCTGAGTATGGGATTTGCAACAGTTGGTATTATATTGCAGGGCAAACGTGTTTGGCTGTGGGGGGAGATATTTATATGTACAAGACGTATGTTGCTTGGGCCCCCTCACCAACATTAACAGTGCATGTGGTCATATATGTTTTTGTTATGTTCTCTTTTATATCTATAGATATATGTCTGTATATACATATATAGATACATATATTTATGCTTTTATATATATATATATATATATATATATATATATATATATATATATATATATATATATTACTGTATATATAGACATATATATGTAAACATATATATATATATATAGATGTATATATATATATATATATATATATATATATATATATATATATATTTACATATATAGCTATGTATATATCTATTTAGGTATAAATATATATATACACACACACACATACATCTACATGTTTTAATACATTTCCTGTACTGTTGAATGACTGTGCTGGATGATATGTTTGTGAAAACATCAGGGTTATGTATATCTGATATGGCTTAGTGGTAAATCACTTTGGCTATGGTGTGCAGGGTCCTGTGTTCAAGCCTTCCAGAAGCTCTTTGTTTTGTTGCTGGGCAGAACAAGGGACATTAGATTCAGAGTGATTAAGGCACTTTTAAGCAGTTGTAAGCAGGTTTGCGCAGGTGTGCATGGAGGTAAGCCCTGCTAAATTCTGGTTATAGTTTCTTATACTCAGATTTAAAATTGCTTAACCTGTGTAGGCATTGCTTACCCCCGTGCAAGCAGGCTTAAACCTGCTTACTGCTGCTTAAAAGTGCTTACTCCCACTTACCCCCACCCTAATTTCTTTAAAAGAAAAGAAAAAAGGGTTGATATGAAAGTGGTGATAAAGGGGCACAAAGAGGGAAAGACAGTAGGGAAAATAGCTAGGGATGTGCAGGAAGAGTGTAGGGAAGGTCCATAGCTGCCCATTTCTTCTATAGCAACAGCTGTGCATATACACTGAATTTGGAGGTTGATTTGGACACTCAAACCCCTGAGAGAGTGGTGAGGACAACAATAATATGTTGTGATGCCAATTAGACCAGATTACATGTGTCCAGTGGACACATGTGCAAAATGGACAGCTATGTATGGGGCGTGATTTTTTTTTTTTTTTTTGGGAACAGATTGACCTTTTTTTATTTTCAGGTGAGAGTGGGATGTTGGGGAGGGATAGTAGGTATATTTAGGGAGGTAGGTTGGGTAGGTTAACAGACAAGACAAACAAGATGCATACGGGGCAGTATTTGACACATGTGGGGGGTAAACACCTTGATGGGGAGGGGTGCTGGGAAATCAGAACCCCATGAGCCCCCTAGTGGAAACAGTGAGAATGAGGTCCCCACCCATGGGCAGTCACCACTGCGCCTTCACAGCCCCGAAGATGGCTGTGCTGGAGGCTGAGTCAGAGAGCCAGGCCGACCCTCTAGTCGCGACATGCGGCCGTCGAGCTGGCATAGCAGATCTCCAAACTCCCGGTTGAGCTCACTACGCACCACGACCCGGACCTGGCGATGGGTGACAGGTTCCTGTCCAGGGGGGCGAGTCGCATCCCCAGAGGTGGTTCCACCCGAAGGTGATGCAGGGCCAACAGACGAGGAGGTCCTGGGTTGGGCCCCCGACATGCTGGTGTCCAGTGCCATGGCCAGCTGAGGTGAGACAGGTGGGTCTGCTGGGACCCGCATTCCCATACATACTATGGTGTTTATGTTTTATCAACATATGTGGGTTAGTAATAGTCAACACATTCCAGGATTAGGTATAACAGCATGCATAGATATTCCCATTAACCCAGACACCAGATATAAAACAGTTGCATAGCAAACAGAACACATGCATATATGGGACCACAGTAGTAATTACAACAGCATGCAGGTACATTGATAGCACCATGCCACCAATGTTGGAGTATTTCAACATAGCACATGCATAGAAACAGGTTTAAATAGTTATCAAAGAATAGGACAGATAGCCCAACATTACAGTTAAGTCTGCACGTACCAATTGAGTTGGGTATTTAGTTTATTGTTGCAGATATGGTGGGGGGAGAGAAAGATGTCAATTAACAACTAGTATATTCCTGTAGTTTGTATTACTTTCCTATTCAGTGCTGTTATCTGTACTTTACAAGTATTAGTACACTAACCTATTGCCTTAGTTTGGACAGTGGTATGGCTGTCGACAACTATATAAATGAACTGGTTTTACCTGCAGTATACACCTCTTATCTGGTGTACCTGTGGAGGAATTGTTTGTTAATACTAACGGTTTCTACACATACTCCCAGATTCCAATTTGATGTTATGCACATACCTGTCCATCTCTTTTTGCACAGACTCTGGCCATGTCTTGACCACATGCAGGTGAACTGGGACATATTTAGACTATTGTCCTCTTCAACCTTTAGTGACTTACAACACTCTTATACATGATTTCCTAGACAGTTATATTATGTAGCACAGTGTGGGTGACAGTGATGAGTGATAACCTTATTATTCAAAGCAACTGCAACACTCACAATGCCATACAATACCAGAGTAAACAGTACCAGTACAGGGTATCAATCTTTTATTTCTAGGCACAGTGTTCGTATCTGATGGACCTGTGGGAGCAATGTTTGTTAGCACTACCTGAATGTTGCCACACAAATTACCAGAATCCACATTAGTATTATGCACATACATCTCACCCTGTTACTGTACACACTCTGGTCACAGCTTGACAACATGGGGGTGTACATGGGACATACTTGGCTTATTACTGTCATAACAGTTTGGGGAATTGCTAGAGTGACAGGTTTGTTCTTATAGATGTGTGACAATCAGTTGTATTTCTTGTTTGCTGCCTAAATGTCTGGGATCATCCCACTGATTTCACAGGAGGACATGGGGACAGGCAGCAGATATAGGCCGATGTACTGGACATTTTGGACATATCTGTACAGTTGTGGGGTATGATTCTGTATGCAGCCTATTTACACTCCCAGGGTTCGGGGCTTGGCTATGTCTGCTAAATCTACAACACTCTCCATCACAGTTGTGTGTGCTATATAGATATTGTTGTATATATCTTATCTGATTTCTGTCTGTAATTCTCCTGTGGTTTTAGATTCTGACCTTGTATTACAACACTCATACAGGATTTCCTAGACAGTTATATTATGTAGCACAGTGTGGGTGACAGTGATGAGTAATACCTTATTATTCAGAGCAACTGCAACAATAACAATGCCATACAATACCATAATAAACAGTACCAGTATAGGGTATCAGTCCTTTATTACTGGTCACAGTGTTCATATCTGATGGACCTGTGGCAGCAATGTTTGTTAGCACTGCCCGAATGTTGCCACACAAATTACCAGATTCCACAGTAGTATTATGCACGTACATCTCACTCTGTTACTGTACACACTGTGGTCACAGCTTGACAACATGGGGGTGTAGATGGGACATACTTGGCTTATTACTTTCATAACAGTTTGGGGAGTTGCTAGAGTGACAGGTTTGTTCTTATAGATGTGTGACAATCAGATGTATTTCTTGTTTGCTGCCTAAATGTCTGGGATCATCCCACTGATTTCCCAAAGGGACAGGGTGACAGGCAGCAGATATGGGCCAATTTACTGGACATTCTGGACATATCTGTACAGTTGTGGGGTTTGCTTCTGTATGCAGCCTACTACCACTCCCAGGATTCAAACCATGGCTGTGTGTTCTAATAACCCAACAGTTCATGTCTCAGTTGCATGTGCTATTTGGATTTTGTTGTCTGTCTTTTCACTGTTTTCTCTCTCTATCTCTTTCAGTTGTACTAAATGACCTCTTGGAATTAAACCAGTCATATACAGACATTCCTACACATTTTATTTATGTTGCACAGTGTGGGTAACAGTGCTTAATACAACAGTACTATTAAGTGATTGCAAATCTACATTACCATATGATACCAGAGGAAACACATGCAGTCCAGCAGTTAGACCTTTATTGTCGGGCATTATGCTTTTATTTGCATAGAACCTATATGAGATTCTTCCTGCCATATTCTCTGGTGTATGCAGTACTTGCCTTAAACAATACAGATTTTATACAGACAATTAACTTACTAATACTTTTAGATTTATTTCCTATGACAGTACATGCAAAATTACTAACCTGCCTCGCTTCACAACCTCTCCAAGTGACATCCATGGGCCTCCTGGTTCACAGCCCGCTCACTTGCCACTGTGAAGGATATAAGAGGAATATTTAGCCATACCTATCCATAATATACATGAGCTGGCAATTATTAAACAGGTAGTGGAGTGATACTTACTCACAGCTGGGACCTCCCCTTTCCTCCTAGCCTCTTGGATTCACTGATCCAAGAGATCCCCCTTTCACCACTTCAGGTCAGCATTGTGATGCCTGACCTGCTCATCAGTTTGGGGTATACCAATGGCACTGGTGAGGTCATGGGCGAGACAGTCCCAGGCTTCCACTTTATATTGGGAACCCTGGTACTGGCCCTGCAGCAGTCTCTGCTCATGGTCTTTCACAAGGACTCCTGCCATGACTCTGGACTCCTGGATGCCCCAGCGCTGCGCCCAAAAGTGCACACCCTCACCCATTCCAGACATTGTGCCTGCAAGGGAAGCTACAACCAGTTATGAGATGTATTCCCACCTGTCGGGATTAAACAGGGCTGATTTCCTGCACTTTGCCATGATTGGACAGTTTTGAAAAGGCTAAGCTATGGGCAAACCTGCTTACCTAAGGTTGGCATTGTTTAAAGGGGTATACCAATGGGCAAATTGAGTTAGCTGACCTACACATTGCTTACACCTACTAAGCTGGGCTGTGCAATGCTTAGCGTTGCTTAATATTTAATTTGCATTGTATTTGCTTTTTGGCATTGATTTATTATTCATTACATGTTATATATGTGTCTGGTATCCATGATTCATGTGGACGTACTCTGTATGGGGTCCTTGTGTTTATTAGAGGACTTCAACACTTTATTATAATTACAACTCACAGCTGGGCTTACTGCAGTACTCCAGTTCACATATTTATGTTATGTAGTAGGCTATACAACATAAGACTGTATATAGATTCCTTTCACATGTTCAGTTTGATTTTCCTATAGTGAGGATTTGTTTGGTGATACCTCAGTTGTATGAACTATTCTGATGGCTTAGTGGTTAACTACTGTGACTATAGTGTACAGGGTCCTGGGTTCAAGACTTGCAAAGGCTGTTTATTTTGTTTCCGGCCACAACAGCAGCTGTTGCATACAGAGTGATTAAGGCACTTTTAAGCAATTGTAAGCAGGTTTGCATGGGTTTGTGCGAGGGTACGCTATGCTAACCTCCGGTTAAATATGCTCACAGAGAGTTAGCTTCAATATTGCTTAACCTGTGAGCTCATTGCTTACCCCCAGGCAAACAGGCTTAAACTTGCTTACTACTACTTAAATATGCTTACTCCCGCTTACTACTGTTTAATAGTTCTTACACTTGCTTACTAGTGCTTACTCCCACTTACCACTGCACTAATTTAGACAGTAATGTCTAATGGTTCTTTGGAAGGTGGGGGATTTGGAAGCTGTATGGAGTTATCATTCATTACACATTTTACCTTCCATTTGTATCCCTGATTCCTGTATACATATACTGTATGGGGCACGTGTGATTATCTGTAGACTTTGCAAAATTATGACACTGACACCTCACATCTGCATTTAATGCAGTACTCCATTTCACAAATATATGTTATTTAGTAGGTTATGCAACTAAAAATATTGGTCATAAAGTGATTTGACATGGAAAATGGAATGTGCTGCAGTGGGACTCAAACCGGGAATATCTGCTCATAAGGCGAATGCTCTGCCCACTACATTATTGCTGTACTGCTTCATTTGCATATATCTTGCTTTTTATTCTCTTCTGCCATTTAAGCTGCATTAACCATAGCTAAGCGATGGGCAAACATGCGCACCTACGGTTAAATTTAATCTGTTTCATGAAAAAAAATCTTTATATTTGTTGTTTTAACTATTGCTCTTGTACACATGTTGCTGGGGGTATGCGTACACCTATGAGCGGTCTCACTCATTCTTTTATGACTTGCCTGCTGTTCTTCATTGCAGGGGCATGTATATTCTGAGAGCTCTGCTCTCAGACATGCCCCCTGCACTCTTATACGCTCCGTGTAAGACTAGGAGCTCAGGCAGCGCACCTTCATTAATATGCATGGTGCGCTGCCGTCTTGCTCCTAAACAGCCACTTCCGTGCAGGACTAAGCTAGTCCTGCATGGAAGGATAGTGAATCCGGGGGGTAGGAAGTATGAGAAGATGAATGATTCGAATGTGATGTTACTTTGAAGTTATTTAGAGCTTGAACAAAATGTTAGCTTTCTCACCTTTATGCAAGTTTAAGAGACAGCCAGTGATAAATAAGCAGGAATTAATAAGGGGAAACTTAGAGCATTTTATCAGGACTGTTACCATTCTAAAAGTACTATGTGAGACTTTTCTGAATAACAAAAAAGTTGTACTTCAGTGTAAGAACAAAGGACTTCAAGGGCACGGAATTTGTTACAAACAAACTGTATATACATCATGGTTCCCACAGATAGAGAATTGTGCTACTTTGTTGGAGCTATACTCATGGAAAGGAAAGCTGTTTGAAGCAGATGAGTAGGAGAGTGCAGGATTGTCAGTTTACCAGAAAAAAGATATTAAATGTCCTTTATCATCTGAAACAACATCACAATTAGCTAAAAGATAGTGATAATGGCAATAATAATAATAATAATAATAATAATAATAATAATAATAATAATAATAATGTTTTCCTTTAGCCAACAAATGTAATTTCATAGCTGAAGGTAATGAATTAATTGGCTGTAAACCTACTATGGAGAAATTGCCCACTCATACCCTATTTGGGCACATTGTTTTTAACATAATATCAGGTACTGAGGGGTAATGCTACTCAGTGCTAGAAGTCTAAATCTCAAAATGCACTCCCTCGAGGCACTCCTTAAAATGGAGAACATCGATATCTGTGCAGTGACTGTGACCTGGTTCAAGGCTCCAGAGAGCACCCCTGCATTACCAAGCTATAACTCATACCACACATTGCGACCACCTAACCTGGACCAGAACACCAAAGGCAGAGGTGTGTCCATATTCATTAAGGATATCCACACCTTCAGGCTGGTTGCTCAGCATAATGCATCCGAGGTTATCCAAGTGCAACTAACTCTGGACAAAACTGCAATCCAAATTGTAGCTTGCTACAGATCCCCCACCATGCCCCAGTATTCCCACTCCTCTTTTCTTGATATACTGGAAGATATTAGGTTTCAATCAAAAACCCTAATAATGGGTGATTTCAACTACTCCACCATTAACTGGGAAAACTACTCATGTACCAACTCCTTCAATCAACGCTTTCTGAAATTCATAAATTCCAGTGCCCTGGCTCAACTTATCCACACCCCCACCAGGGGCAACAATATCCTAGACCTAGTCATTACCAACATGAGTGACCGGTGTTCCACACCTGAAGTCAACTCCTCATTGGTCAGATCTGACCATAAGCTAATCACCCTAGATATCCACATCCTGCCCCCACCCCACCCCTCCCCCACTAAGGAAACCATGGTAAAAAATTTCTCCAAAGCCAACTTCATGCTTCTTAAGACAGAAGTGGCAAACTTCATGACACCCATGCAGATGGACAGTACAGTTATGACTGTTGAATCCTAATCAAATGCACTCTATAAGCACTTACACGAGTGCATGGATAGTGCTATCCCAGACAGAACCAAGACGCTATCCTCCAAAATAAGGAAGCCAATCTGGAGGTCCCCTGCCATAAACAAACTACAACAGAAGGAAGAAACTGTTGTAAAAGAGAGTAAAATCCCATGAGTGGAGGAGCTCCCTGGTCAGCCTCAGTAAGAAGCCGAGATCCCTTATAAGATCCTCCAAAGCTAGCTATGAAAACAAAATCACCACTGATTCAAGGGACAACCACAAAGCATTCTATAGCTATGTCAAGAATCTCAATGGCAACACCCAGATCTGCTCTGAGTTACAGCACAACAGCACAAAAATTACATTACCAATGGATATTGCCAACATCCTGGCAGACATGTTTAGTGCTAACTTTACCCCTCCCCCCCCTCACCCTCTAAAGTCCCCATATCTATACAGGAAGAATGCAGAGTCCCTGTAATCACAACTACACAGGTAAAAACTGCACTCTCTAAAGCCAAACACACAGCATCCATGGGACCGTACAACATCCCAGGCTGCGTTTTACATGAATGTCAGAATGAACTGGCTCCCCACCTAAGCACCATGTTCAATCATAGCCTCACATCAGGCTTTGTGTCCACTGAATGACGCACAGCAACAGTTATCCCACTCTAAAAAGGGGGAGCCAACACTGATCCTGGGAACTATCGCCCTATTAGCGTGACCAGCCTGATCTGTAAGGCCATGGAACGTATCATCATAGAACTCATAAACAAAGACATTGGTATCCCCCAAACTCTGGACCCTACCCAAATCGGGTTTGTGAAAGGCAGATCATGCCTCCTGAACCTGATCAACTTCTTTGAGGCAGTCACCAAAGCTGTAGACGAGGGTAAGGTGGTTCACACAGCGTATCTTGACCTCGCCCAGGCTTTCAACACCATCCCTCATTCTGGAATTATAGCTAAACTCACTAAACTAGGTATAAATCCCTATGTCACAAGATGAGTTGCCATTTGGCTCACTGACAGAACCCACACTGTAAAAGTTGCAGACTCCAAATCTGACCTCAAACCAGTGACAAGTGGAGTACCACAGGGTTCAGTCCTGGGACCTCTCCTGTTTGATATCTACTTCTCTGAAGTACAGGCTAACACAGAAAGCCTTTGGCTAACGAAGTTTGCAGATGATTGCAAACTAGGAGCCATAGTCGAGTCCCCAAATGATGTGAACATCCTACAGAAGGGCCTCATTGAGACAGATACCTGGTGTCAGAACCATGGCTTCAAGCTCAATGCCAAAAAGTGCATTGTCATCCCCTTTGGTAAAAACTCTGCACCCATGAACTACTACATAGGCAGCAGTCTACTTAACTCCGAATGTGTGATGAGAGACCTTGGGACCTCTCCTTTGATAATCACATTGCCACAGTAGTCAGGAAATCATTCTACATGGCACACCTCATCACAAAAGGGTTTTCATCCAGGAAAAAAGAGGTCATTGTTCCCCTCTACTCGACACTCATTAGACCATTATAGAGTGCAATGCCCCTTTTGGAATGTACCTCACAAGACATCTGCAGCAGCTGGAAAGGCCACAGAAGTACCTTACAAAGAGGATTACTGGCCACAATCAGATGCCCTACACTGACCGTCTCAAAAAACTCCAGCTTTACTCCGTAGCATATCACCTACTCCGAGGTGATTTCTGCCTAACATATAAAGCTATGTCAAACCCAGAGCTGTTGGATATGCTACACCTAAAGAAATCCAAATCCCTCTGAGCTACATGCTCTAGGGACCTAAATCTTTTCACCACAATAAACAGGACATGCTGGAGGGATAGATTCCTGTCCCAGTGACTTTCCTTACTCTGGAACAAGCTACCCATCTATGTCAAGCAAAGTTCCTCATTAGCACTCTTCAAGAAAAATCTTGATGAGTGGATGGGAAATAGGAAATAGACCCCGGGGATCAATTCTGTGGTTCTGCTCAACAGGCGCACAGGAAAATAACTTTCTTGGGTGGCATAAGCCAGGGAACCTTGTTTGCTAGGCTTACTTAGGCCCTTGGGCCGATAGCCTTGTACCTACCTATGAACCTAAGAAAGAAAAAAAAATGCATGTGCAAATATTTACCTTGTAAAATGAAAGGTGGTCTGTTTATTAAATTACTTGTGTCAAGTACTGCCTTGAATATTGCTACCCTAATCACAGTATGTGAATTACAGTCCAGACTAATGTAAATATTCAGACCACCCTTCCAACATTGTAGCTACCCATGCAGCTAAGATTACATGCTGTTGCAGGGTCTGAGCTATCATAAGCTACCCCTGTAGCCATTAAAATATGAAATTTTCTGCAATACATATGTATATTCCAGAAATGACAAATACATGAGTACATAATAAGCTAAGAAAATTCAGTAAATGTGTGTTTCTGATTTCATCAGGCAATTATCTTCCTCTATGGATATATAAAATTGCAAAATAGAAATGAAAGGTGAATGCTTTTCTAATTCCTTCAAGATAGTTTTCAGGGGAATCACGAACTATTTTGTTTCAATCAACATTAGAAGAAACTTCTCGTGGTGGGAGAGTTAGTGGGAACCATAATATTGTATACATTGCCAGAATAGAATTGCCTTCTCACAGCAAGAGATTATCTGGTTCATTTCTTGGCTGGGGTGCCTCCCTTTTTATCGTGGGTTTTCTCTAGGTATGCTGTTTTCCTACAACATTCCATAGACATGCAAGAGGTGAATCAGGGACATTAAATTGTCCTAGGTATGAGTCCATGCTTCTGTGATACTGAAGAAAGACCTGTCAACCTATTTATGTTTCCCCATTTGCCATGTGGGGTCACTCTAAATGTTGGCTAAAATTTGTAAAAGAGTGAGATAGAGAGATCCTACATGGTCTGCTACCTATGTAAATTTTTTCAGGCGATATTGCTGCTTAATGCATCATGTGAGGTCACTAAAAACACTGGCCAAGAAGACTGTTTAAGATTTTTGGATCATATGTGTTTGAGCCTGTATTTTAAACAGAAAAAGCAAGACATTTGCCCAAGTCAATACCCATAACTGTATCACTTACTGAAGTTATATCTTCTTGGTTAACATTAATTATACCGTGCTAGGAATTATACTTTCAAAGTCAGTTAATCAAAGAGTCAGAACTACAGAGTAACTGGGATGTTAACTCTGCATAATTCCCAGCTATACTGATATCAACCACTGCATAACCCATGGATAAATCAGGATAAAATAAAAGGCTTTAAACTGATATGATTCTCTAAATTAGAACAAAATATTGAATTTTAGTTAAGACACACATGTAGAGTGTAATATTATGTCAGACTGGGTTTGAAAGACATTGTAAGGAATATGGTGTGCACATTACAAATATATTCAGGAAATCAAGTAAAGCTATGGGACCAAAAGCCATTAATGTGTTGTTATATTTCAGATAACAGCACTGAATCAGTAGGATAATTCCCCAGTATTTTTGGTGAATAGTTTTGTCAACATTTGGGCACAGTGCAATAGACCCACAATGTACAAGCACAGAGTAAATGTCTACAGGAATGGTCACACAGTCACAGAGCCATCTTGAATGTTATACAGAGCCATAACAAAGATATCTTGCATGACTAGGCTGATTTAGCCATAGGCTTGGAAATCTTGGCAAGAAAAAAATATTCAGGTAAGCCCAGATGTTATACAAGTTCAAAGTAACATGGAGATTTAGGAAGGGCTGCCTACAGAGAGGTTAGAATGATGAAGTCACAATCCATATATGTTGACATGCTTCAGAAATTCTGATTAAAGGTTAAGTCTGTGATTTGTTTCCTTTGAGTCTTGAGTATGCACTGGAAAACTTTCATATGGGGTTAAAAAAGTTGTGACCACCGTATGTCCCAGACCTCTGAAGCACATAGGGTCATATGAAAATAATAGACTATATGCCCTTGTGGGTCATTTAAAGCATAGCCAGTTTCCCTTGGTGAGAATCAAACCTTGCACTTCCTGCCTGTGAGGCAAATACCTTAACCATTATGCCAACCCCCAATCCCTTACACTGACACTACAGAGGAACTAAAGATCTTGAATATTGCTTGAACAGTGACTAAATTATGTTGGGGTAAGGCTAGCCTTGTAAAATAAAGTATACAGTGAACAGCCTATGAATGTTACTGACTGGGGGCTGCATCTGAAACCTGGCAAAGGTTTAAGTGATCCCAAGGACTGGTCTTGCATTACATGTGAATCTCATGCAGATACCCCTTTATCTAATGACATATCAGCTAGGAGTAAATCATATAGATATGGTAAAACCTAGACTCATTGCAGGCCATGGTTTGTTGGAGCTATGCTCATGCACTTTGTGAATACCCTTGGGTAAGGATAGACTAAAGGGAAAAGCCCAGAACGTGTAATGTCTGGCATCTACCCAGATGCACAGGAACCTTTTTGACTCCTTGGTAATCTTTACATGAAAGTATGCATCTTGGAGGTCCAATAGCCCATCCAACCACTTGTTGACAAGCAAGAATACATCACACTATAGCCACCCAGGATTTTTGTAAGAACTGCTCGGAGCCATTTAAATCTAAGACTGGCCTGATGTCCTTGATATTTTATTTGCCACTAAAAATATAACATAAATTCTGAATGAATATTTTGTTGCATTGCCCATTTGTTCTTTGAGTTCACAGCAGTAATTCTTTCCATTTTAATAGTTCCTGCATGCAGATATGCAGATATGTTTTTGACTTTACAACGTGCAAATTCTTTCAAATAGTTTATGCCCATTTTTGTTAAATGATGATTCCAACCCCCAACTTATAAACATCTGATTAAATACTGTACACTTCCTCTTATGCTTATTTCCATACATACTACACAAGGCTTAAATTTCATCTGTGCTATACTTCCTGTATACCTCATATTCCTCTTTCTCATAACTATTACTGCCACTTTGCTTGCACACTTTTTAGTGCACTTTGCTCCAATGTCTTTTAACCATCATTTCCCTCCTGCTCAATATGCCCATTCATTCTTCATCACTGGAGAAAGGGTCATCTGGGAGGGGTGGTCATCTAGACAACCATCTAGATGGTTCAGACCTTCTTGTCTTTTCCCTGGCCATAAGTTGTGCACACCTAGCTATGTGCCAAGATAAGGATGCAATGGTCTATCTATGGATGATGTCCCTCACTCATGCAAAATGGTGTTGTCTCCAAGTGGTCCTGCCCTCTCTCCTTACAGTATGAGCAGTGGTGTCTCTGATCTCCACCAGAGAGATTGCACCACCCAGTGTGCCCAGAGTACACATGCACCCATACCTATCCACTGTGCAAGGCAAGTGGGCCATGACAATTTACTCTAGTCTTTCCTGCCTGAGTCCCCCAGTGCTGGAGCAACTAATCAAAGTCGAGTTACATAGGTGACAGTCATGGCTCCACCCCTCCTTGCTGTATTTTGTACACATTATGTCTTACATGCTTGCATTTCCTCATTCATTTCCTTTAAATGTACCCTTGAAATTTGACTCACTCTGTATATATCCATACTGTTTGATGACATCAGGTCTGCTTCTCTCAAAAGACTGTAAATAATTACTAAAACAAACAGGACATAGCAACAGTCAAAACTATTTCATCATTCCCTGCATTCCCCTGGTACCTTAGCAATGAAACTTCCATGGGAAAAAAAAATACCTGCCTGTCTCAAAATGTTTGACCATTGCTTGATCATTTTATACCACATACGGTTTTGTTTCTAATCAATAAATCATGAAACTCAACAAATGCAGAGCTTTTGGCTCATTCATTTAGATCAAGTAACATAAACATCAATAAGTTCCATTGAGCTTTGGCTCCTTACAAAGAATAAATGTGTAATAAATCACACATTTTCTAACTTTCATTAATTCCTGAATTTCTACTCATTGCTGCCATTTTAGCTTTCTCTTGTTTCCTTAGGCTGTCGCCCCAACAAAGTAATGTCTCCTTCTGCTTTCTTCCAATAAGCACATTTGCACCCCAGTAGATGACAGGTGCCAGACTCCATTACAGGCCATGTCAGATCCATATGTCCCATTTATTATCTGCCGGGGGCCAAACTCACCGGGCAGTTTTGTTCCCGTAGAGTGAGTATTGGGAGGAAGAGAGTGGAATAGTGTCATGCAGGTACCACTTCCACCCCTCCTAACTCAGTCCTTTGGTGAGCAATAGTTAGCTTGTGCTCACACATGGGAATACAGCAACGATAACCCTATCAGTAGCAACCTGCTTTAATACAGCAGTGCAGTATATTTAGTGCAATCCCCCCCCCCTCCCCAGGGTGGGCAAGCCATTGTCAGCCACTCGCTTCCATTCTCTCTCTCTCTCTCTCTCCTCTGGCAGTTTCAGCTTCCCAGGCTGTTAATTAAACTTGAACCATTTGGGACACAGTCAGGACTTTATAACTGAAAATTCTATACCAATATAACAAGAAGTTATGCTTTTGTAAATAGTTTCAAGTAAACCAAGAAGGAAGAATGGGGCAGATTTTTTTAGTTTTGAGAGAATTGATATATTTTTTTTTTTTTTTTTTACACAGAGAATGGATATCTTATCTAATGACTATTATTTGGTGTTTCCTGAAGTAGTGAAGTTAACTGATTGTTTGAAACAAGGTATATGCAATGTAATGAATATATTATGCTTGGGATTTGTTGTTCCAAATCCAAATTTGTAGAATTATTGTCCATCAACACTTTAAAAATTCCATTAAAAAATGCCAATACATCTTCCTGAAAAGGAGACATATCACCCAATGTCCCTTTATCTCCTCCTCCTCCTAAAGACCCTATAAACCCCTTGTCTCCAATGACAAAAATTCTTCTTTAATAAATATGAGAATTACCACAGCAACTTCCATTGTGTTACTGCAAATAACTCTTTTCCTTGTGTATTTATTCATGTTACTAACATTGTTTTAACTACAAAACCATTTTTTTCTTTTGTCATCCATTATTACAGTGTTTCTGAATCTTTATTTTCAAATGAAATATAGTTATACGTTTATTTATGATTTAATTCAACTGGACTTTGCCTGTAAATGGTCAGCTTTGGTTAGTGCATTACACCATAAAAACTTAAATAAATGAATGAATAAGTAATTCTTCTTGCTTATTATAGCAGTATGTGTAAACTAAAACATATTCAATGAATTATAATTAGATGAAATGAGTTTTCAATGAAATGTGTTTTGTGATTCAATCAAATATATGTAACTCAGTATCACATTTGTGAGTTTATCATGTTATGATCCTCGGTATGGCAGTGAGGAGTATAGCAGTTTCAGAGCAATGGGATTTTCAGTCCCACCTCTGTGCATCCTAACACTGAAATTAAGACAGTAGTACAGAATGCAAAGTATTTATTAAACAAGTTAAAGGGCAGTAACATGAATAATAAACATGTTAGCTTATATGGTATCGATTATCATTTAGTAGTAATGGAAGATAGGAATACTCCATTTGAAAGTATTAATCTGATGATGTTCATTGCATTGGTCATTACATAAGGCGGTGTATCCTGCCAATGATACCATGCCTCCAGACAGAGCCAGATCAAGGTCAAATGGGGCCCTGGGCAGGGTAATGGATCATCCCCCTCCCGGCAGCACCCCACAGCCATTCCAGTGTCCTGTACTTGGCTTTTTTCCCTCTCGTTACCATAAAGACTGTTAAAACCTGCCAGTGTTAATACTATTTTCTTCTTTACTTCTACAATGATTAGAGATACTTAAAACTTTTATTTCAAGTTTTATAGCACAAACACTGACAGCTATGTGCTAAACAAAACAATACAGTCGCACAATGAAAACAGGCGTAGCATGAACAGTAAGCTTCTCTGCCTTTGAAACTCAAGTTCATTGAAACAGCATTGAAGCTCACATTCAAAGAAGATGCATCTGGCCAGTGGTGGAGTAAATTTACATTTGAGCTGTTTTCAAACTAGATGCCCTTTGCAAACATTTTTAGGACCATGCATATATGCATGTGTTATTTAATGCACCATCCTGATTGCATTAATTTATATTCCTTTTATAACACAGCGTCACTTGTTAGAGTGTGTTTTAAATTTGTATGTTTGAACATTTTTCTAGTATGCAATGGAATAAAAAGTATGAACCAGTAATGACAAAAACTACCCATTACAGAACATTTTAACCACAAAAGGCCACTCACATTCTGTCATTACAATCCACCAATATAAGTAAATATACACAATCTCTGCAGAACTAAAAGTCATCTAAATAATTCCACATTAAAGAGATATATAACTAATGAAGAGGTTGCTGCTGGTGAACAACTTTACATTTCACTGTTTCATGTAGAAATTCAGTGCCTGCTACCTTCAAAGAAAAAAAATGCCTATGTTACATTTAAAAAAATGGTAAGCTGATAATATTACAGTAGGAAATTGCTGTCAAGCTGGCAACAGAAGAAAGAAACTGCTGCAAAAAAGAGTAAAATCCCATGATTGGAGGAACTACCTGGTCAGCCTCAGTAAGAAGCTGAGATCCCTCATAAAATCCTCCAAACCTAGTTACGAAAACAAAATTGCCACTGATTCTAAAGACAACCACAAAGCATTCTATAGCTATGTCAAGAATCTCAATGGCAACACTCAGATCTGCTCTGAGTTATAGCACAATGGCACTAAATATACAGAACCAACGGATATTGCCAACATCCTGGCAGATAGGTTCAGTGCTAACTTTACCCCCCCCCACCCCCTAAAGGGCCCATCTCTATACCAGAAGAATCCAAAGTTCCTGTAATCACGGCTGCATAGGTAAAAACCACACTCTCCAAAGCCAAGAACACAGCATTCATGGGACCCGACAACATCCCAGGCTGTGTTCTACACAAACTGCAGAATGAACTGGCACCCCACCTAAGCACCATGTTCAATCATAGGCTCACCTCAGGCTTTGTGCCCACTGAATGGTGCACAGCGACGGTTATCCCACTTCACAAAGGGGGAGCCACCATGGACCCCAGGAACTACCTCCCCATTAGACTAAGAAGCCTGGTCTGCAAGGCCATGGAACGTATCATCATGGAACTCATAAACAAAGACATTGGTAATCTCCAAACTCTGGACCCCACCCAGTTTGGGTTTGTAAAATGCAGATCATGTCTCCTAAACCTGATAGACTTCTTTGAAGCAGTCACGAAAGCCGTAGACAAGGGTAAGGTGGTACACACAGCCTACCTAGATCTCACCTAAGCTTTTGACACCATCCCCCACTCTGGAACTATAGATAAACTCACTAAACTAGGTATAAATCCCTATGTCACAAGATGGGTTGCCAACTGGCTAACTGACAGAACCCACGATGTGATAGTAGCAGACTCCAAATCCGACTTCAGACCAGTGACAAGTGGAGTACCACAGGGTTCAGTCCTGGGTCCTCTCCTGTTTGGTATCTACTTTTCTGAAGTACAGGCTAACACAGAAGGTCTTTGGCTAAAGAAGTTCGCAGATGACTGCAAACTAGGAGCTATAATCAAAACTCCTAACAATGTGGACATCCTACAAAAGGGCCTCACTGAGACAGATGCCTGGTGTCAAAGTCATGGCTTCAAGCTCAATGCCAAAAAGTGCATTGTCATCCCCTTTGGTCACAAGTCTGTACCCATGAGCTACCACATAGGTGGTAGTCTACTTAACACTGAAAGTGTGATAAGATACCTTGGGACACAGGTGGACATTAGTCTTTCCTTTGATAATCACATCGCCACAGTAGTCAGGAAATCCTTTTACATGGCACACCTCATCACAAAAGGTTTCTCATCCAGGAAAAAAAGAGGTTATTGTTCCCCTCTACTTATCACTCATTAGACCCATTATAGGGTACAATGTCCCTTTTGGTATGTACCTCACAAGACATCTGCAACAACTGGAAAGGCCACAGAAATACCTCACAAAGAGGATTACCAGTCTCAAACAGATGCCCTACACAGACCGTCTCAAAAAACTCCAGCTTTACTCTGTCGCATATCACCTACTCAAAGGTGATCTCTGCCTAACATACAAAGCTATGTCAAACCCAGAGCTGTTGGACATGCTCCACTTAAAGAAATCCCAGTCCCTCCAAGCTATATGCTCTAGGGACCTAAACCTTGTCACCACAATAAACAGAACATGCCGGAGAGACAGATTCCTGTCCCAGGGACTTCCCATACTCTGGAACAAACTACCTATCTATATCAAACAAAACTCCTCATTAGCATTCTTCAAGAAAAATCCTGATGATTGGATGGGAAATAGGAAATTCACCCCGGGGATCACCTCTGTGGCTCTGCTCGACAGGGGCACAAGAAAATTATTTTCTTGGGTGGTGAAAGCCAGGGTATCTTTTTGGCTAGGCTTATATAGGCCCTAGGGCCTATAGCCTAGTACCTACCTATGAACCTATGAACAGGTTCATAGTTGCTAGGTATCTCATCCAAAAAGACACACTCAGGAGTGTACCACTACCATCCACCCTTAAAGGACACTTCAGTATCGGCACTCCATCTACATGGTGTGAAAGTAGACCCCATAACTTTCAGCACCAAAGGCATGTATTCTCTTTGTTGTGTTACTAACACTGCTTTTAAATTTTATCTCACAAACACTGATGATGGCCATTTGCTAAACAAAACTGTTTCACATTGTAGACAGACCCTAGCATGAGCAACAGTAAACATCTTTTCCACTGAAACTCAACATTCCTCAAAAATCACCAGAAATGCAACATTCTTTGAAAATGCACAGAAACTCAACCTTCTTTGAAAATGCACAGAAATTTAACAGTCCTTGAAAGTGCACAGAAAGTCAACATTCCTTGAAAATGAACAGACACTCAACATTCTTGAAAATGCAGTGAAACTCAACAGTCCTTGAAAATGCACTGAAACTCTACATTATTTGAAAATGCACTCAACAGTCCTTAAAAACGCACCTGCTGATGAAAGTTTAATAGTTGGTGTAGAGGATTCAGGCTCTAGTCTCCTGTAATTAAGGTACAGGGTTTGAGCCTGCATAAGTTAAAAGGAGCATTGTACATGTACACACACCACACATAAACACCTCTAATTCATTCGCCTGTAATTCTCCTTAAAAATCCTGTGCTTGTCTCTTTTGAATGGAATAGCAAAGACAAAAATCCCACCCTCCAATGTTTAAATCACATGCACAGATGCTACTAAGGATGCACTTTCCTTGTGCCCTTAAAGAAGAAGAAGAGGTGTAAGTTTTGTGGCAGCACCCCTGTCAGTGTGCCTCCCCCAAGCAAGAGGGTTCTAGGCAACTGTCTAGGTTGTCTACTGCTGGATTCAGCTCTGCCTCCAGCCAGTCAACAAAGCTTCAGACACTTTCCTTGCACATCATAAGTGGACATGCAGGTATGAGAGGTATGTACACATGTGCCAAAACTCAAAACTTTATGATCCTAGTCAGTGTTTGCAGACTCATTATTTTGTCTGGTGTATTCATATGGCTGTCTTTAGCTCAAGCTCTTTGTGCAGGTAAGTACCTCATTGGGGAGCCTTGCTTTTTTGTCAGAAAAGGAAAATGTGAGTGCAGATGTTAAATGCCATACAGGGACTCCCACTGCAGCTGTTTGTTCTGTTTATGCACTGAACAGAACATTAAATCATGTTCTGTTTGTCAGTCGCTTGCCCCCAAGATTATTAGTAGTAGGTTAAACTCCCTGTGTATTTATCTAGAAAATGCATCTTTAGGACTTGTAGCAACTGATCATGGTATCATTTTGCTCTGCTGCTGACTTTCTCCCTCAAATTAAAAAGAAAAAAAAATTCATAGAGAGGCAATTAATGAAAATCATACATCCTCCTGTTTTGTATGATCTGTGACTAATGACAATGCTGAGGTATATTTCTAACGACTGGACTATCTGTCTGCTTTTTCTCAGATCCTGGGCATGTCCTTATTGGAGGCTGCTATAGGCCAGGATCCTCACACATCTGATCAGACCATACCTTCACCTGATACATCTCAGAAGGGAAAATTAAGGATTATTTTATATGAGGGTGACAGAAGTGTTTATCAGTTTTTTGCAAAGGAGGACATCAAAGGCTTGCTCATAAATGTCAGGCCTGTGACTTCAGCCCCGAAGACCATATGTCTGAACAGCCCAAAAGAACAACTCCAGAAATGTAGAGCCGGTCACTCGAACGGTTTAATCAAAAGATATTTATTCAACAGTTAAGCGCTTTCTTCTTTTCACAAACACGGGACTTCCTCAGAACAAGTTTGAAAATATCCACATAATGAAGCCTTAATACCCAGCCTTATATAATAAACCTTCATTTGATTACTAATTTAACCTTAAAGTGGACCACCCAATAAAATGCCAAATACACTTGTAAAAAGACCAACCCCTGGGAGGTCTACATGAAAGGTAACAATGATTAATATCAAAAACATATAAAAATATAATTATCAAATTCATATTAACAAAAATTGTATAATTTAAAACATACATTTCAACATATATGGGCATAAATACTTTGTTTTTTTGATAAACTTAAAACACACGTATCTAATAACACTACTCATAATCATTACATAACAGTAAATTAATAAACAAATGTAAAAAATGTAAAATAAAATGTTTGAGTGCCATTGTGAAAAATTCATTATCCTAAAATAAGGCTATATTTAAAAATTCCCTAATAAGTATTTATTTAATCTTTTGTTTGTTTCATTTTATTTTATTTTGTTCCACTTTTCCCAAATGTATTGTTCACAGGAGATTTATCCCAAAATGTGTCTTTATTTTAGTATACTAGAGATGCTGATGGCTTCATTAATTCCTGGAAAATTAGCTGCATCCAGTCTAAGTTGCCATCTTAATTCACAGATGTCCAAATGGACATCTAGGCATCCCCCCTGTGGGTCCTTTGATAAGTGCTGAACCACTAAAAATTTAAATACGCTGTCACTATACTGGTTTATGTGTCTAGCAAGCGCATTAGTCAACCTCTTATGTTTAATATCCAATAGATGTTCCCCTATTTTATTCTTAAATTAAATTTTGTGAAGGGAAGAAAGCGCTTAACTGTTGAATAGTCCCGTTTTTGTGAAGGGAAGAAAGCGCTTAACTGTTGAATAAATATCTTTTGATTAAACCGTTCGAGTGACCAGCTCTACATTTCTGGAGTTGTTCTGAAGTTTATTCTACACCCAAAAAAGTAACATGCATGATAATACAACATATAGCTCCCCCACCTACACATTCCAGTCAGAAAGGGAACAAGGAAGATTAGTTTAATTTTGCCCAAGGGCTGTTTAAAGCTATTTAATCCTTTCATTTCTCTACATTTTCTTCCCCTTACACTTCTCCTGGTAAAAGAAAGAAAGTTCCTTCTACTTTTGAAGTAGAGGATTTCTCTAATTGTGATAATAAAGGGCTTGACTCTGCCTCCCACATTCCTTCTCCTGCTGTACGTGCATCTGAGGCAGAAATATATTATCTTCTAACTCCCCTTATGATGAAATTTCCTTTGGTGACACTATAGCTAAAAGAAAGATTTTGTTTTTAAATGGGAGGATGAAGAAGTTTCTGGCTCCAAGAAATAGTACTACAAATTGCTAAATGTAGACACCCCTACACCTGCAAGATGCCTTTTCTGCAGTTCTATATCCCCAAACTCTCTATAAGGTTCCTGATTTACATAAGTACCACTATAAAATTCCCTGTGCTCAACCTGCTGTCATACCTTTGGATGCTGAGAAAGGTGCGAGAACCTTTCCTTATTCATACCCAGCCCTAATGATAAAGACAGTAGAGCACTTTATAGATATGGCAAAAAGTTATACCCTTCTGCCATCTGAATATTTAGAATCGTTAAATGACAAACCCGCATGTCCAAGCTTCTTTTATCCATTCTGAGCAATATGGGGAAACTTAAGCCAACCTTCCTAATTCTGACTGAAGACCTAATGTTATAAAGATGCTTAATTCTGTCTTTCAGGTAATTAGACACACGTAAATGCTGTTATGATACTGTGTATGCTGTCTTCAGGGCTGCTGCAACTGGAACAGTCATGAGAAGGTATGCTTGGTTAAGGCTTCAGTCCTTTCTTGACTTGAAAACACAACTGTTAAATCTTCCAGATTTCAACTTCATGAATAAAGAAGTATTTTGGTGTACCATACAAGTCCTATCTAATTCAGGGCTTCCTTTCTTTTCCCCAACCCCTCTCAGACAGTGACTACTATAGACATATCAAACTGCACTTTGGATGCTGTCTGTCAGGGTGTTAAAGTACAAAGAATCTTGGATCCACACCACAGATGCAAACACATAAATCTAAAACAGATGATGGCTATCATAAATTATCTGAAAGCTCTGGTTCAACTTTTATCTCCAGACACTCTCTTAGTGGTGACAGACAACATTATGATGTACAAGATCATACCCCATTTGCAGACTGGCCATGATTGTATGGGACACAGTGAGTCACACAAATTATTCCTTCAGGCAACTTACATTCCTTCAGAACAGAATACTGCAGCAGATTCCTTGAGCAGATCAAGAATATACTCTGATGAATGGATGATACACCAGGCGGTATTCCTGAGCATAGTCCACTAATGAGGAAATCTCCCAAATAGAACTGTTAGCCTCCAATGTGACCAGACAACTGAAACAATTCTGTTCCAGGACACCTTGCAGGGACCTGGAAAGCAGATGCCTTTTCAGTCCCCTAGATGGGGATATCTCTTTACACCTCCCATTCCTTTAGTTCCAAAGTTCTTCAAAAACAGATGTTACTGGTGACTCCCATTTGGCTTAGACAACAGTGGCTCTCCTTCCCTTGCAGCTGGACAGGGGCAGTTAGCAAAAATATCCTCACAGAGTAGCCTTACTGACACAGGATAACAGATCTCTGATTCATCCCATTAAGTAAGATCTCAATCTAACAGTGTGGATGACACATTTTTAATCTCTTTTAAGAATTTTTTTCTGAGGATGTCCAACTGGTATTGCAGAAGGCACGAAAATCTGCTACAAGGAAATCTTAACTTATTCAGATGAAAATAATTTTCTCTTTGATGCTAAAAGAGAGGGAAGGCCCCATCTCAAGTGGGACTCACTTGGTTTTCCATTACATGTGTGAATTTTACTTATATCCTAGCATATACTTCAGTAAAGGAACATCTTTTGGCAATTTCAACTTATTTTTTGCCACTGGATCCCCCTCCTTCCTCCTTATACCAAGTCAAGCAATTTTAAAGAGGTGGAGTATATATCAGACTACCAAGAAAAAAAGGTGACTCTTTCTTGAGATTTTTATTTTGTTTTACAAAAGCTAACTGTACTCCTTTTGAACCTGCAGCCAACGCTTCTCTAAAGTTTCTAGCATGGAAGACTGATCTGCTAGCAGCTTTAATATCTGCTAGATGGGTACTTGAGTTACAGAACCCTTATATATATTCAGCTTTTTCTGATATTTCACAAGGACAAGGTGAGTGTGAGAACCAGCCTTTCCTTTAGATCTAAAATTGTCTCTGAAATTTTCCCTTAATCAAACTATTCAGCTCTCAGTTTTTTCTCCTGATCAGTAACACAGTGGAGAAAGGATTCTTCATTGCTTGGATGTTCACAGACTGAGATATTATCTGGACAAAACTAAATACTCCAGAAAATCTTATCAACTTTTTGTATATTGTAATCTTAAGGAAAAAAACGGCCATGGAAAAATCCTTTCGATAGAGTCAAGGCTCATTCTACTAAAACAGTTGCCAAATCTCGGGCTTTCTTGAAGAGTGTAGATTCTAGATCCATTTAGGACGCAGCTACTTGGTGGTCTGTCATATATTTACCAAACGTTACTAGCTAGATGACTGTGGTGGTGGTGCTGCGGTAGCATTGTCGCCTCCCAGTAAGACGTTGTCCCGTTCGATTCTCAGCTACAGCGTCTTCTGTGTGGAGATATGCATGAATGGGCGTACCTTCATTGAAGGTTGTGTGTCAGAGCTGGCAACTCGGCACGTAAAAATCTGTTGCCAATCATTAGTGGACCGGAGTTCCGCTGTGGCGACCCCTAACTGGGAAAAGCCGAAAGGCACAACAACTAGCTAGATGTTTCCAGTGCCAGAACAGCCTGTTCAGGGAATTCTGGAATCTGGTCCTTCTGCATCACTGATCTGTTCAAACATCTAACTACACAACTGTACTTTACCTGCTGTATAACTAATGGGCTACTGATTAAAAGAAAGTCTTTCTAGTCAGCTTTTTGCAACAGAAGGATAAAACAGTGACTGCAATTTAGATGTTGTGGGATCAACTAGCTACACATTTTCAAGCTGTTGCCAACTAGAGGGGGGAGGTGCATTGCACGGTGTATGGGGCAGAGGTTATGTGCTTAGATATGACAAACTGTGGGCACATGGTGGCTTCATTCAGCATATGTGAGAGAGAACACAATCACAGGGAAGGTATAACAAGCCATCACATCTCCAAATGTGCATGTTTTTCAATGGGTGGGTGTTTTGTGCCAGAATATAGAAAAAGTCATTATTTCCTGGATTATGAATGCACTGGGATTAGCTCTTGCTACTTGCTAGTCCTACTTCTTTTTTGACTCCAGAAAGTCAAAATCAAGTAAAAAAAAAACAGTAAAAAAATCAAGACAAGTAAAAGGTTCTACTATAAGAGGCAAACTAGACTTCTAGCTCAAAAAAAGTAAGAAGGGTGAGACTTGAATACAGTTCCAGTGAACCGAAGGGGAGCAGCCAAAATCATTTGCTGCTCAAAGTGCAGATAAAAAAGTGCTTAGTAGAAACAGGAAGCATCTGTCAGGGATGGATATATCTCAGATTAACTGTGTGTGACAAAAGATCTTTTTCCAGGATGCTTCTGTGTTGAGCAGAATTTGTCTTCTGTAACAGTTTGTTAAACCTTTAAAGTTCACTCAGTATTGTGATTTTAAAGCATTAAAAATTTAACATGCTGTTTATCTACTGTCTGCTATAATTTGCTAATAAGGAAAGAATTTGAAACAAAGCAGCATAAAAGTTAATGTGTTTCTGAAATTTGATATAGTACATGATAATATACTAAAGCTAACCACACATATGTGTGATACCAGTTTATATCTTTAGAAAATCTGCCTCAAGAGATGTACATAGTTTGTTGCAGAAAAAAGAGTGGACATAGCTTATAGAAGTTTATTTAAAATTTTGGTGACTTTAGCACTGTTCACAGTAGTACTCTGAGTCAGTTGTGGTTTACTGTGCAATATTACACATATGAATGCAAAGCGGATGGGCTGGAGAATACAGATCCTTATGTCGGACTCTTGGAGAATACAGATCCTTATGTCGGACTCTTATTCTTTCAGATTTGAGCAGCAAAAGCTGCACATTTTAGCAAGACCTTTGACTCTGTCCTTCATAGTTGATTTGCTACAAAAAGTGGAAGGGTTGAGGATGGATAGAGAATGAGGAAATGTATTACTGCATGGTTGAAGATACAGTACAGACATTTTTGGAAAGAATGTTAATGGCAAGTGTAAGACCAGTGTCCAGTGCTCTTCAGTGTGTGTGTGTGTTTGTGTGTGTGTGTGCGTGTGTGCGTGTGTGCATGCATGTGTGCGTGTGCGTGTGCGTGTGCGTGTGTGTGTGTGTGTGTGTGTGTGTGTGTGTGTGTGTGTGTGTGTGTGCGTGTGTGCGTGTGTGTGTGTGCATTTCAGATAGTTTTACTTCTTTGGGAAGAGGGAAAGGTGTTATTTGTTTACTGACAGCAAAATGAGGCATTAATCATGGATAGAGGAAGAGTTTTATAAATAGTTTTGAGTGGTGAAGTGGAGAGAAAAGTGGTATTTGAAGTTCATTACAATACCTGTAAAGTCCTGCACTTGGGTCACAACATCTCTGCTGAGGACGGAACTTTGAGGTCTGGAGGCCATGCAAGGAAAGGGATGTCAGGCTGCTGAAAGGAATTCAGAAGAAAGTCACTGTAGGATGGAGGTGATGCAGGCCAACACATATGACCAGACATTACATGATTTGGAGCTGTTCTGTTTAGCGGCATATGGACCTCCTCTCATGCATGTAGGAGCCATAACTGAGAGTCCCACATGTCCAAATAATAAAGCGTGACTTCAGTAAATATAGATCACATGTATGCATTTACTGTTGCACCTTTTAAGTGTTATATGTAATAAGACATGAGCATGTATGCATGATACAGATATTAACAACATGCTTGGGGTGTTTCTGCTCATGTATTACAATCCCAGAACATACCACCCAAAGTGCATTAATGCATTTATAAAATGGGCTGATGTATTCTTTTTTTAGTTTGAAATTTACATTGATTAGTCCATATGTCTACAACAAAACATTTTGTAGCATATTTTAATGCAAAATAGTTTCTCTATCCATTTAACTAACTGATTGTTGCTCAGGGTTAAACATTTTAAATTGTAGAATGTATTAATTAGTTATTAAATTTTCATGGTAATTGTTTTTGGGACCCCTCTGTCAAACTGTTGTCTAACATTGTACAATTCTGTTTATAAATGTTGACCTGCAGTTATTTTCTCATATTACATTTTCTATCTGAGCTGGACAAATTTAGTGTCCCAGTTCAGGTGGTAGTGGTATATAGATGTTATCTTGGAAAGCTGAACTCAAAGTGTCAAATTTTTGCAAAGTTGTGGACATTTGTTTAGCATAATTTATTTAAACATTATTTTTCCTTTATAATTTACCAGCTTTTTAATTGTATATTTGAGTTGACATTCTTTGAAGTGCATGTTAAGTTTTTTCTTTGTGCTTTTCTGAATTTTAGTAGTACATTTATGTGTACTGTTTCCCCAACAATGGTTATTATGTCTGACTTCTCTTTTCCTATTTTTAAGGTGTTTTCTTTTGTTTCTGTTAATGTTATGTGGAAGCTGACTGCACAGTCTTCTTCCATTGCAGGCCAGTGTTATTCATGAGAGAGAAAATTGCTACTAAAGGGATTTGGAAGACTGAAAGGGGGATGGGACTTGTCTTGTGACAGTATGTGAAGTGGCCTGCACTAATTGTGTCCGTGTGTTAGAACAGATCGGATCAGCATACAGATAAGCTTTCCTTAGCTTATATATATATATATATATATATATATATATATATATATATATATATATATATGTATATATATATATATATATATATATATATATATATATATATATATATATATACATACACATATACCTAGACACACACATGCACACATACACACACACACACACACACACACACGCACGCACACAAGTGACTGTGTGTACATGTTTGTGCGTGCGTGTGTGTGTGTGTGTGTGTGTGTGTGTGTGTGTGTGTGTGTGTGTGTGTGTGTGTGTGTGTGTGAGCAAGTGTCTGTGTATAGCAGTTACGATTACCAGAATATCAACAGGCACCTAACCAGAAAAGATGGGCCACATGACATAATTGTACAAGATTAGGTCAGGGAGATGTGAAAGGGTGTTTATAAAGAGGAAATACAGAAAGGAGAAGGATGGGGAAAGAAAACAGACTATAGCAATCAATGTTGCTGTTGTTATCTTTCGACTTTTCCCGGTTAGGGGTCGCCACAGCGTAACTCCGGTCCGCTAATGATTGGCAGTAGATTTTCACAAACGCCGAGGTGCCAGCTCGACTTTCAACCTTCAACGAAGGCACGCCCATTTACACATGTCTTTCAAATGCCCACCCAACCATGGGGGGGACATGCAGACTCCACACAGAAGGCACTCCCCGCACTCCAGCCGAGAATCGAACGGGAGAACCTCTTGCTGTGAGGCAACAATGCTACCGTTGCACCACCGTGGATTTTTAGACTATAGCAATCAATCACATCCTGAATCTGCAAAATTGCTTCATCATGGAGATGTTTGTAGAGCCATGGAATAGACTACTGGAATATGTGGTGGTGACAAATTCCACTGAGCCATTCCAGAGGGTATAGATAGAATGGGAAATGGTGAGAGAAAAGGGATGAATGGAGTAGAAGTCAATGGTTAAATGTACTTAAAGGACAAACAAGATGGTCTTACTGTTTCTTTCTACCTTTAAGCAAGTGTAATACAATGCAGTGTGATGATTTTGTTCAATTAATTTAGTACTGCTATGACTTCTGGAAGTCCATCCATCCAGCCATCCACTTTATGCAATTACTGAACCGTTATTCTGAAGATATTTTTTATAAAACAGATGTAATGCTATACTATAACCTATCCACAGTGATAATTAGGTAACAAAATAATTGCCCGTTTTGCCTACTTGAAAATACATGATTTTTGTCTAAGTATCCATACATCCATTCATTTGTTATCAGTGTTAACCAGTGCATATTTCAAGCTTCTGTTTAAATGTAATTTTTATTTATATAATGAATAAGTATTGTTGTCTAAGTTTGTGGTTATTACATCTAAGTAAGTTTATTACATCTGCAGGCAACGGATTATTACATATGCACAGTTTATTCTTACAAACCCTTTCTTTTACCTCCCCACCTCACTCTAATTTAAGACTTCACTGTAGCTTCTCTTTCTCTCTATCTCTTACTCATGTTGAAATGCCCATAACAAGCTTCCACCCACTTTCAACTAACCCTTTCATCACAATTGCCCGTTGACGTTCTGCACAGAATACCTAGCAAAAATAATAAAATTCTCTATCCACACAGAGATTCTTTCTCATCAGGACTGTGCAATGTAGAAAACAGAACACTATTCAAGTCCTCAGACTGATGCATTACATAACCCCTAGTATTTTTACTGTATAGTTGCAACATGCTTCCTTTAAAAATAGCCAACAAATTACAATATTGTACATATAGCATTCTTCCATAGTACTCTGGGTTAAGCAGATAATAGAATAATGCATTATCTCACAGATCAATATATTAATACGTATACTGATTGACGAGACATTGTAGTGAGCTTAAAAAAGTAATTTAATATCTGATTAGTTCTCATTGAATGAAAACAGCTATTTTAAACATATGTAACTAAATGTTCTCTAATATTTATTCTTCAAAATGACATTTTCTATAGATGTCTATAATTGGCTGATGAAGCTAGACAATGTTAATACTTTAAAAGACTAGAAATGTTTAATACACTGCAAATATTGTTACTGTAAGTCAGCTGTATATTCACAATCACAAACATAATGTATGTTCTCACTATTTCTTTGAAATGGTCATTCATTTTATAATGGTCAATGGTTTTTAATGTATTGGCCAGTGAAATTAATATTGCATAAATTACAAGCCAGCATTCCCAGATCATAGCTGACTATGGTCTGTAGACCAAACCACTTACTCTTTTAACAAGCAAATACAATCAATAACAGTATCAAATTTCTAGCATATGCTTAAAAATATTTTGTTTAACAGATTGTACTGGTGTGCCATTGCTTTCCACATATAATTTATTTGTTTAATCAATCTTTGTTTAGTTGTGGAATGGTATGATCCAAAATGGACCTTTTCCTAAGGCTGCCACATTTTTGACATCCCCAGAATTATACATTTCGTACTAAAACATGTGATGGTGCAATACTAAGAACACTTTTCAAGCACTATAAAAACAAATGTTCACGTTTTCATGTTATTAACAGAACCAGAAGTGACTGTTGTAGAACATCAGTTACAAAATATATATTTCTATATATTGTTTAATCAGGAGAGCTGACAGCTGTGAGGTGTTTTACATTGCTAAGACATCTTGAAAGCTATCACAAAGGCTATACAAATACAGCAATATGCTTAAAACAGAAATAAAGGCCAATTCTTTGTATAAAAATTCACAATTGTGTTTAACAACTTATGTTTTTGGGGGAAATGCCACAACAGCTCTTGTTTTGAGTGCTTTAGTTTACATAAGGAATGTTTTGAAGATTAGACACACAGCTTTTCAGTTCTAGGTGTTTGCAGTTGCTTAATTGTGCTTTATATGTAACTTATAATCCAAAACCAATAGAGAAAGTGTTACCAAAACTAGAAATAGCCATTGAAATAATAAGTAATGCTCAAGGGGGTCAAGAAAGGATCACGACCAATAAGAGACACTCTTAAACCAGAAAAAAAATTTAATATTAGTAACAGATTAAGCAATAACTATAACAGAGTAAGTGCTTTAATCCAATAGATACAGAACTTCACCAGAATCATACAAAGACATCACTTCCTTTTATACAAATATCTCTGACAATCAGTTAAAAATTTAAAGCTGTTTCAACCATTAACAACCATACCCTAAAACAGTTGACATATAAAGAATGACATATATAAAAAGTACTGTATAAAAATACATGTGTATCTAAAAAATCATTAAATTCCATGTATATTAATCCTACCTTTTAAAATAAATAAATTGCAGCTTATCTAAATCTAATTTCTGCACTGGTTGAATAGACAGAAATTCATTTAAGCCTGGTGGGGAGTTAGCATTCACTTTAAGTTGCAAAAGTAGTTCTTTATACTTGAGATTAGTTTCCCAATCTCCCCCACATTTGTTTATGCTAACTTTTTTTCTAAAATCTTCTTCTTTTTCTTTCAGCTTTTTCCCGGTTAGGGGTCACCACAGCGGATCACCTGTCCGCTCATGATTGGCAGTGGAGTTTTACAGTGTCGAGTTGCCAGCCCGGCACCCAACCTTCCACAGAAGGCACACACATGCACACACTCACACCTAGGGCCAGTTTAGAGTGTCCAATACACCTACAGCATATCTTTGGGATGTGGGAGGAAACCAGAGCAACCGGAGGAAACCCAAGCAACCACAGGGAGGACATGCAGAATCCGCACAGAAGGCACCCCAGCCGAGAATCGAACCGGAGAACCTCAGTAAATTTAAATTCAATAAAACTAGTGATGACATTCTCAGGACCTTCCCATAATATAAACATATCATCCAGGTACTTCAAGTACAACCTATAACACTTAAAAATTTAGAGTTGAGCACATAAAGCTTCTCCCAAGCTAATAGTACCAAATTAACATAAATTGGGGTGCACACAGCCCCCATAGCTATGCCTTTGATCTGCTTGAAAATCTCCCCTTTGAAAACTATAAAATTGTTGTCTAGTACAAAGAAAACTATTTCCATGATTAAATTAATCATAGCAGCTGAAAGAAAATTATCATTAACCAAACTTTCATGAAATAAATTTAAACCTTCATCAACAGGTAAGGTCAAAAATAGATCCACTACATCAGTAGTAAATAATCCAGTCTTCTTATTCCACAAGTCGGGCATAAGCCTCCAAAGAAAGTCCCACACCTCTTTTAAAATGTGGTGCTGTTTGCAAAACATAGGCTTAAGAAGCCTATCAATAAAGTTGGCCAAAGGCTATGTTTTAGACCCTTTTGCTGTCACAGTCATCTGAAAGTTTTTTTTAATATATCCATATAGATTTAGGGATGCCAAAATTGTAGGGATCACTGGTTTGTGAATCCTTAAAAAATCATAAGTAGTTTCAGAAAACCTATTGTCTAATAGAAATTCTTGTGCCATGTCTATTTTCTTGTAAGCAATATTTGCTTCATTTCCTGAAACTGGGTTATATGTACTAGTGTAGTGAAGGATGTTGAACGTGGGCACAAGAGTAGTCAGTAGCATCAGGATAGTCCCTCCCCACATCAGGTTTCATAATGTGTATTGACTGTAATTTAATCAGATAACCTAAAATTGCCTTTCCTTTTTTGTTTAGGATAAATTTTCTAAGATGTTTACTTTCTCTGTTAAGTTTATATAGATTCTACACAAGCCTTTTCAAACTGAATAACTGCATTCATTGCCAGATTGAAGAGACTCTTCTTCCTAAAAATTCCCCTACCTTTATTAATGTTGGAATTCTGGTTGTCATCTTTAAAGTGAACCACAGTATTCAGTTTCCTTGTAAATAATTTCATTCCTATCATATAGTCTGAGACATCAAAATATTTGGTTGGAATAAACTTTAAACCCCTTTCAAATATAAAAAAATGTTTTAAAGTGATATAAACATGACTGTAATTAAAATGGTATAGCTATTGTGTGAAAATATAATCCAATCAACATTTGTAGCAATTACTATCCCATGCCTTTCCCTTTCTTTTTGTACCTCTTCTCCTGATAATAAGAGATAGGGGAATTTCCCTGCCCTGTCACCCTTGGGCCTGGGACCATTGGTTGTTGTAACATGTTTGCCAGTAATTCTGATCTGTATAATGTTGGAAAATCCTGCTCATAATTAAGATTGTAAAGCACATGATTGTGTAATTCTCTGTTTTCTACAGCTTGAGACGTATTACAAAATTCTACTCATGTTGGCAAGACCGAAAGGCCACTTAGGAAGAGAATTTATGAGTTTTATAATAACATCCAGAATATGAGCATTAAAAACACTTTATTCAAGCATATGCAGTCAAGTGGTAGACATAAAAAAAAAAGTTACCATAAACCTGCATGGGCAAGACTGGGAAACTAAGCTTGAATATAAAAACTAACTTAGGCAGCTTAAACTGAATGTAACTCCCCACTGGATTAAATTGATTATTTTGTCTTTTCAGCCAGTGCTGAAATTATATTAAGCTAATTTGTAATTTATTTCGTTTTAAAGGTATGATTAATATATATGGAATTAAATGATATTTAGATATGTGCATACATAGCCGGCCTTAGGCATAGACCAACTATGTGGCCATTTAGGGCGCCGCTGTAGCGGGGGTGGTTTTCCAGTATTTATGTGTTTATTTTTTTGTAGTAAAGATTTTTTTTTTATGTGTTGAATGAATACAGGAAAAAAACTGACGAGTAAGACTAACTGTGAGAAAAAGGAAGAAAAAGGAAATCTGGATGGCTAGGCTAGGGGCACCAGGTGGTGTGGGTAGCACTGAGGAGCCCTTTTGCCTAGGGCACCAATTGACCAAAGGCCGACCCTGTGCATGTACTTTTTTACAGCAATTTGTTATATAATATAGCTTAATGAAAAAGGGAGCTGAGGTGTGATGAAAGGTGAAGCTAATACAAGGAGTGACTCAGACTTTTTAACCCGCTTTTTTCAAAGGAAATAAAATATTTCCCTCCATCTCAACTCCCTTTTTTAATAAACAATTGAAGAGGCAAGGTGCCAGAAAACAGGATTTTAAAAAGCAATGGCAAGGAGGCACCAAAGAAGAAAGGAAAGCTTTCAAGAAATAAAAAAAGTCCTGTCAATCAGCATGTCTATTGGCCTGCTCAGGTCTTACCCCATTCCCACCATGGCAACCTCTCCATCTGTCTGAGACTTCATCTTCTTTTGTGACACTGGAATGGTATAGATAGATGAGTTCTGAATGTAATTCAACAGGGTTACACCTGGCAATAGGAATCTCTTCCTCTTTCCCAGGGAATTACTTCTTACCCAGTGAACCAAGGTTTTTTTCATTCCTCCCATTCTGCACCAGATGCTGGACCAGGGAGTTATAGAACCTGGACCTCTGTGGCACTTGGGCAAAGGCCTTTATTTAAGGATTTTCTGCTACTAAAAAGGAAGGTATATGGAGGCCTGTACTGGACCTTTCCTTTCTAAATCTTTTTGTCAAGATTATGAAATTCAAAATGATATCCCTTCTGTCCTTTTTTTACTCTAATCGCCCTCTGGGCTTCATGGTAAAGCTAGATTTAACAGATTCTTATCATCATATTCCCACTGGCAAGCAGTTCAGATATTTGTAAGGTTTATTTTGTCTGGTTTACATCATCAGTTCTGTGTCTCACCCTTTGAACTTTCCACAGCATCAATACTATTTTCAAATTGTCTTGTTCCAATCATTACTTATTACAGGCTTCAAGGTATTCACATCTTTCTATATTTGGACAATCTCCTTTTCTTTGCAGACTTTTTCCAGTTGACAAGAGCCTTTACAAACTGTTCAGATTCTTGTACTCTGTCTGGGTTTTCAAATCAACCTTCATAAATTTTTTTTCATCCTGTTTCACAGAATTATATTCTTGAGATGTCTGTTACGTTCTACCCCGGGAAGAGCTGTTCTTCCTTTAGAACAGTAGAAAAGTTTTAGCAGTTCTTTCTGTGTTTCCCCATCAAAGCTATGCATCTGCAAGGGAATTTCTCAGGATTTTGGGATACATTGCATCAATGATTCTCATACATTTCCTGGCCAGACTCCACATGTAGAAATTACAATGGCACTTCATATAAGTCTGGATGCGGCATCTATACCCTTTATCCTTTCAGATCTCAGTTCTGGGATTTGTAAAAAGGAGATTCTTTGATGGATAGACCTCTCTTGCAGTTCATATCTCCCACTCTCCCTTCTGATTCTCATATAGTCTTTAACTACAAACGCATCATACTTGGAGTGGGCTGTGGATTCCAAATGGCTAAAAGTACAAGCTTTGAGGAACTGTTCAGGCAGACAGAAGCACATAGATTTCAGACAGAAGATGTCAGTGATCAGTACTTTGAAAGCCTTAAATCATCTGTAGTCCTGAGACCCTTTGTAAGAATACACAGACAACACCACAGTAATGTGGTACATAAACAAACAGGGTCTATATTATATTTTTGAAAGTTTCAAACATCGACTACCATATACCATACCATATGAGTGATGTTTGAAATTTCAAAAATATAATAAAAAAAATAAAAATAAAAACTATACTTACCTAAATGCTGTAGGCAGGGGGCAAGCCCCCTGCACCCCCACACCCCCGCTACTTAAATATTCCTACTCCGAGATCGCACTGCATTGAAGTAAAGGGAAAATATTCCCTATGGTGATTTCCGTGTTACGCACGCGACATTTCCACCAATCGGGTTTGCTCAATACGTGTTCGCCATTTACAATTTTCGGTCACGTGATAGTAACCCAAATAAACAAGGAGTACCAGATCCTGCCCTCTTGCAGACTGGCTGTGATAGTCTGGGAGATAGCAACTTAGCTTCATACATTCCATCAGAGCAAAGCCTGACTGCAGACAAGCTCAGCAGAAACAAGACAAGGAAACTTCATCCAGGGGTCTTTCAAGAATTGATCCAGCTGTGAGGAACATGTCAAATAGATCTGTTTGTCTCCTCTAAGAAAAGTCTGCTAGAAAAATTCTGCTCTAGAACTCCTTGCAAACAGTCCTGAAAGAAAAATGCCTTCTCATTCTTTCAGTCAGGAATGTTCCAGTATGCTTTTCCACATTTTCCACTGATATCCAGGGTTCATCTGGAGATCCAGAAGGGCTGTCCAAAAATGTTGGTAGTGACTCCCTTTTTGTCCCAGGTAACAGCAGTGTTCACCCTTCTTTCAATCTGACAAAGGTAATTTACCACAAACTTTCCCAAAACTGGATTTGCTCATACCTTTCAGGGTTTTTGATACACCCCATACTGTAATATCTTCAACAAACTGCCTGGATGATAGAATTGTAATGCCTTTTAGGCACCTTTTTTCTCTGAGGGCATGCAGCAGGTATTAAAGGATGTGAAAAAATTGCTAGTAGGAATTCATATATGTGCAAGTGGAAAACATTTTTACTTGGTACCAGTACAAGAACCACAACCATCTTTATTCCTAGCTGTTTATGGTTCTTGACTATATGAGTGAGTTATTGTTCTCTGATCTTTAGTATTCCTCTATCAAGGTACATTTGTCATCCATTTCTGTTTGTCTACCCTTTGATCCTTCTTTTCTAGTCTTGTTCAAGCTAAACAATTTTTGAAAGGTGTATTGCATATCATTTCACCTAAGAAACAGGTGGCCCCTCCTTGCAATATCAACTTTGTACTTGAAAACCTTACTCTGGACTTCATTTAAGCCAGCTCATCAGGCTGAACTGAGGCTCTTAACATGAAAGACTATTTTACTCATTGCTCTGATATCTACTAGGAGAGTATCTGAGTTATAAGCACTAATGGTGAGTCAACCCTACCCAAATTTTCACAAGGGCAGGGTTTATTTATTTGTTTAACATTTGTTAATGGGGAAAGTCTGACTAGGACAGAGTCTATTTTTAAGTGGAGTCCTAGGGAGAAATGCTGCAGACTTTAGAATGTAGGAGGAAAACGGAGTACCCCGAGGAAACCCACGCGAACCCAGGGAGAACATGTAAACTCTGCACAGACGGCACCCTAGCCGAGAATCAAACTGGAGAACCTCTTGCTGTGAGGTGACAAAGTTAACCACTGCACCTCCCAAGGGATATTTGGGAGCTGATTACACTTTTATGCTTAAAGTGGTCTCAAATTTACCTTAAGCCAGGTTATTAATCTCCCTGTCTTCTTTCCTGTACTGAAGAATAAGGGATAAAAGATTCTCTACACTCTTGATGCCCACAGGCAGCTCAGCTGATACCTAAATAAAACTCAGGCCTTCAGAAAAGTTGATCAGCTGTTTGTCTACTATGAGGGAAGGAGGAAATGACAACCAGTGTCAAACTTCACCATTTCTAGCTGGTTGTCTCATGCTATTGTTATACTCACTATAATAAGCCAGTTTCTGGCAGGGTTGGGGCCCAGTCCACAAGGGCTTTGGCTTCTTTGATGGCTTTCTGGAAAGAGACGGATTCTAGAAGTATTACAGAGGCAGCAACTTGGTCCTCTGTATACATCTTACAAAGAACTACAAACTATATATTTTTTTCAAGTCCGAACAGGCTTTACTAGGAACATTCCCCAGGAGCTTCGGGAGTCTTACTTTCTTGGATAACTCCTTTTGATAGTTTTATAAGCTATGGTAATCTACCCATATAGCTAAGACTATTGAAACAGTGATATATTCTTTGAATCATAAGGCCTTCTTTAGCTATGTTAGAAACCTGGGAGGAAACTCCCAGATATGCTCAGAACTAGTTCAAAATGATGTGAAGATTACTGATCCTACAGACATTGCCAACATACTGGTTGACAGGTTCAGTGCAAACTTCTCCCCCCCCCTCCCCCCCAAAAGGAGAGATATCTATACCAAGCGATTGCAGCCCCCCAAACATCTCCAACGCCCAAGTGAGAACTGCTCTCTCCAAAGCAAAAAACACAGCATCCATGGGACCTGATGGTGTCCCCGGCTGTGTGCTCCACGAACTCAACGAGGAATTAAACCCACAGCTAGGACAGCTGTTTAATCATAGTCTTACCTCTGGATACATACCCAGGAGTGGCGACTGCAACTGTGGTCCCACTTCACAAAGGCGGTGCCTCCACCGACCCTGGAAATTACCGCCCATTAGCTTGACAAGCCTTATCTGCAAAGCCATGGAGAGGATCATAATGGACCTCATAAATAAAGACATAGGGAATTTGCAGACTTTGGATCCATCCCAGTTTGGCTTTGTCAAAGGCAGATCATGCCTTCTAAACTTGGTTGACTTTTTCAAACAGTCACCAAAGCCATTGATGAGGAAAGGCAGTCCATACAGCCTACCTCGATCTGGCGAAGGCCTTCGATACAATACCCCACTCGGGTATCATTGAAAAACTCATCAGCTTAAATGTTAACCCATACATCACAAGATGGGTTGCAAACTGGCTGAGTGACAGAACCCACAGGGTCAGAGTTGCTGGCGCCATGTCAGACTCAAAGCCTGTCACAAGTGGTGTACCACAGGGCTCAGTCCTGGGCCCACTCTTGTTTGGCATCTACTTTTCCAAGTACAAGCAAACACAGGAGGGTTATGGCTGACAAAGTTTGCAGATGACTGCAAACTGGGCGCCATAGTAGAAAACACATCTGACACAGATATCCTTCAGAAGGGTCTCACAGAAACGGATAACTGGTGCCAGAGCCATGGCCTAAAGTTAAATGCCAAAAATGCATAGTCATACCCTTCGGGAAAAACAAGGTTACCCCTAGCTACCAAATAGGTGGCAATCCACTGAGCACAGAAGAAGTTATCAGGGACCTGGGGACCCAGGTTGATAGTAGTCTGTCATTCGACACCCATGTAGCTAAAGTAGTTAGGAAGACCTTCTACATTGCCCACCTTATCATGAAGGGATTCTCATCTAGATCAAGGAGGTCATAGTCTCCCTATACTCATCACTCATCAGACCAATGATTGAGTACAATGCCCCATTCGGAATGTATCTGACCTGACACTTGCAGCAGCTGGAGAGGCCACAAATTTCCTCACCAAAAGGATAAAGGGTCTCAAACATCTGTCCTATGCTGCCCGACTGAAAGAACTCCAGCTCTATTCAGTCGCCACGCTTGCTCAGAGGTGACCTTTGCCTAACATACAAGGCCATGTCAAACCCAGATTTGATGAATATGCTTCACCTCAAAAAATCTAGATCCGTCAGAGCCACAAGGCGGGAGACTTAAACCTCGACACAGCTATTAATAGGACGTGCTGGAGGGATAGATTCATCACCCAAAGACTCCCTATGCTGTGGAATAAAATCCCGGTATATGTGAGGCAGAGCACCTCGCTGGCCTTGTTCAAGAGAAATCTTGACCAATGGATGGGAGATCGCAGATATACCCCAGGGATTACCTCAGTGTCACTGCTCAACAGAGGCACAGCAAAATAATGGGTATAGTTCCCCATACTAAAGGGGTGGCGTAAGCCACAAAACTATGGGCTAGGCTTGTAAATGCCCTCGGGCAGATAGCCTAGTATGAACCTATGAACCTATGAACCTATGAACATAATACAGTTGTGTAATAAACTTACCATAACAACAGATGTGCTAATAAAATGCTTTTGCTGTAGCCACCCCTTCCTCCACCCCATCTCCAGACCCTTCTTTTTGCTGTGTGTGTGTGTGTGTGTGTGTGTGTGTGTGTGTGTGTGTGTGTGTGTGTGTGTGTGCGTGCGTGTGTGTGTTGCCAGAGTGGGGTGGTCTCACCCTTTTGCACATAGTTCAATGCTGACTTTGTTTCCTAGCATTGTTCTGTCAGAGCCTTGCTTCCCTCCTATGCAAACAAAAAAAATGCTTTATATGGCGCTCCTGTCTAGTGCCTGACAGTTTAAAGGAGTACAACAGGTTTCTCTAATGTATTCCTCAACTTCATGGCCCTTTTCCTCCCTATTTACATTGTCCTCTGTAAAGCAACAACAATAAAGCATTTACAATTTTTAGAATTCCCCTTACTTCTGTAACAGAAGCCTACCTTCTCATACTGTGATGGTTTCATTTGCAAAATGATTCTCTCACATTTGAATAAAGCTTGTTGGAGTTGCCCAATTACTGACATCATCGAGGCCAGGCAGTGCAGGTACTTTTTTTTTTTTTTTTTTTTAATAAGTTCCCTCCCCCAAAGTGCCATCACCACAGCCGTCATCTGATTCTAACTAAAATAATAAGACCCACCCATTCTGTGACGTCATGGCTCCCTTGTCCTCCCCCAGCCTGAGTGCTGTTTATTTTATTCAGTAGTAGTGTAGTAACACCGATGTTTGGAAACACAGAAATTTGGTATGCATACTTGTACATTCTGCACGGCAAATGGTGCTTAGGTGGTGTATCGCTTGCATACTTCTCTGTTGTATTTGCACCAGATACTGCTAGTGTGCAGTGCGGGAATAGAAAGATTAAAACATTACCCTGGTATTAGAGCTGGCAGTGCAACATATTCATAGTGGTTTAACATGAGAGTAGCTCTAAGCAAGCACCATGTGAAACCTGAACAAGCACCTAGAATTATTCAGTGCAGCTTCCACACCTTAAGTCTGAAAATGAATTCACATACTCACATAAACAGGAGTACTGCATATTGATGGCTAATGGTGTATGGGCATGTCAGGTGGTTACTACACTGCAAAACTGGTATATAATGGTGGAGATATTTGAAAGGCATGAGCAAACACACCAGTATATTAAAGCCATAGCACCAATTGAACTGGAGGCTGGCAAATAGATTTAGTAAGGGATTTTGTCCATGCACAAATGTTTCAACAGTGATTCTTTGCAGTGGCATCCATTATCTGATTCAAGGTAAGTTAACCTTGATGTCCTTTATTTTAAAAAAAATCAATAAAAAATGTACTTTGTTATAAGTGACTTCTAGACACAAGAAAAAGGAAGGGGAAAATATAGCAATGTGGTCTGTATGTGCAAAGACAAATCCAGGGACACTGCAAAAGTTTTTTTTTTTGCAAACCAACCAGTGGAGGAAAAACATATGAAGGCAAACACTGCATACCAACACACTTTGCACATGTAAATCTCAATTTTTAACAAGGTGGAAGCATGAAGTGATACCTTAACACTTAAAATTAATAAAGATCTAAACTGGTTAATAGTATAAATGTTTTATTCTTTAGCTCCTTGGTGCAAGACCTTACTGGATGTGATTGCAGTCAAGTAAGGCCATGGCTATAGTGCAGCAAAAAAATGTCCCCTCTAACAAAGGAAATGCTAGAGCAAAGATTAAATTACATGAGTCAATCAATGGAATTACCAGGTCAAATTACCCTCAGGACTTTGACAGCTAGGGAAGCTAAGTGTTATGGGGGAGGGGAGAAATAAATGGACTGGAATTCATTGTCTCCAAATTAGTGCCATTTAAACTAAATTAGAAAAAAAGGCAGCAGTAAACAGCACTTTGAGTGTGTTCTGTGGCATTTGCACTGTTTCTGTTTTAAGTAGTCATCCAGCAGCAGGGAATGTTACTTACACTGTTCTATTTTACTCAGTACTTTGTACGCATGCAACATCTATGAAATGACAGGAACGTTAGGCAAATGGAGGCCTGCATGATGTAATATTTTTGAGCCAAACAATGATTTCTGGGATACTGGATGGCAACCTGATTTATCCAAACCACGTCAATATGCCAGCCTCCAGGTGGTCAGAGTCTGGAATTACATATAAAAATATTTAAAATCCTGTAAATAATCCCAGAGTGTTGTTAAAGTGTAGGAAACATCATGCCATGATGTTTTAAACATGTTTTTTGAGTCTGTGGGTGCAGTGAAAGACACCCTTTAGCTTTGCAAGCTGGCCAGTCACAGGTGGTAGGACCCTGAAGCTTAGACTATAGCAACAGTAATCTATTAAAATATCTTCCTTTATGGTAAATTTGCTGACATAACTGTACCTTCACTTTCTTTTGTGATAATAATATATTATTGTCTGCTGGGAGGACTTTTGATGCTTTAATATAATTGTGTAGCAGAAATCATAAGAGATATTATTTTTGGTGTGTGTGTGTGTGTGTGTGTGTGTGTGTGTGTGTGTGTGTGTGTGTGTGTGTGTGTGTGTGTGTGTGTGTGTGGAGAGTACTAAGGATATAGGTAGGAATGAGGACTTTGGAAGACAGATAGGTGATAATCTCTGCCAGCCTGGAATCCATGTACCCCTGTCATGAATGACAGCACATAAAATCTGCCCTTTCTTTAGACAGTAGATTATCTTCTACCCTTTTTTAAAGCTGCCACAGTGGCCATGAATGAAGGAAAATCTCACCGGATACTATTTGCTTTACTAATTTGGTAAGCTGGTAGGGCACTCATTTAGTGGGCCCTTTTTATTTATGACGTAGACTGCTTTTTACAAGCAGGACACCAAGGAAACTTCATGAGACAAAGTCTTGTGCAGCTTTAATCCTCTATCTGCTCTAATCCCTGAACACATAAATGGAATCTCATATCAGCAATATTGTGCTGCAAGTAAATGTTATCAGTTTACTTATAAAAGCCACTGACAGTTATCATAACAGCGTGGCATGTCATAGCTGCTGCAAAACATTTATTTTCCCTAACTTGATATACTTCATTGATGTGTTGCTGATGTGTGATTCCCTTTTGCAACTTGTGATAGTTCAGGCTACATTTGGCATTTTCTCTGCATTGTTTTACAGAGTCCGTTCACTTCCTGTTGAAGACAGAGAGTGGTGGTCATTTTGCAGGTGCTGCTGAAACTGACATTTTGTTGCCTAGAGACAATAACCACTCTTTCATATTCTAACACTGACCAAATATCTGACTCAGTTATTCCATTTACCTCAGGCTTTGTTTCTCTCTAGCGTATATCATATGTATTTCACAGCTTATATAGAAATGTCTCAACTATTTTCAGTTCAGGATTTTCCCACGCTCAGAAGTAGCAGACTAATATGCTGTTCTAACCTGGCAAGTTTTATATAATTAGCAGGTGGACTTCCTTTAGGATTTATAAATAACTACATCATTACGTGACTTCCAGAGTTGATTATGTCTGATTTTACTTCTTGTGCAGTTATTAACAATTTGTGCATTTTTTTCTTTCATGCTTCATATGATTAAATCACTTCATCTGTTTGTCACTGTATATACATTTGGGCCAGACTTTCACTCAGAGAGTTGCATTTTATGATGCTTGTAGTTTCTGTATCCACATAATGGCTTCAGAATATATCTGTAAACATGGTGTGACATATGAGCTACCCCTTAAAAAGCAAAATAAAGAACATTCACTAAGACTTTACAGCTGATAGGAGCATTCTTGCACATTTGTGTATCCATATTTTCAGTGACTGTCCCAATAGTCCATTCCTGTATGTCTCCTTCCCTTTTATTAAATTAAAAAAAAAAAAAAAATATATATATATATATATATATATATATATATATATATATATATATATATATATATATATATATATATATTTTTTTTTTAAGATAAAACTAAAAGGTTTTGCCAAGATGAAGATAAATACTGGAAGAAGTGACTATGAAAACTAAACAAGAATAATCTGAATATTTATTCCAAGCCATTGCTGTACTCTTTTTGATCTGTGCTTTTTGTAACATTACTTCATCAAGTCATCTCCACTGGCAGAGTGCTAAAGTCCTGACTATGACCCAGACAGCGTGACTTTGCCTATTACCAGTGGATGATCCATCCGGTGAGTGAAAGGAATGACTGTCTGTAGGGGGGGAGGGTTATAGAGTTTAAATACGTGACTTTATTGGTTCAGTTATAAATATCCTTAGTCAGGCTGGGATATGTTGGCTTCTCTTTTTGGTTATGACTATTGCTGAGCATACTATTCCCTACTATTTCTCACGATTTGATTGGCGAAATATTGTTTACCCTCTGTATAGAGTATGGCTGCATAACCTGAAAGCCATTGGTAGTTAGTTTTAAATTCACCATTTGGTTGGTCAATGCTAACTACCTATGAGGACGGGCATGATGTGATATGTCCACTCTCGGTTCGTACTGCCCAATCGTAATATTTAGTTAATTATTAATCGGATTGGTTTTCATGTTAAAATTATGAGATTTTATAGGATTAATGGTAAACAATAATGGTAATGCCAAGATATGATATGTTTATCTTTCCTTTAAGGTCATTGGTAATCACATATTTATATGCAATCTGATTGGGAGAATTTTATGGTTGCAGTCTATGTGGATTATTGTACATTCTGGAATGATTTATGTTTGATTAAAATGTTATAGGTATTTGCATTTTATTTTATTTTTTATTTTATTTTATTTTACATGTGTTGACCGGGCTAGTCTAACTGGATGCATGTCCATTTTCAGTAGAGGCCCGGGGAGAAAAGCTCCAGCAAAAATACAAAGATCACATTCAAATTAGAAAAAAAGAATGACATTAACACTGAGGGTTACATCATCAAGATTAACAACTTTTCAAAAAACACTAAGGAGAGTCAAATATAGGAGATTGTAGTCATGACTAACAATAGTAGTAATTAAGTAAGAAGGTTAGTATATAGTGAGATGTATGAACATGATAATGGATCAATTTAATAAGATTTTGAGAGTAACAGATTGTTTAAGGGTAGACAGTTAGTCAGGATTTGTACAAGAACATAACCAGTGGTTAGTGAAGAATAGTTTAAGGTTAGTTTTAAATAGTGGAAGAGAGGTCTGGGTTGTTAGGTCATGTGGTAATAGATTCCATATTTTACCGACTGAGTTAGAGAATAGGGAGTCACCTGCTAAGTTTTTTGATAGGGTAGTGTGAATCAGCATTTTGTTGGAGGAGCGTAGATTCTTCAGGTTCTTATATGGCATTATGAGGGTGGAAAGAATTGGGGTGTTATTGGGTTGATGTAGGGCTTTATGAGCTAATACAAGTTGGTTAAATTGTAGCTGGTGGGGGAGTTCAAGCCAACCTAGTTGTTTTAGGTTCTGACAGTGATGAGTCCTATATGGAGAATTTTTAGTGAATCTGGCTATATTGTTATATGATTTAGACAGTTTGTTAAGGTTGTTTTTAGAAAGATTGGTATAAATGGGGGAAGCATATAATATAGTATAGATTAAGTGGGTTCTTGCTATTGCTGTCCTGGCTTCTAGAGTAAGGAAAGGTTTGATTCTGTAGAGGGATCCAAGTTTTCTGTTAATAGATTTTACTGTAGTATTTATGTATGCATCAAAATTTAGATGGTTATCAATTGTAATTCCTAGGAGTTTGGTGGTAGGGTCTGGAGAAATGAGGGTACCATTGCTGGATATGAGTGTGAAATGAAGAGGAGTAGACAAGTGGGAGGGAGTGAAGAGCAAGAGTTTAGTTTTTTTAGGGTTAAGTAGAAGATAATGGTTAAAGAATCATTGTTCTATTGTGCTGAAGGCTTTTTGTGTGAGATAATGAAGTTCGGTTTGGGAAGTGCTTGAACATATTATAGTGGAGTCATCTGCATATTGAATGCAGGTAGAAAGTGGAGTAGAAAGATGAAGGTCGTTTATGAAAATGGAAAACAGTAAAGGACCTAATATGGAGCCCTGGGGGACACCTAGGGAGGTGGGAAGGAGGTCTGATAGGTGGTTTTGCCAGAGAACTGCCCGATGTCTGTTTTTGAGGTAGGATGTAAACCAGTTCATAGCAGGAGTGTCAAGATAGAGGGACTTCAATAGGTGGAGGAGAAGTTGGTGATTAACCATGTCGAAGGCTTTTGATAGGTCAACAAAGAAAGCAGAGGTAAGGATATTTTTGTTGCGATTATTATTGACACAGTTAGTAAAGGATAACAAGGCTGTGGTGGTACTATGGAATGGCCGGAAGCCATGTTGACAGTTAGCTAGGAGATTATGATGGAGTAGGTGGTTTAGTAGTTGTTTTTGTATACAATTCTCCATTATTTTAGCAAGTGGGGAGAGTAGTGCTATGGGGCGGAAGTTTGAGAGATCAGTGGAGTTGCCATCTTTGTGAAGAGGGATAATATAAGAGATTTTCCAGATTGATGGTATAATGCCTTCCTTTATGGTTCTATTGATCAATATGGAGATGGGGTAGGCAATAGCTTTGGCTCCTATTTGAAGGAAGTCTGCTGGAAGTTTGTCAGCTGAGGGGGTAGTAGGTTTTAATTTTTGGAGTAGGGAACAGATATAGGATGTGGATATACGTTTGAGATGGAATAGTGGGGGAACAGTGGAGTTAGGAATGGGCAGTTTAGAGATGTCAGGGGTTAACTGGTTAGCTAGATTTAGTATAGAAGTAGTAAAGAACGAGTTGAAGTCATTTGCTGTTTGTGTTGGGCAGTCAGGGTTGGAGCCTAATGGATTAGGTGTGGGTGTTTTGCCTGGGGATAGTAGTGTATTAATAGTATTCCAAAATTTTTGTGGTTGTTTAAGGGATGATTGCTGTAATTGGATGTAAAAGTTCTTTTTATCTTGTAGGATAGCTTTTTTTGTTACGTTTCTTAGTTGTCTAAAGGTTTGGTGATCGGAACTATTCTTTGTGGAACGCCATTTTGCCCAAGATTTATTTCTACTATGGATTAGTTTCTTAGTATGAATTGAGAGCCATAGAGCTGGTTGAGTTTTGATTCTAACAGAGCGTATTGGGGCATGATGGTCAAGAATTGCTACGAAAGTGTTGTTGAAGTGATTGACTGCCTCATTTATGGGTAGAGTTTTAAGAGGTGACCATTGCTTAAGATCGGTTTGGAACAGATTGGGGTCAAAATGTTTTTTGGTTCGGGTCGTTCTAATGGTAGTTGGGATAGTAAGATTTGTTTTGTGTCTGATAATATATATTAGAGAGTGGTCGCTGAGGTCATCTGGGAGGGTTCCTGTTGTATATATTTCATGTGGGCTATTTGTTAGTATCCAATCCAGGATGCTTTCTTTATTATTAGGTTTATTTGTTCTGGTCGGGGAGTTTATAGCTTGTGAGTAACCATACAGGTTGATCAGAGTGGATGGATTAGTTTGGGTACATAAATTCCAGTCTATGTTAAAGTCTCCTAGGATTATGGTTTCCTGTGGGAGGTATGTAGAAAGGCAGTTTAATATGTCTTCTAGAGTACTTTGATTTTTACCTGGGGGAAGATAGGAGCAGACAATGTTTATTGATTTGTTTGAGTTAAGCTGTAGTCTAGTTATAATTGTTTCTGCATTATTATCTAAGGGTAGATTGGAATTTATGTTACTAATTTGTAGTCCAGATTTGTAGAGAATTGCGACACTTCCACCTTTTTTGTTTGTGCGGTCTTTACGAAAGATACTTTAACATGGGGGGATTATATCAACATCTTTTATTGTGGGATTTAGCCAAGTTTCTGTTAGACAGAGGATGTCACACTGATGAACCTCAAGAAGGGCATGAACCTGAGGTATTTTGTTGAAAATACTACGTATGTTTAGATGGGCTATTGAGAGTGATTTGGAGGGTATGGTAGAAGGAAAGGGGGTTGTCTTGTATTTGTTGCAGTTTGTGGTGAGTAGGGAAGGGTTTGGACCTGGGTTAGGGTGACTGTCCCCATCTATTAAGGAGTGGAGAAGTATAAAGTTCTTGAATTGTAGATGTTTCCAATGGCAGTCAAATGATTTTCTATTGTTTAGAACAGAGTATTTGATGTGTATTAATCGATGATATTTAGGTAGAAAGTAACTGGATTTATAAATGACATTAAAAAAGCTTGTAGATAAAGCAGGTAAAGCTGTGAGAGTTTTTTGGATGGAAGGGTGAAAGTAGAGTGGAGGGGTTGTTCAAAGGAGGTTAAGAGGTAGGTAGTAGACAGAGTGGGTAGGAGGAAGAGTAATAGAAGTAAGTGGCTATGATAAGGCATAGCTAAGAAGTGTGTAGTGGGTGATTAGAGGGGTGGGAGTTAAGTGTAGAGGTGGAATTTCTAGGAAGATAAGACAAGTGGTGGTGGGAGAGGTTTTATTTCTGAGGGGAGTGAAGATGAAGTGAGGAGGGTTATTAATAGAGGTGGATGTGGCCAGAGATGGATGGTATGATTGGATTAATCTATAGGGGGTGTGTTTTTGGGTGTATAAGTGTAGGGATGCTGGGGGCGGGTGGAATTTGGGGGCAGGGTTGGGGAGCGGAGTGAGCCCGCAGGGTGAACGTAGCAGGAAGAGACACAAGAGTAGCTTGTCAGGGTGACAATCAGTAAAGAGTGAAAATATGCAGGTAAGTCCGGGAGTAATAGAGTATGGCAGGAGTATTATGTATGGGGAGTAAAGAGTGAATTGAAGATATGATAGTTCAAGGGGAGATGAAAAATAGAGAGACCAGAGAGCGTTAGAAAGGGAGTTAGGTAGATAAGGAAGAGCACATGAAAAAGGATATATATATATACGCAGAAGCTGGAATATAGGGCCTGATTGTTCTAAGGTATTAAGATTTAGGAAACAACATGGGTGCACTTAATTTGCAATACATTATTACTAATATCAGAATATGGAGGTTTTTATTTACTGTGGGTTATTATCATTATCATTATTATTATAAATCTACTGTAAAGCCTTTAGATCAATTGAGTTATTTTTGACGTGCAATTAAGAGGTTCGCTCAATGTAGTCTATCAACCATCTATATTTCTTTGAAAGCTTAAATATATTGCCAAATTCAATTTAAAAGTGAATTTAAATTTTACAATGATGGGAAAATTGAGAAGAATAAGCGTGACATCAAAACATTCTGTATGTATTTTTTATGTAATATATAGGTTTGAATTCATTTTAGAATGAATAGGCTTTTTACGAGCTGCGCAGACCGAATTTTTATTGGATGAATATGTTTGTTGTGTGATAATTTGGGTCCCTATTGCCTAAATTTGTTGAATATTGATTGGATGAGATATGTATGTGTTTAGCTTATGCTGTCTAATTTAGCTATCAACCAGATTTGTTATTATCTGAGGGTGTGTGCTGGTTTGTGTAATTTTATTGGCTAAATTTCCTTTTATAAAGATTTCTTTTTTAAATGGTATTATCTGATGAAGTTCCAATTGTAACGGGATGAAATCCTTTGTGTGTGAATAAAAGGATTATTTCTGGCTGCAGCAGTGGTCTTCAACTCCAGTTTTTTCAAAGTTGCCATTTGGTTTGACCGAACTTGATTTAGAGGGGAATATTTCATGCTCGCACTTTTGGTTTTGTTTGTGGTTTATCTTTTTACTTGGATTGTTTTTTTTTTGTTTTGTTTTTTTTTGTTTTTGTGGTGCCAGCATGGATTCTCCTTCCTCAGTGATGCAGACACCCTTGGAAACTTCCCTGGGTGAACTGACTAACTTGATCCAGCAACTTAATCAAAGGATGGATAAACTTGAACAGCTATCAGTTTTCCAGCAAGTATCACAATCTTCGCATCATTCCCAACAATCTGCATATAGTATTCCTAGTTCATCTTTGCAAACAGAAAATGCAACAATGACTCAGTCAGGTAATCAATTATCTCAAATTTTAAATGCAGATACTGACTTGAGTAGTAGGGCAGGAATGAACTTTCACCCTAATTGTTCTAATCAGTTCAATAACTTTCAGACTGTTAATTTTATGGACTTCCTAAAATGTTCTACTACGTTCAACCATGAATCAACCACTGTTAACCAAAATTTATGCAAAAAGTTATCTGAATTTGATCGGTTTGTTAAAAATTAAAAAACTACAGATGGGCTCTGACTATTTCAGAGAATGCATTAAAAGACAGATTGTGCTGAAAGGCTTGCGCTTATGGCACTTTCCTACAGCATTGGTCGAAAATTCACCACTTCACAAAGAACTTTGTCAGCTTTGTGACAAACACGGATTTAAATATATGGACTTCGTTATCAAATTTAATAATAATATCATTGAAATGCTCAACAAAGATATTTTGGTGTTGAACAACTCTGTTACTCAAATCTTGCATTTTGTGATAATCAATTTGAGTATGCTCACATAATACGGTCAATAGAAGAACAGATGAGCGTGATAAAAATAAGGAAGATGAAGAAATTAACAAGAGATAGGGATGCTTATGGTAATAATACTGCTTACCCTGTCCCTCCCAGTTCACAAACATGGTCCAATAAATCAAGAGATGTATCTAATGGACAGGATAGTCATAAAGTTAATAAAGATTGTCACAATGACAATTTAGATGATACTGAAGACATTTTAGGAAATCCGCAAGCAACGTTTCCAAGGTGCTCGGAGTGACTGAAGAACCAGAATCGCCAGAATTATGGGCGGCAAATGTATCCATGAAGGGGTGCAGAGTCGAACAGAGGTTCATGGAAAAATCAGAGAGTCAAGTGTTCCCAGAATTAGAGAGGGAAGAACTAGACCAAATAGACCTTGAATTATCGAATGGGGAATGGAAATTGCCAGTACTAAACATCTCTACAAATACCAAAGGGGACTTTAAGGTTTATAACTTTTCATCCTTAGAAATTTCTACTGAGATGTGTAATCTTTTTTCCAAAGGATGGACCTTTGTTCCTTCCAAACATATGGACTATGTACAGACATTGATGGACCTGAGATTGCATGTTCGTAAGTTAAATTTACACTCTATGTTTTTGAATGCTGTTTATGTTAGCAACCCATTAAGGGTTGCTAACATATACAATCCCCCCTTCATCCTACTTTGATGTTGTTTCAAAACATGTGTGAGTTTGATATTAGAGGTATATTTAATGAAAAGAAATAAGGTTTTCATGATAATCTCAGTATGAATGACCATGCGGTGTTGGAGTTTTTGAAAAATAATTCACATGTACAGTTTATTAAGCCAGATAAAGGTGGTGACCAATGTGATTATGTGAAGAAGATAAAGAACCTTCTTAATACTGATACATATAAAAAAGTTCAATTAATGAAATGAACACCACTTATTGTAGAATTCGCAGTTATATCTATGATTTATTTTTGGAAGGTTTAATTGATATCCATCAATACAATTTTTTAAATGTCAATTTCCCTGTAACACCTACCATTTTTGGCCTTCTGAAATTACACAAGGATATATACTAATTCCCTATTCGCCCCATAGTGGATGCTGGGGGTTCTATTACACAACCTATAGCGAAATTTCTAGATCTGGAGTTAAAGAGCTTTGTGTATACTGAACCATATGTCTGTGTAGATTCATGGGATTTCCTTAAATAGTTAAATGGTCTCCCCTATAATCAAAACTGGATATTTATTATAATCAACATCAAAGACCTACATACTACAATTCCACATTCTATTGGGGAAGACTGGTTTAGGAAATTCCTAGCCATGAAAGGATTGTCACAAGACCATATTAATACATATGAACGTTTGTTAGATTTGGTATTAAAATCCAATTTTATTTTATATGAAAAGGAAATTTACCTACAACAAGGTGGCATTGCCATGGGCTCTGCATGTGGGGGGTATACACTAATATTGTAATGATAATGTGGGAATATAAACATTTATTAAATTCACCTTATTTTTCTTGCTGTGACTTGTATCTTAGATATCAAGATGATATTTTTATTTTATGGTCTGGTGACAACAATACAATTGGTTCTTTTATTTTATTACATTAATAATACAACCAATTTCCTTCAATTTACCCATGTAGTTGACTATGCGCAGATTGCTTACTTAGATGTACTTTTAATGAAGGATAGTATTAATCATAGATTGATGGCTAAAATATACAGTAAGCCTACTTATTCAAATTTATTTCTTCATTTTCAAAGCAATCATCCACTATTCCAGCAACAAGCTATTGTCAAAGGACAATTAGTCGGAGCTGCTCGTATGGTCACAAATTGGGTAGATTTTGTTTAAGAATGTGACCTCTTGAAAGATATGTGCTTGAATCGAGATTACCCTGAGTCCTTTATTTTTGGACTTATGTCAGAAGTAAAAGATAAAAGAATTAAAGGCCATTTTCAATCCCTTTTGAATTCTGGTGTTTCTAATACAGGAGTATTGGATATTTTAAACAGATTTAAATAAAGAAAATGAATCTAATATCCCATTGAGAGATATTGAAGGTAATGGCGAGTGCTCTAACAGACAACAGACTAATACGTACACTAAATAAAACCACCAAGCAAGTGTAGAAACACACCAGACTACAAAGCCAGCAAAAAATGCCACCAATCTTATATTAAATAGTTTATTCACACTGAATAACACTGGCACCTCGGCACAGCCTTCCTGGAGTTACAAAATATGCCACACCATGCATCCATATATATATATATATATATATAAATATATATATATATATATATACACACACACACATGTAGTCACTTAAACAGAATTAATTAAACAATCATCTAATTAGTCAACCATCAATTAAAATAATATACATTTTAAAGAAACACTCTCCAGTTACATTCACTATTTAAACCTGCTGGAGATAGCACGAGACTCCAGTGCGACCTTGTCAAGGAGCTGGCTGAGTCTCCACATAAGTCCATGTCGCAGGAGGACAGGGACTCGTTCTCTGCGGGGATGGCCACTTTGAAAGCAGTCTCTAACATGTCCATGTGACTCCTCTTACATGCTACTGAAGGAGCGGCTAGGGCGGCTGGGTCTGGCATGTCCATGAGGCGCAACGCCTGGCTCAGACTATGTCAGTTTTTGGAATCTTTCAAGGCATCTTTTGCCAATGCCTCTTATGATGGCTCTACTCTTTTTGGTAAGACCATCAAAGAGACTTTAGTCCAGAGTGAGAAGGATGGGAAGACACTGTCTGCTGTTGGAAGCCGCTTCTCGAATCCTCAAAGATCCTTTTCCCGGAATCAGAGAGGGCAAAAGAAGATGTGGTTCCGGAAGTCACAGTATTCATGGGACACTCAGGGCTCTTCTTCCCCCAGAGGCAGATCAGGAGGGGATAGATGCCGGCCCAGAGGCAGAGGGGGTCCGAGTAATTTTGGGTCTCGAGGACCTTTCTCTGACAGGCCCAGACAGCAACCCTGAGGGATTGCCCAACTGCTCTATGATTGTCATTGCACCTGGCAGCAGGAAAGTCTGTAACATCAGACCACTGGGTGCTTCAGATAATATCCAAAGGATACTCTATCCCCTTTGTGGTTCTTCCCAAACACCTCCCGGACATACCACCCATGCAAAGGGAGGCAGCAGCACAGGAAATCTCCAAGCTGCTAGGAAAATGAGCCATCAAACCCATCCCCCTAGATCAGGCTGGATTGGGCTTCTAGTCCAGATTCTTTTTGGTGCCAAAGAAAATGGGGGACTTAAGGCCCATTCTGGACCTATCTACCCTGAACCTGTCAGTTGCCAAAGAAAAATTCCAGATGATCACTCTACAGTCCATCAAGCCATACCTGCAAGAGAGCAACTGGATGTGCTCGTTAGACCTCCAGGATGCCTACTATCACATAAAGATGAACAGAAGCTCCAGGAGGTTCCTCCGCTTCTGGCTAGGAGTCAATCATTACCAATTTTGAGCCCTACCCTTTGGTCTAACCACAGCCCCCAGGGTGTTCACCAAAGTGATGGTGGTAGTAGCGGCTCACCTGAGGCTTCAGGGGATTCAGGTCTATCTGTACCTGGACGATTAGCTCCTCACTGCTCCCACCAGGCATCTACTTTCTCAAACCAGGAATTATTTCTTAAAGCTTGCTCTACAATTGCGGATCACATAGCCATAGCCTACTGTTTTTGGCCTGCACCTCAGAAAAGTATATCCCAAATAACAGAGTCCCTGAGACCGAACCCTGGGGTATGCCACTTGTTACAGGTCTACTGCTTGCGGTGGCTTCCCCTATTTTGACTAGGTGGGTTCTATCAGTGAGCAAGTTTGCTACCCATCTGGTAACATACAGGTTGAGGCCTAGTTGGGAGAGTTTATCTTTTATGCCTGAGTGGGGAATAGTGTCAAAGGCTTTGAGCAGGTCAAGGTAGGTCCTGGCACCAGTGTACCTACCAGCATTGTGCCCTTTTTATCCTGGGATTTGTGCACTCTGCTGTCTTTTTTTATTTTTTAACCTACTTCTGTCCATGCTATATGCTGTATAAAATACAGTCTATATATCAGTGTCATCTCAGTAAGATTTTGTAAAAACAGGGTCCACCTCATTTAATTACTCATCAAGACTTGAGGATAAATTTAAGTCCAGCAATACTACTCTCCTTTGCTTTCTAATTTTATCATCTCTCAATCTGTACCCCTTATTCCCTGTATGAGTTTCCTAGCAATCTTAGAGTTAAAAGATGCATATTATCACATTCCTATAGAGTCAGATTTCAGACTTTTCTTAAAATTTTCTGTCTCTGGATTACATTATCAGTTCTCTACCTTACCCTTTGGGCTATCTACTGTTCAAAGGGTATTAAGAAAGTGTCTGGCTCTTGTGATAGTCTGCTATAGACTACAGGGTATTCAAATTTTCCCTTATTGAATAGCTTGCTTATCTTTGCAGAGTCTTTTTCGAAGTGGCAGGAAGTGGCAGGAATCTCTCACTTGGAAAAGGAATCTTCTACAAAGGCTGGGATTCCAAGAGAGCATTCAGAAGTTTTTTTTTTCTGATTCCTTTTCACAGGATTGTTTTTCTGGCTTGTTAGCTGTACTGTTCAATTCAAAGAGCTTTTCTTCCATAGGAAAAGTAGATCGGCATTTAGATCTATTCTTGAGGTTTTCCTCTCAGACTTCTACTCGACTGTGGGTCTCATGGCATCTGTGATGCACAATACCTCTTACAAGACTCCACATGAGAAAGATACAGTGGTACCTAAAATCTGTATGGTCCTAGCGTCTGCATCCATTGAGGTTTCAAATTCCAATTTTAGGATTTTTGTAAAGGGAGAATGTGTAGTAGAGAGACCAACTCTCTCAAAATCCAGATCTCTCATTCTTCCCTCCTGCTCCAGCAGAGTCGGTCACCACACACACCTCAGACTTTACTTGGAGAGTAGTGTCAATGGGAATAGAACTACATGGTCTTTGGAACAAAAAATACACCCCAAAACATATCAATACAAAAGGCTCTTGCAAATGTTGTCAGCCTTCTAAATCATTTGTGATCCCCAAGACCTCTACAAGTGTTTACAGACAAAACCACAGTAATGTGGTATATATACAAGCAAGGGGGCATGATATCTTACCCTCCATGCAGACTACTCATGGTAAGCCTAGATATAGCTTTTCAGCACAATCTCACTCTACAGGCATCTTACATTCCATCAGAACAAAACTGTTTGGCAGACAAGCTGAGCAGGACCAGGACTGACCCTCACAAATGCAAATTGAATAGGAAGTTGCTCCAAGACTTGATTCATCTGTGGGCAACTTATGAAACAGATCTTTTTGCCAACTCACTAAATACTTAATTAGCAAAATTGTACTCTACAACCCCATGCAAGAAGACCCAAAAGAGGGAAGCTTTTTCTTTTTCTTATCTTTGGGTAGGAATGTTCCTGTAAGCTTTTCTTCCCTTGCTGCTAATATTCAGGGTACATCTGAAGATTCAGAAGAATTCCCTAAAGATCATTGTAGTGACTCCCTTCTGTCCCAGGCAACAGTGGATGTTCTTCGTGTTTCACTTTTGCAGTCCTAACATATGGGTTATCCGGTTCCCAGTAGCCCTCCACCGACCCAAATACCAGAGTCCTTGGTATATGACGTCGGCTGCCGTCGGTTGTAAACTGATGTCAAAACATCAGGTATAAAGGGAGGTGGCCGACACCATTTCCCCAGTCTTTCTTGCCGCAGAGCCTGAAGCAGATGCAATTCGCACTAGTGCTGGTCGGCCGTTTACCTTCTTTCTGCATTCCGACTACCAAGTTGAAGACTCCTTCAGATAAGTATCCCATTGGAGATCCTCTTTTCTTCCTTTAACGAATGTCAGATAAAGTTAATAACTGTCTTGCCTGTGGAAAACAGATTCCACACTGTGATTTTCATTCCTATTGTATAATTTGTTTCGGTCTTGAGCACAACGTCCCTAACTGTGATCTCTGTGCTTCCTTCAACCCACGTACCATACGCCATAGAGCTAAGATTTTATATAAGCATTTCAGAGTCTGGCCTAAGTTCATCGGTCTGGAGTCTTCTGGTCTCCCGACTTTGGATATACCTAGGAAACGCAAGGATAAGGACCACAACAGGCCTAGGGTTAAAGCTGTTGATGACGTGCCGGTGAAATTGGTCATCGGCCCAGCGGTAGCTATTGAGGTGCTTTCGCAGCCCCTACAGTCCGCAGATTTTCAGCCGCAGGCCTCTGCTGAGACCTTTATAGAGTCCTCCATGCCACAGGCTGCTATCTTGTCTTCAGACCCTCCACCCATCGCTGCCTCAGATGGGTCCGGAGCCACTATGTAGGAACCGGCTTCTGACACCCCTTCTATTCGACATGAGAACAGAGCCAGACCAACTACCTTAGCTCAGATTTCTACAGCTGCTAGGCCTCCTGAGTCCCTCCAGATTTCTAGCAAATGTTTCAGCCGCAAACCTACCCAAAAGTGGGCATTGGCCTCCTCTCCTGTGCCTCAGCCCCAGTTGGTAAAGATGGCTGGTGATCTTCTTACCCTTATTAAGGGCTCTCATCTCCCCCTTCCAAGAGGGCTAGGGAATTGTCTCCTGATGTTTTGTCTGAATCAGATTCTGAGGTCTCCAGTATTTCTGCTGGTGAGGAAGGAAATTCTCAACTTTTTTCTGGTTTTGAGGATTCTGATGCTGAGGATTCTATCCCCTCTGCCTCCCCTCCAGAAGATTTTTCCTTTGGGGATACTTTGAATACTCTTAGGGAGCACTTTAAGTGGGAGAGTCAGGATTTCCCTCAGTCTAAGAAGAGGATCCGGGAATTTTTAGATGTGCCACAGCATAAGCCTCTGGCTATACCTCCTGTTTTGGAAGCTGTGGATGATATTTTCATGGAAAATTCTTTAACTCCTAATTCTGTTCCTCCTGCTCCCAGAAAACCTGATAGCTATTATAGGGTTCCTGATTCTCATCAATTTCTTTTTCAAAACCCTTCTGCTGATCCTGAGATTATTTCTCAAGGTCCCAATGGTGTTAAGGCATTGCTAAAAATCCTGTACCTTCTGACAAGGAGTCTAAGGCCTTGGACAGGTGGGGTAAAAAGGTCTATACCTCTGCAACTCTTGCCATTAGATCTGTGAATTGTCTTTTTCACATGCTTAAGTATCAGCAGCATAATTTGGAGGCTATTAAGGCTATGCTCGGGAATATTCCTTGCATGTCAGAGAACAAAGACTTACAAGATTTACTAAATTCTGCCACTCTGGTTAAGAAGCATTCCCTTCATTGTGGTTTTGACACCTTGGAGGCTTCCTGCAGAGCAGCAACCACTGGTTTCGTTATTAGGAGGCATACTTGGCTTAGGGAGCAACCTCTTTCTGAACCTATAAAATCTAAATTGCTGGATCTTCCTTTGCACAAAGACAACCTTTTTGGTAACAAGGCTGAGGAGGTACTGAAAAAGTTGGAGGATAAGGCAAAATCGATGCAAGCTGTAAAAGATTTCCTTCATGTTCAGCCTCCTCGGTTTAGTAGGCATTGTCCTTCCAATAGCTGGTCTTTCCCTGATCCTGGCAAGCAGGGTCGTTCTAGGCCTAGGGGGTTCTGCCCCTCAAAGGACTAAACAATGGCATCCTTCTTCTGCTAAATCGGGGAGTTCTAAGCCAGCTTTCCAAAGCAAGCATTCTCAATGAATCTGGCCTTCTTGTACCTACCTCTGTGGGCCCAGGGTTTCTTTGAGGGGAAGGTTAGCCAGGTTTTCAGGGATATGGTCAACCATCACAGACGACAAATGGGTACTCAACATAGTAAACCAAGGTTGCAAGTTTTATTTTTGCACCTTCCCTGTTCTACAAAGTTACCCATACATTTCCAGAACTCACAGGGCAGATGTAAAGAATCAAATTTCTTCTCTACTGGCTATGGGGGGCTATAGAGCCAGTTCCTGCAAATCAGGCAGGCCTAGGGTTTTATTCAAGACTTTTTCTGGTACCCAAAAAAGGGGGCACGTGGCATCCTATTCTGGATCTGTCTATTCTAAACACTTTTCTGGTGATTCCCAAATTCAAGATGCTCACTCTTCAACAGTTACTTCCAGTGTTGGACAATGATTCATGGCTGGTAACTTTGGATCTCAAGGAGGCTTATCTGCACATCCCACTAAGGGAAAGTTGCAGGCAGTTTCTCCATTTCAGGGCTGGGAAGCAACACTTCCAGTTCTCTGCACTGCCCTTTGGCTTATCTACTGCTCCCAGAGTTTTCACAAAGTGCCTGGTGCCAGCCATTGCTTTTTGCAGGCAGAGGAACATTCAAATTTATCCTTACTTGGATGACTGTCTCATTCAAGCAAACTCCCCAGAACAGTTAAAAAAGGATTTGGACTTCGTGAAGAACATTCTCACTTCTTTGGGTTACACTTTCAATGAGAAGAAGTCAAAGTTGGTTCCTACAAGGGAGATTGTTTTCCTGGGAGTGAGTCTGAATACAGCCACCCAGATGGTATTCCTCCCTCAAGACAAACAACAAAATCTGTTGGCTTATTTCAAGGACTTGGCAAGCATGACCCAGCTCTCTGCAAGGCAATTCCTGCAAGCACTGGGGTTCATGGCTTCATGTATCCTGATGATCCCATATGCAAGGCTGCATATGAGAAAACTTCAATGGTACCTCAAGAACCTTTAGTGTCAACACACACAGGACTTAGACTTGATTCTTCTCCTGATTCCCTGTCTACAAAGGGAGTTTCTCTTGTGGGCGACAGCCCACAGCAAAAGAACAAGGGTCTACCTTTCCACCTACCACCTGCCAGCCAGACTCTCACCACAGATGCCTCAGATTATGCATGGGGGGCACATCTGGAAGGCAAGGGCATACAAGGGATTTGGAGCACCCAACAGATTAATCTACACATAAACTTAAAATAATTGATGGCAGTGCAGCAGGCCTTGCTGACTTTCTACTCTACCCTGGGACTCTTCTGATCAGGACAGACAACACCACAGTCATGTGCTATATCAACAAGTGGGGGGACTCACTCGTAACCTTTGTGCAGACACAGCATGAAACTATGGTCTTTAGCAGCTTCAATGGGCATACATCTCAAAGCCCATTATCTTCCAGGGAGGCTGGACTCCTTGGGGGATCAATTGAGCAGGCATGTTCTGGATCCTCACAAGTGGCAACTGAACAAGATCATTTTCCATTGCATCACTCAGCATTGGGGCACTCCTCAGGTGGATCTTTTCTCCTTTCACACCAGTCATCTCCTTCCAACCTTCTGCACCAGGGAGTTTCACGACAAAGCATGGAAAGTGGATGCTTTGTTGTTCCCATGGACACAACTCTCAATTTGTGCTTTCCCCCCTCTGCCTCTTCTTCCCAGAGTGCTGCTAAAGATAAGGGATGAAAAACCAAAGGCTATTCTTATAGCACCAGATTGGCCCAGACAGCATTGGTATCCCCTTCTTTGCAGCCTTTCCCAAGCTCAGCCTTGGCATCTTCCCTTGGTACCGGATCTGTTGGTTCAGGAAGGGGGAAAGTTTCTTCATCCTCACCTTCAAACTCTGCATTTAACTGCCTGGCTAATACTTTAAAACTTTCCCAGCAGGTGGTTGAAGTTCTTCATGAGGCCAGGAGGCCTAGCACCAGGAAATCCTATGCAGATAAATGGAAGAGATTTTGCTCTTGGATGCTAGCTAAAGGAGAAGACTCTTCTCAACCTTCTCTTTCCCTCATTCTTGATTATCTAGCAGGTTTGCTTAACGGTGGACTTTCCTTTTCTTCAATTAAGATTCATGCTTCAGCAATTTCTGCTCATTGTTCTTTTGAGCAACCAATTTTTTCACACCCCTTGATGAAACGGTTCCTGAGGGGAGCTAGCAATCTTAGACCTCCCAGAAGAGCTCCTACTCCTGCTTGGGATCTTAATTTTGTCCTGAAGAAGCTTACTCTTCCTCCCTTTGAACCTGCTGCCCCTGCAGACTTAAAGTTCCTTTCATGGAAGACTGCTTTTCTTTTGGCTATTACTTCCGCCAGAAGGGTTTCTAAGCTGCAAGCCTTAATGGCAGTAGAACCTTTCATTATTTCTCATACAGACCGGGTTTCTCTGAGAACTAATCCTTCCTTTATGCCTAAGGTGGTTTCCAGTCTGACACTTAACCAGTCTATTCATCTGCCTACATTCTTCAATAACCCCCAGAATAAAGGGGAAAGGATTCTGCACTCCCTTGATGTGTACAGACAGTTGAGATTTTACTTAAATAGGACTAAACCCTTTCGGAAGTCTCAGCAGTTGTTGGTTAGTTTTGCTCCTGGGGCTCAGGGTAAAGCTATTTCCAAACAAACCATCTCCAAATGGGTTCTCATTGTATTCACTTTTGTTACCTGCAGCATGGAAAGGTCCCCCCCCCCCCAGGGTATTAGGACCCATTCTACTAGAGCAGACTCTACTTCTGCAGCTTTTTTGAGAGGTGTGCCTACTAAGGACATTCTAGAAGCAGCCATTTGGTCTTCTGTCTATACTTTCAGAAAGCATTACAACCTATCTTTGTTTTCTAAGTCTAGGGCTGGTTTTGCCTCTGCAATTTTGCAAGGTCTCCTTACCAATCCTTAATCTGTGATTCTTCCCTCCTTTTGTTTTCTTCCTGGGCTTTGGGAATCAATGTTAGGACTGCAACAGTGAAACACGAAGTAAATAGTACAGTTGCATACACTTACCATAAATGTAGATGTTCGAGTGTATTCACTGTTGCAGTCCTGGTTTACCACCCTCCAATCCCCCTTTTTTCCTAAGGCACAGACTACTTATGTTATTTTTTTGGATGGATTTTTCCCAGGGTGTTTTCTTCCTGGATTGGCCTCGTTTGGGGGCTCCTGACTTAAGGCAAGAAAAACTGAGGAAATGGCATCAGTCGCCTCCCTTTATACCTGACGTTCTGACATCAGTTTACAACCGATGGCAGCCGACATCATATATCAAGGACTCTGGTATTCGGTCTGGCTGAGGGCTACCGGGAGCCGGATAACCCATATGTTAGGACTGCAACAGTGAATACACTTGAACATGTACATTTATGGTAATTGTACACAACTGTACTTTCTCTGTTCTTCTGGATATGGTCAGGGGCAATTACCACAAGCTTCTTCACAGACTGGATTTACTTACACAAGACCAGGGGTGTTTGATAGATCCCAACTCCAAACAAATGCAACTGACTGCCTGGATGATAGGATCTTAATGGCTTGTATACACCTTTTTTTAAGGATGTGCAGCAGGTATTAATGGAGGCAAGAAAACCTACTATTGGAAAATTATACACTAGCAAATGGAAAGGGTTTTCTAGTTGGTGCCAACAAAAGAACCAGTAACCATTTAGAGCTAGTGTTGCTCTGGTTTTACATTATTTGTGATAGTTACTACCCTATGGCCTGTTTCACTCCTCAGTCAAGGTTTGTTTGGTGGCCATTTCAGCATATATGCCTGTGCCCCCCTTTCAATGTAGTCTAATGTGAAAATGTTTTTGAATGGGGTGTGTTACATATGAAGCCAGCTAGAAAACAGGTGTCTCCTCCTTGGAATCTTATTGTTTGTAGTAGAAAATCTAACTCTTGCTGTTTGAACCAGTTCATCAGGTTAACTTGAGGTTCTTGACGTGGAAAACAGTCTTACTTATTGCTCTGACTCCTGCAAGAAAAGTATCTAGTTTCAAGCTCTTATGGTGGGTCGTCTTTGTCTCATTTGTTACAAACCGAGGGTTTCTTTCAGGAGTGATCTGTATTTTATGCTAAAGTGGTATCCATGTTTACTTTAAGTCAGTCTATCCATCTCCCTGTCTTCTTTCCAGAATCTAAAAATGAGGGAGAATTGAAACTTCATACCTTAAATATCCACTGAAAACTCAGGTGTTATCTTGACAGAACAAAATCTTTTAGAACTTCTGATCAGGCATTCATTTCTTATGAAGGTAAGAAAAAAAAGAATAACTAATGTAAAAACAATTTCCAAATGGTTGTTTCAACTTTGTGCTACTCCATTGCAAAGAAAACTATTCTAAACAAGGTAAAGCTTCATTCTACCAAGGCCTTGCCTTTATTTATGGCATTTTGAAAGGGTCTGGATTCTAGAAGTATTGTAGAAGCAGCAAACTGGTCCTCTGTGCATACTTTTATGAAGCATTATAAAGTAGATTTCTTCTCCAGGTCTAAGACAGGATTTGCTAGGACCATTCTCCATGGGCTCCTTCACCCTCATTATTCCTTTTTCCAGTCCATCTAAGCTATGGTAATCTACCCATGTAGCTTAGACTACTGCACCAGTGATCAATATGATAACATAGTACAGTTGTGTAAGTATACTTCCCTTAACACACAATCCCCTATATATATATATATATATATATATATATATATATATATATATATATATATATCTATATATATATATATATATATGTATATATATATATTATTTATTTATTTATTTTTTTAATGCCATGCAGTAGACATATATTCTTCTTTTCTTAGCATTGCCCTTCTTAGGGCTTTAGCCTCTCTCTCTCTGCTCATTGAAAGTTCTGAAGTTCTTGACATTCAAACCCAATGTTTAATCAGCTCAGCACAAGCTGGCAGATGGTTTGATCTCATGGATGGTGCCCTGAAGCTTTGGAAACTGTCAGGTCTTTATGATCTTGGCAGGATATAATCCATATAGCTCAAGCTATTGCAGCAGTGATCATTTGAAAATCAACTGTTATGGCAGGTTTATGTACACAGCTGTGCTTTCTCAACAGCAGATGGATTGCTTTAGTACACCATCCTTTCCTTCACCCTCTGTGGGGCTCTATCCACATTCTAAAGATTAATCGCCTGAGTACTGAAGCCTCACCATTTCTATGCTGTGGCCTATTTGCATGATGTAGTCACCCACCTGGAAGACTGGTATTCATATATTTCCAAGGCTCAAATGCTGCATAATGCAAAGGATAGATCACTGAAGTGATGTATCTCAGTTATGTTATTGGGAGGGGGATAATCAAACCCCAGAAAAAAAAAAATATATATATATATATATATATATATATATATATATATATATATATATATATATATAGGCTTACTATAATGATGTTGTAACTGCCTTGGTCAACCGGTGCATGGTTGAAAGGCAGTTTCCCAGGTATGCAGACTGTCAAACAAAAATCAATTGAGTTACACTACCGCGAACGGGTAGTGTAGGTCGATCATTTTGGTTCAACATTGTGCAGGGAGTTCACGCTTCAGTGAGGAACAGGGAATTAGCCTATTTCCTCACTGTAGAGCAATCTCAGAGTTGGTATATTTAATGTACAGGGGGTGTGGGGGGCATAGCCACCCTGCAAAATACTAGAAGTAATGTTACCATTGACTGTAGAGTTTAACGGTACGTTAATTTGCATAGCAGGAAGTGAGTGATGTCACCTCCTGCTATGCCGAATACATCAAACCATGATGGTCGATGTATTCAGAGCTTATTCGAACTTTCAATAGTAAACCATATAAATATATATCTATCTGTCTATATATATAAATATATATATATATATATATATATATATATATATATATATATATATATATAGGTTTATAGGCAGGTACTAGGCTATCAGCCCAAGGGCCTAAGTAAGCTTAGCCAACGGTTTGTGTGTGTGTATGTATATATATATATATATATATATATATATATATATATATATATATATATATATATTTTTTTTTTTATATATTCTCCAAATGAAAAGTTAGGTGAGAGCTGTTTTACAACTTGCATGGTATTATAGGGAGCATATCACTAATCTGCTTGTATAGCCTGCCCTCTTACAAACCTAACCAAAGGGAAGCTCCCTGATTTGGTCAGGTGGACATTCAGCACTGAGGAAGCTTTTCATTAACTTAAAGCATATGCTCTGAACTAGTTTTTTTTATGTCACCTGACTTCTCTAAACCATTTCTCAGTCTATATACTTCAGATGTAAGGCTGGGGTCTGTCTTACCTCAGGAAAATAGGAAAATGGAGCTTTCTTTGTATTACCTAAAATGCAAATTAAACAAAGCAGAAACCAGATATTCTATGATACAGAGTGAATGCCTGGTTATTAAGCTGTCTTTATGATCCCTGTATTATCAGCTCATGAGTAGAAAGCCTCCCTAGTTATAGATCATACCCTACTGCAGTCATTGCATCAGCAGAAAGAAAGTCTCCTTAAACTCTGCACGAGCATCCTGGCACTGCAGCCATTCCAGTTCTGCATCCAAATCCATTGTGCTGTTTACCACCACAGTGTAGATGATGTATTGAGGACTCACAAGCCTTCCAGTAGGCTTGAAACCAGTGGGTTGAAGGTGGGGATGGTCATCTGAAACACTGTATGGTGGTTCTACTAGCATAAAGCATGAGAGAGGCATAAAACAAACACATTTTTTTAGAGAGAGAGAGAGAGACGGTGCTATAAGGAAACTAGCTGTATTTTCTGGTGTGAGAAACAGCTATTACATAAGGAAATTGTGGATAGGAAGGTAGGATAGGGATTGGTCCTTTAAATAATAACACTTGAAGGAAGGGTAATTAAGTGCAAGTGTGTACCTACAAGTATTTTAGTTCAGGTCTGGAGCAGCATGCCAGAAGGTGTTAAAAATTGGTGGAAAGTTACTAAGAAGTTGTCTGAGTGAGAATCCAGAGGACTCTGGGTAATACATGTGGATGGAGTAATGAACCAAACCCAGAATAATTTGCTCTGAAATGGGAGTTAACTGAAGCTGAATGCCAGTGAGAGGCCTGGTGGTAGACTGTGTCATTTACCTGAGACTTTGGTAAATACTTTTCTTTCTTGTTTTGTATACCTTTGGGATTTTTGTGTAATAAAATTGTTCTGTTTGCACCTGAACAGAATGCTACTGGTAGAGTAGATGAAAGACTAAACTGTTCATTTCAACAGAGTGAATTTTTGTCTGAACTCTTGTTATATTTTGTTTTCCTGACGAAATTTGCCCCATTTTATGTTTGGACAATAACACTACTTATATACAAGAGCGTATGGAGTTTCTGCTGGCTAAACACCATGGTTTGCACCTGTGAGGGGGTCCTTGTGCTGCTTTGACACTCCAGCTGCACTGAATATGAGCATAATGTGCCAAGTGCTCACATGCACACATTGCTGACTAAGTCTTTTGCACTGTAAGTGACCTATAATTTTATTGATGTGTACACCTTGTGAATAGTGTACAGTCCAATTTACTTGAGGTACTTTTATACTTATGTGACTGTATTATATAGCAGCTTATAAAAGTGGCAGCCTACTGTAATATGAATGCCTGCATTATTCTGCACCTTTCTGGGGTCATATTGTGGATCATCTTGTGCTCTTTGTGGTCTGCAGGATCCTCATGTCACTGTGATAAACCACGTTTACCTACTATAGGTCTCCAGAATATATCAGTTACTAGTGCACACATTACTGTGAATACCTTCATCTTTTTAGGCAGTAACCATCTGTGAGGTCTGTCTGTAGGGTACATTGCACATACCGTTGCCAAAATATTCCCATATGCCCTGTACTAACACTTGAGCTGTTATTACTCCATAGGTTCATATTTTCATAGGTTGGTACTAGGCTATCGGCCCTAGGGCCTATACAAGCCTAGCCATAACAATTCCCTGGCTATTTCTTCCCCTACTAATTACTTTCCTGGACCCCTGTCTAGCAGGGCAACTGACGTGATCCCCGGGGTGAATTTCCTTCCTCCCATCCAGTCATCAAGGTTCCTTTTGAAAAGGGCCAAAGAGGCGCTCTGCTTGACATGTATGGGCAGTCTATTCCAGAGTCTGGGGAGTCTCTGCGTCAGGAACTTATCCCTCCAGCATGTTTTGTTTATTGTGATGACAAGGTTTAGATCCCTGGAGCATGTGGCTCTGAGGGATTGGGATTTCTTTAAGTGTAGCATGTCCAACAGCTCTGGGTTTGACATGGCCTTGTATGTTAAGCAGAGATTGCCTCTGAGTAGACGATATGCAACAGAGTATAGCTGGAGTTTTTTAAGGTGGTTAGCGTAGGGCTTCTGCTTTAGGCCTGTGATTCTTTTAGTGAGGTATTTCTGCGGCCTTTCCAGTTGTTGCAGATGTCTTGAGAGGTACATACCAAATGGGGTGTTGTATTCTATAATGGGTCTAATGAGGGATGAGTACAGTGGGACAATGACCTCCTTTTTTCTGGATGAAAAGCCCTTAGTGATGAGGTGTGCCACATAGAAGGATTTCCTGACTGTTGTGGCGATGTGGTTATCGAAGGTGAGACCACTGTCCACCTGTGTCCCTAAGTCTCTTATCACACTTTCGGTGTTTAGTGTACTGCCACCTATGTGGTAATTCATGGGTACATGTTTTTTTCCCAAAGGGGATAACTATAGCCCATGGCTCTGGCACAAAGCATCTGTTTCTGTAAGGCCCTTTTGTAGAGTATCCACATCATTTGGGGATTCAATAATGGTTCTCAGTTTGCAGTCATCTGCGAAGTTTGTTAGCCAGACTCCCTTAGTGTTGGTCTGTACTTCAGAGAAGTATATGCCAAGCAAGAACGGTCCCAGGACTGAACCCTGAGGTACTCCACTTGTCACTTGTCTGGAGCTGGATTTGGAGTCGGCTACTTTTACAGTGTGGGTTCTGTCAGTAAGCCAGTTGGCAACCCATCGAGTGATGTAGGGATTAATGCCCAGCTTAATAAGTTTATCTATGATTCCAGAGTGGGGGATGGTGTCAATGGCCTTGGCGAGGTCTAGGTAGGGTGTGTGGACAGCCTTACCCTCGTCCACGGCTCTGGATACTGATTCGAAGAACCTACTACCCATGCCATCTTCAGGTGTTTTCTAGTATGCCATGGAAAGTATAAGCAGAGCAAATAGGGCTCTCATTGCTTCTCTGTCTTGGTACTCTGAGATTCCTTGCGCATTAACTTCACCTTTTAGCTCTCTGCCTCACAACGATGCCTGTGCTGTTCATGCCACTTTTTGATTGAATAATAGCATATTGATGTGTTTATTATGGTAACACTGGCCATGCTTAGCACATGCCGAATTATACCTCTTGCACTTATTTTGTCTATTTTTTTTTCTGGCACGGAACCTTGTTAGTCATACAATGAGTAAAAAGCCATACAGCTTACTGCAAGACATTTATGAATCCAACCTTAGATGTTAAATTTAGAAATATCAGATTAGGTGACAAGGAGTTAAGTGAGATTTTAAAGTATAACTTTACAGATTAAAAGTAGGGATGTAGTACATTTAAGAGAATGCACATAAGCGAAAAAAAATCTGTCTGCATATGTCCCAACTAGCTTATTCTTTGTAGATCCTGGATCCATTTATGACATCAACTTATAATTTATTTGGAGAATGAAATAGCAGCAGATAGTTTTGGCACATTTGCTTCTGTCTTTATGGACTTAGGCTTTCATGTCCACAGTACATAACTGTGGTACACAAACAGATGAACCTCAAAAATAACAGATTGAGCATTGCCATAAAGAATGTTAGAAAGTACTGCCCATTGTCTTTGACTACTAGAAGTCAAATAGACAGCACAAAAAAAACCTTTAATTTCACATTATGTGGTGCATTTAAGCATTTGAGTTTGCTACAACATATAAGTGGATTCAAGATGTAAGCCTCCACCCTGACTTGTGACATAGATAGTATGTTCATTCAGTTCAGGCTTAAGAAGGAACACTTAGGAGTGGTAGAGCCAGTTGTGTTAGTTGAGAAAAGAGAAGGTGTCCCATTCAGTCACATTTCATTGACACCTTGCAATTTGAGATGTTCAGTGACTCAGCCCCACAACACCAGAAAACTAAGCTCTTAGCATGAACAGGTGCACTAGGAGGCTGTATATGCGAAGACTTCTTTCCTGTGTTGTGGCTGTGTTCTACAGGTGGCAAGAGAGGGATTCAGCAAAAACAGTTAATTTGCCTCAGATCGACAGTACCTACAGGGACCACCAAGTTTTGTTCAGTTGTGCTGTAGACTGCCATCCCATCATGAGTATTTCATTTCAATAATTGACTGATGCAGGCATTTCCCATAGTGTAATACTCTTACACTTGTATCTACTAAACATTTATACCCTGCTTCATGGACTAACACTTTATTAGCTGCTATGTATTACAAGGCTTCAGATATCTCTCTCTCTCTTTGTATGTGTGTGTGTGTGTGTATATATATATATATATATATATATATATATATATATATATATATATATATATAAAATAAAACAGATGGCAGTGATACAAAACTGTGTGAAATGCTGTGATGGGAGAAGGGTGGAGCATAGTGGCTATCAAAAATCAAAAAGAAACTCTGTTGCTAAGGACAGAGATGTAATTAGGATTTAGTAACTGATCATGAGCCTGAGAAAAAGAGACAAAACCACAACAGAGATGTGAGGAGATAGTTGTCCCCAGCATTAAGGTTAAGGATTGACTTTACTTCCTTGTTATTTATGAAAAACGAAAAATAAAAATGCTTAAATGTTACAATATTAAGCAACAGTAAAAAACAGTCCAAAACGTCAGTTGTTAATTCCTCTTCTATGACAGTACTAAAGAAACAAACATGCTTAGTCACCGGAATATCTCAGCTTTATTTTATTTATTTAACATTTGTTTACCAGGAAAGTCTGACTGGGTCAAAGCCCATTTAGAGTGGAGGTCCGGGGAGAAACACCCCAGATACACGTCTTTTGGAATTTATGATGTTCTTTTTTTCAAAAAATTTTTATTGAATTATTAATATATGCATATTTACAATACAACAAGAACACAATAACCAAAATGAACATTTGATATAAGAGCATGGGAGTTCAAGTATAAATGCAAGACTATAACAATGTAAATGCAAACAGGACAACTATAACATAACTATATACAAAGTATGAATATGTTAAACCAGAGGCAACAAAGTATATAAGCCTGTATATAAAGGAGTATGCATGTAAATGTAAGTGAGAGACAGCTAGGTTAATAAAACTATAAAAAAATGACAGGGATTATTAAACACTATCCAAGATGTGTAATACCTTTTCTAAGACTTTATTATTAAGAGCTAACTTCTTTGGACTCTTCACCAGTAATTTCTGAGCTGAAATATAAGAGTAGGCTAAGGTTCTAAAGTTATTCCAATTTAGTTTGGTGCGGTCTAACCAATTTTTAGTAATATAAAACTTAATGAGTGAACAAATATAAACTAACACATGTGTATCAAATTTTGATAGATGAATAATAGGAATATGAAGAATCGCTAATTCCCAGGATAGTGTGGATTTTTGGTATCCCATTTTTGTAATCTGATTTTAAGGGAGGTCCAAAGTTTATGTGAGTGCTGACAGGACCACAAAATATGTAAGAGATCAGCATTAAAAGAAGAACAGCAAGAACATGAGGAGGGAATTCTGGAGTCAAACTTGTTAAGTTTGGAAGGAGTATGATATGCATTATTAAATATCATTAACTGGGTATAAAAAGCTTCTTGAATGGGGAATAGTCTAAAGTATCCTTGATGGCTGAAAGTTTCTGAGTTAAAGACAAATGGACATTCTGTTTATCCCAATAATCAGAAAATAGACAAGTATTATTATGTATTATCTGATTAACCAGATTATAAGATTTAGATAACATCTTCTGTGGTAATGTTAGAGCTTGTATAACAGTGGTAAGATTTGTAAAATCATTTATACTTACTTTAATGTGAGCAAATTTCACAATGATGCTATCTCTCAAGTGACGTAGTATAGTAATGTAATTAATATTTGCTTTCAGCTTTATGCGTAGGTTAGTGAGAGATAAATCGTTATATTGTAGCAAGTCCCACACAGTAAAACTTTGAATAAGTGGAACTTTAGAAAGATTGAAAGGTACATTATTAAACTGGATATTAGGATTTAAGTGTAAAGGTTGTGTTATTTGAAAATGCTATCTAGATTAATGAGTTTTATTAATTCTTGAAAATAATTGATCTTTTGTTTTAAGGGTTTGGAAATTTTCAGAATGTTAGCAGCTTCCTTAGAAAGGAAAGGAAGACCAATCGGGTTAATATTTTTACTTGAAATGTATTGATGCCATAATCTGGTCCAAATGGGGTACTGCCTATACCTATCAGTTTTCAAGTTCACAATGGTGAGTAGTTTGTTAGCCGAAATAATTAAATAATACATGTAAAAGTTCGGAAGACCTAGGCCTCCTTTATTTTTAGGACACGTTAATTTAAGATATGATATTCTGACTGACTTAGGAGACCAGATAAATCTAGCTAATTCCTTATTGACTTTTGTAAAGAAAGATTTAGGAATAATCTGGTCTATGGCATTAAATTGAAATAGGAGTCTAGGGAGTATATTCATTTTGACTATCGCTGCTTTGGATAAGAGTGATATATTAAGTAATTCCCATCTATGTAAATCTAAAACTATTAATGACCATACTCTGTGAATATTATTTTGAAATGTAGAAAGACCATTATGCTCAATTTGAGTACCTAGGTATTTAATTGCATAGGTGAAAGAAAAGGGAATCTGAAAATATGTGAGGTTTATGGGCAGATGGATTTATAGGAAAGATGAAAGTTTTATGAGAATTCACCTGATAATCAGAGGCCTGTGAAAATTTATTAATAATATTGATTATTTTCACAAGGTCTGTACTAGGTGTTTGGAGGTATATCACCAAGTCATCCATAAATGCAGAAAAGGGCACCTCAGTATTTAAAATTTTGGGAATCTTGTGAAAAGTGTTTTGTGTTATATATAATAACATTGGCTCTAAGTATAGATTAAAAAGAAAAGGAGATAATGGGCATCCCTGTCTCGTACCATCAGTGATTTTTATAATCTTAGAGGCATTTCTATTGATATGAAGAAAGGTGCAAGAATCCTTATATAAAACTTTAATAAAATCAATAAAAGTATTAGGTATTTTAAAGCAAGACATAGTACGAAAAAGAAAGTCCCAATTTACTCTGTCAAAAGCTTTCGAAGCGTCAAGGATTAGTGCATATATAGGATTTCTATCTTTTTTTGCGAAGTGTATAAAGGCATCTAGAGATAAAGTATTGTCCCATACATGCCTGTGGGACATAAAGCCTGATTGATCTGGGGAAATTAATGATGTTAGAACTTTTTTCAATCTCTCAGCTAATAACGAGGCTAAAATTTTAATGTCAATATTAATTAAGGAGATAGGTCTATAATTATTAGGATCTGTTTTGTCTTTATTATTTTTTAGAATTAATATGTTTTTTGAGACATTCCAATGTAAATCTGATATACCATTTATTTTATGTAATTAAAACTTTAAGAAGAAAAGGTACAAGAATTGACTTGTGAGTCTTATAAAATTCTGGTGTAAATCCATCCGGACCTGGGGATTTATTAGTTTTAATCTTGTCAATGGCTTCTGAAATTTCTTGAGATCTCAAAGGGGCTGATAGTGTTTTCCTTTGTTGATCATTCAGTAGTGGGAATTTAATGGAAGATATAAAACTTTCAATATGCTGTGTAGTCATAGGGTCAGGCTCTTTAGAGTATACATCTGAAAACAAGGTAGTGAAAAGATGCATAATTTCTAAGTCCGTATTATATATCTTGTTGTTATAGTGTATGGGTGCTATTCTAGGTAAGGACTGATTATTTTTAATTATTCTGGCGAGAACTTTAGAGGGGACTTGAGCCCATTCAGAATAAGTAGCTAAGAGCCTTTGTTCTATTATAGAGAGATTATGTTGGTGTAGTAGTAAAAGTTCTTTTTGGAATTCACAAATTTGTAGATATATAGAAGAATCAGGATTCAATCTGTGCTGGTTTTCTAAAGTTTGGATTTTTAGTTTTAACAAGGATTCTTTATTTCTATACTGTTTTTTAAGATAAGAAGCCTTACTAATTAACTCTCCTCTAAGGTTTGCCTTACAAGCAGCCCATTGAACATCATATGGAATGTCTGATGTATCAAGATTGGAAAACATTTCTTGTATAATCTCAGTAATTATAACATGGATATTCTTATTCAAGAGAAGGTTGTTGTTAAATGTCCATCTATTTTGTGTATATATGCGTGGCCTCATTATATCAAAGCTAATCTTAAGTGATATCCTTGAATGATCAGGATAAAAATCTAGGCTCCATGAAGTATTCAATTTTTTGATGCATAAGAAAAACAGAAACAAGAAAAAAATCTAGTATTGACCATGCATTATAACATTTAGAATAATATGTATATCTATCTTTCCTGTCAGTATGTACATTGAGGGTAATGGGATCTATAAGGTTGAGGTCTAACATTAATTCTTCTAGGGCAATAGATGCTTGGTGATTATATGAAATTGATCTACTAGTACGATCAATATCAGGATTAATAACGGCATTCCAATCCCCACCCATAATAATATAATGATCCTTGAAAGATGAAAGAATATTACATATCTGAATAAAGAAAATATGTTGGTGGTCACAAGGACCATATAAATTAAAAAACAAGAGTGGTTTATCAATGTTAGAAAAATAAGAAGAGAAATAACACCATCTACCATCTGCATCATAATTTATGTTTGTAATATTATCTAGGAAATTGTTTTTGACTAAAATTGCCACACCTCTTGAATTAGAGCAATCCCCGGCTGCAATTATCATTTTAACCCATTTCTTATTGTTTTTTTTCCAGTCATCTCTATGCATGTGTGTTTCCTGCAGAAAACAAATACTGGCCTGAGATTTGAACACTAAATGAAACAGTAGTGATCTCTTAGTTTTGTTCTGTAACCCTCTGACATTCCAAGAATCAATATATAAAGACATTACATTAGTTGCTTTAAGTCTATGTATCTACTTAAGTGTTTACTCAGTAAAATCTTAAATACTTTACTTAGTAAAATCCTAAAAAAATAGAAAATATTGAACCTAGTCTCACTGTATAAATTATATTGTATGTTACTGCCTCTCAAAAGTTCCAAAATCAAAACCAGTTCCCTCCATACTAACCCGGTGCCTACCCACCCATCTACAACAAAAGAAGGAACATATGAGTCATCACAAATAATAAAGTTAACTTTGGTTAACATAATAGATATCATAACTGAAGTAGTTCTATAAAGAGTCCTGAAAAGGACTATTATATCTTTAAACATAACTATACATATATACAAAAACATGGAAAGCAAAATGTCCGTCATAGTAAAACCTCATCACACCAACTCTCCTTCTCACTGTAGTGTTTAAAATAAAATTAAATGTATTGACAAGTTTGTGGTATCCGCTAGATGTAATGTGTATATGATAGGTGTTGATAGGGATATGAACCTATTTGTGACTCTGGGATATTAAACTCAACTTTTATTAGTACCCATTTATCACCTGTTTATGTAGCTGTCATACTACATATATAAATATAAATGACGACTGTTTATATGACTTAAGAAGTGTTTAAGAAAGACAATTCTACACACAATCTTATTATTTCCTAAATATCATATTTCATTAAACACAAGCTTCACAAATTCTTGCATTCATTTTCCAATTATCCATGTAATCTAATGCAGAAATGCAGGGCAACTAGAAGACATCCTAGCACTCATTGGGTGCAAGATGGAGAAAATAAAATCAGGATAGGATTCTAATCCATCACATGGTGCACATATGTACTTGTGTACTTGCAGGCAACATGATGAATTTCCAGTTCACCTACAACAGTATTTTAGGACTGGAAAGGAAACTATAGTATCCAATCACCCCCCACATACACATATGTAGGGAGGACATGAGGATTTTGTTGAGAATCAAAGTGGAGAATAAAGTGCTGTGAGATAGTGAAGCTATCTGCTTTGATACCGTATATACTGTACAAACACATACCTCACAACTAACATTGAAAGTTATTCCTGCGACACTGTTTTTGCATAAACAGACACAAACTATGCAATATTCTACTAAGTATAATTGAACAAAGTTAATGTAGCTGCTGAAAGTCAAATTAAAAGCAACATTCTAACATAGAGAAAAGAAAAAAGCAATGTATAAATGGAATATAAATGGTTCTTAGCAACTTTTCTCTTTTGAAAGCTACACCTTGAGTGTGTCTTAATGTTCGTGTTAGGCACGACAGGCACGTCAAACCGAAGGTTTACCGGAATATAGAAAAAAGTGCTCTGCATGACTGAAGAGGCAACATCATCTCTATGGGTCTCAGCGACGATCACAGAAGAAACCAATTGTGGCATTCCAATATACAAAACGAAACTAAAGGGTAAGCAGGATTACAATACAGAGAAAAGTCTCATCCAGCTACCATGTAAGTCGAAGACAATAAGCTATATACATAGCTACAGTCTATGTTAGGTGAGCGTGCCTTCATAAAGATAGATCGATGTCATATAGTCACTACAACTGTCGTCGAACAAGAGTTCCTATTGGCATAAAGCACTAGTTTTAAATGTAGAATGGATGTGAAACATGAAAGATAGCCAGCCAAGATTGACATCTCAACACAGTTTAGTATTTCACAATTCAGTGTAAAAGCGGCATAACAAATGCACAACATATGAATAAAACTAAATTAGCACAATGACTTATAAGCCACCAGAGATTGGCCAGTTCTTGTTAAGCTTCTCATGTTGTGGTGGGCACTACTTTAAAAAGCTTTAGAAAAGTGTCTTGCGCTTCTTGCATGGTATTCACTGACTGTCTCTTGTCTTTATAAGTAAATGTTAATGCATTTGGGTATCGCATCTGAAATTTTATACCACGTTTGATTAGGTCAGCACAGTAAGGAGACAGCTTCTGTCTGTTTAACTTAATTTGATGAGGTAAATCCTGTGAGAAAGTGAGTTTGTGATTATTCCATACAAACTGTCTGTGTTTACGAGCTGTAACCAAAATCTTCTGGGCATCTTGAAAGTTCAAAATCTTGGTGTAGATCAGTTGGGGTACAGTGGTTACTTGACGAGAACGTATGGCTCTGTGTGCTCTTTCTACTACTAGGTTTTCAGAGTCGCTGTCTAAAGTGAGAAGTGCTGAAAAAATCTGTTTTGTGATTTTAAGTAAATCTTGGTTATCATATGATTCTGGCAAACCTCTTATTAATATATTGTTGCGACAGCTTCTCGCTTCCAAGTCCAGGAGTTTATCTTGTATTTCAGTAAGCAGTGAATCTTTAGCACACAAGTCTTTATTTATTGAATCTATTTGGATTTCCATAGTATGATTTTTACCTTCAAGTGTATCCATCCTATCTGTTATTTGTTTTAATGTTTTGCCAAAGTCTGTAAGCTGAGTAGAAAAACCTTGTATGGCTGAATGAATTGGTTGTAGAGCCATTTTTAAGTCTTCCATATGGAAATTTGAGTCAGTTTTTTCTTTAGCATTTGTTTTTGGAGTGTCACTTACTTATTTATTGGTTCTGAGTCTTTTAGAACTTGTATCTTTCGCCGGAGATGATAATGAAGAGAATGATAATGAAGAGAATTTGGCCTTGGTAGTTTGTGTTTCCATGGTGTCAGAGTTACCAGCCATGCCTTAGATGAGAGTACTCTAGTAGGATACAGTCAAAGCTACAAACCCCTTGGATGCACGTGGCCCAGGCTACACAGGCTGAGAGAAGTTAAATTTTTTCCACAAAGGAGATTTGACTGGATTTTTTGATAGAAGAATGATCTTTTCTTAATAACCAGATACACAGTTATTTACTAGACCAAATCCTGTGAGAACACCACACTGAAAGTTGTTTAAATTGTCGGTTTTTAGCTGATTTGTGAGGAGCTTTGTGTGAAAGGTGTCAACTAGACGACCACCATCTTGGAACCGTCAAATTTATGATGTTCTTGTAGCAAGGTCTGCTGAGGGATCTTCTGATATCTGCCTCACATTTTAATCTCAAAAGCACTCAACATTGGATTTCACCTTATCACAAAAAATACTTGAAAATGTAGCTTCTGCACATACAGCTTCAAGTCAGTGATGGTGTTTACCACTTTACTTTAGTCATGGAGAATAAAAGTCATGTATTTCCAGGTCATTTCTTTCAGCAACAGCAGGTCATTTCTTTTAGCAACAGAAAAGGGTTTAGAAGAGTGATTCCAGGCCTTAGTCTGTTGTTTGGAAATCCTGTTGTTAGGTAAAAGGTCATGATCCCCTTCAGGTATCTCTTCACTTGTTAGAGCAGTCCCAGCAAAGTCTAGAAAGATCCTTGGTAGCCCTGCTGAGCAAAGCGTGCTCTGTGAAAAAAGATCCTTGGTAACCCTGCTGAGCAAACCGTGCTCTGTGATTCCCTGGAGTGGAGAGCTGATGAGCATCCATCTGCATCTCTTTCCTGCAATGAATGTCAGGCTCCAAAGTAACACACCCCCTTGGAAAATCTATGAGGTATGCTGCATGAAATGGCCATTAGTGTTAGGTTCCCTAGCAGACAAATCTCGGTGATGTCCTGAATAATTTTGGGCTGACCTAGGAGAAGAATCAAACTGTGGAGGGGGGTGGTGGTATGCATCCAAATTTTTAGTCTTAGATTTCTATTTCTGGGGGACTGTGATGTTATTTTGTAGGTTTCCTCTCTAAATGATATCACCATCTGTGCCTTTTTCTTTGTAGTCTCTGTAATTCCCTGATGTCAAATTCAGGGCTTTGCAGTTTAATTTCTTTGACATTCATTTTATGGGCAGCCACTCTGCTCAAATCTCATTGAATTTGCTGTCAGGTACACCACACTTTCTGACGTTTACATCAAGATTACTGCTTTTGTTAGCAACCAGATCTTGCGGCAGCATTGTGATCTTTGCGACCACAGGCTAACGTTCCAAATGCTGATTAGAGCTGTTGCCCCAATAATGGAAAAGTACCATATTCTGTACTGTTCAGATAAATGGCAAACCCAGAGAGCTCAAGGTTGATACAGGTAATAAGTGCAATCATACCTCTCAACTGTCCAGATTTTCTCAGAATGTCCAGATTTTTGTCTCATATTTTTGGTCTGTTCCTCATAAAATTTGTGTTTTTTTAGCAAATTACTGTGATGATTAGAGGATTGAAGTCACTAAATAATGACACACATTTGAGTTTCAGGCTTCAAATCCTTCAGAAAATAATATGTTATAACATTCCCTGTTACTCCTGCAACTTTCTAAGTTTGCAAGAGCAATATTTAAAATATACAACAAAAAAACAGGCTTAAATAGTGGGAAGTATACTTGCTGTAGTCAAGTCAGTCACAAAAGGTAACCAAATGTTCCACAAAAAGAAACGAAGCTGTAACCTACAAACCGCTTTACTTTGCGAATTCTTAATCCAAAAAAAGAGTCAAAATCACCATAGAGTGTTCATTCGAACCTACTCATCCACTGGGCAATAGCTTGTAGAGTGTAGTGAGCATTATTCTTTGTTTTTAAACTACGTGACTTATTTTTTGCTCACGCACTCATGGCTAAGGGAAGCAGTCAAAATTTGACAGTTGAACTACCCTACAATCCTGATATGCTTAGAAGTACCAAGTCAGGTACATCTAACATTAAGAGCAGATTTGAAGATGCTGTTACAAGTGACATTAATCCACTGTTATCTTTCAGTCCATTGGCTGAGACATATGATGAACAGAGTTGCAAAGAAGATTATCGAGGGCTTGAAACTCTAGTACAAGAAATGGAAGGAGATTTGGTTACCTTTTGTGACTGACTTGAATTGAACACAGCAAGTATACTTCCCACTATTTAAGCCTGGTTTTTTGTTGTATTTTTTTTGTTGTATTTTATAAGTTTTGTTTATTATCAGGCGAACAGAGTGTAGTGAGCATTATTCTTTTTTATGGCTGCCACCACTCCTAATGTACTAAATTTCATTGCCAACTGTCGTAATTGTGACAGTAGTCATGAATCTAAAAGGCAAAAGTGTTTAGCTTTTGGTCAACAAATGCAATAAATGAATGAATCCTAAGTTTGCAAGAGCAATATTTAAAATATGTCCCTATTTTTGGTACTTTGTCCCTCCATTTTGTTGGGCTTTATCCAAATTTCTTGCACTAAGAGGTTGAGAGGTATGAGTGCAATGTCTGCAGAAACATTTGCCAGAGTATGTAAAGGTGAAAGGCTTGATTTGGCAAGGTGTGTGAAACTTGTTCTTTATGGAGGTGAAGAAATTCAAACCAAAGGCTCAGTAGTGCTTTCGTGTTACTTACAGCAGAGTAGAAGAAGCTGCGACTTATTATTTTATCTGGTCAAGAGCACATTCAGTCATTATTAGGGCTCAAAGACTCTTTGAAAATGAGACTGATTTCATTTTATAAAGACGTCCGTCATGTTAGCTTAAAAGACCACTACTCTAATCGGGCCCAGCATATTTTTTCTACTTATGCTGATCTGTTCCAGTCCTGAGTAAGCCAATGCATTCAGCTCCAGCCTGACTGCAATGTATGATGCTCAGATTGCAAAAGTACAATTTCAATCTTGTCTACAAGAAAGGCAAACTTATTTATCTTGCTGATACATTAGCCAGATCACCCAGGAGTACCACTGAACAGAATGACAATCAAGGTTCTTATTCGTCTGAAGTCATGGAAGTGAGAATTTTTTTTTCCACACGTCTTGATGAGCTAAGAGATCACAAAGCCATGGATCCAGTTTTGCAAAGGCTCAACCACTTTATCAATCAAGGATGGCCGTCAAAGCAATCCAATTTTCCTCAAGAACTGCAACCTTATTTTCCATACAGAGATGAGATTTTGACTAACAAACATATCATTATGAAGGGTCTGAAAGTAACTGTTCCAAAATCCGTGCAACCTGAGTACATTACTGTTTTGCATCATGGTCACCCAGGAACCAAATCTACCAAAAGAAGGGCAAGAGAGATAGTATTTTGGCCTTCTATGTCATAAAACATTAAGACAGCACTATTATCTTGTTCAGCATGTAATAGTACAAAGCCTCATCAACAGAAAGAACTACTTCAGCTTAACCAGATTCCGGAACTACCTTGGTCGACAGTAGCTACTGATGTTTCTGAGTGGAATGGTCAATATTATTTGGTGTTAGTATACTCTTAGTACAAGACTGATTTACTTCCTAACCCAGCATCTAGTGCTGTCATTAGTAAAATGAAACATCATTTTGCAGTACATGGTCGTCCGCACAAAGTTATTTCTGACAATGGTACACAGTTTACAAGCCAACAGTTCAAAAGATTTGCAAAAGAATGGGACTTTACTCATGTCACAAGTAGTCCAGAGTATACACAGTCATATGGTTTGGCAGAACACGCAGTTCAAACTGCAAAACAGTTACTTGAAAAGTCAAAACGAGATAATACTGATGTTTTCCTAAATCTCTTGAATCTCACCTGCTCAAAGACTTCTGTCAAGACAAACCAGAACCACATTGCCACTCAGTACTCAACTGCTGGTTCCATGTGTCAAGAACAACAGATCAGTGGAAGCCAATCTGTTGAAGAAATGCCTATCCCAGAAGTCTTATTATGATAAGACCAGTAGACCGCTCACTCCATCATGAGAGAGAGAAGTGGTAAGGATGCAAACGTCCAAAGGTCATGATTGTATTAGTATCATGAAGAATATTGGCTCAGAGCTGAGACCATACATTGTAAAATTAGAAGGACCAACTTTTAGGTGGCATCAGAAACATTTGAGACCAGTGTCCAAGCCTATAGCACAGCAAATAGCCTGTGAGAAAAACTATCTCAGAGTGAGCTGCCTGGTGTTCCAATTCCAGAGGAAGTTCCAAAGGACATTCCTATTCCTATGATGAATCCAGAAGTCCCTGATATGAGTTGTGCACTGCAGACTGTCCCTGTTGCTAAATCTAGTCCCAGCTGTTATATTATGAGATATGGTCAAATCTCTAAACCCTGTAGCAGATATGAAGCTACTTGAGCATGAACTTTGTATTTTGTTTCTAATGTACATAGTAATGCATGCCTATCTCTAACATTGCTTTGCATGAAGGGCAATCTTTTTAAGAGGGAGGATGTAGATCAATATGTGTGCATATACCTTTAAGAAGCTATCCAAGAGCTTGCACTAGAGTATAAATACTGAGCACGTGCAAGCCTGACTGCCATTTTGTAGTTAGCTCTTGAGATGTGAACATGTATGTATGTAATCTCTGTTTGTCAGCTAGTTCATTTGTATTTAAAGATGCTGCTACCCATCCTGATGTGTTTGTATATATTAAAGCATCTAAACGAAACCCCAAGCCATCTTATTATTTGTAATAAAGACGAATGAGCAGCATACATGGTCTTTGTGTTTCCTTTGATTTTGTCCACTAGATCAGTCATAGTGATTTTGGAGTTTACGGTTATGTGATTTTGGAATTAGTGAATATATAAGTAAGGGTAGTGTGGAGAGGCTTCACCCCTCACCATGTCATGTGATGTGGAGTGGTGAAGCTCCTTGTATAAGTAGTTGGTTTTGTTTATTATAGCCATGCCAACAGGTAAAAAGATCACACAGGCAAACTATTAAGTAAAACCTGCAAGAAACACCCAGCCAAGCAAGAGTCTTCACTGTGTAATAATTAGAACCTTCCAGAGTGGAGATACATGGGATATATGCAATGACTCCTTAAGGACATATCAGTGTTTCAGCTATGTGGCTTCTGAATGCCCATGGCTTTTTACTTTGTAAGTCTTTATGGGTACATTCAACCCAGTAAAGCCAAACCCCACTAGCTGTGTAGATGCTATGTTTTGGCATTTTTTTTTTCAAATAATTTTTTATTTTCCAAATAATATAATGTTTAACAATACAATCATCAATAAACAAGTATTATAAACCTTTATATACACTATGTACAATTGACCTGAACAAAGGAGGGAAAAAAATTAATAAAATATATGAAATTAGTAACAAAAAATGTATAATATTCAATTAATAAAGTATAAAGTTACTCATTAATTATTTAGGATTCATTTTTAATGTCTCAATAAGAGTTCAAATTTTTTCCCAAGGATTGTTTGTCCATGGTTTAGGTGCAATTCTCGATTCTTTCACCTTGATTTCTAATGTCGCTGTTTCTTCCATCAATCTCAAGAATTCTTCCAGATGGCATTTTTTTATATCATCAGTACAGCATAAGTGGATTGTTTGGCTATACCCTAAAAACACAGAGTTTAATGGCAAGGGGTAACTTCCATATATCCCACGGGCCTGCATTACAGAAAGTTTAAGGTTTTAAACAATGAAGACTCTTGCTTGAGTGTGTCATTCTTGCAATCATTACTTGTTATGCATGATTGTTTGGTAATGCATAGTGAGGTAGACTATTGCTCCTAAAGGAATTAATGTCAACTTTGTACTTCCTGTGTGACGTGCTATTTTGTTTTTTATTATTTAATCCAACTAGAAGATTTATGTCATTTACATTTTATTAAATATTTTTGTAAGTTAGCAGTTGGGGAACTGATGTGTTAAACTAACTATATAACTGGTTTACAATGTGTATGTGACATGTGGGTTGAGTTTTGTGCTGCTAGTGTTCCCTCTTTTGAGTTGCATCATTTATTGCATGAATTTTTGATACTTGCTGTGTTTCAATAATTCTGTATGATTTGGTGGTTGTCAAAGAATATTTTCTTTCATGAATGGGTATAGACACATACACTCACGCATGCACACATATGATTGCATTGTGTTGCTATCCATTAATCACAGTACATTGAAAACTATTCAAGTAAAATTTTTCCCACTAAATCTTGGGGGTAAATTTTAACATGGGCTATGCAAGGAGGGGAGGTTTGTTTGCCTACCCTACTATAAGAGGTCAATGTACTTTAACTTGAGTCATGAATAATGTTACAGTACTTGACTAAACATTTACCTCGTTAACAAATAATTTCCCATTGATGTCTATGGTTATTTTTCTGGGATTGGGAAAAGACTTTGTCAGCCACAGAATTAATGGAAAATTAAAGCAGCTTAGGTGACCTGGAAATGTCTTTAAAATCAAGGAACGTATTTTACCTAATTTCACAATGTAAATTTAAATATTGTCAGAGTAATTAAATATTTCTGGGTGTCTGGGTGGTCACTAGTTTCCCATAAGCTATGGGTTGTTAAATGCTTTGTGATGTATTTTAAAGCATTTTTGCAACCTTATGATCCATGCATGTGATATACCCCTTGTTATTTAATAGAAATAACCAAATGTGGAGATGGTAACAAAAAAAATGATGTACTGAAATAGACAACACAGATGGAACATTATGGTAAGTATATAACTTTTTTATCTGATGTTGTCAATTTTCATTTTATTCTCAACTGTTGGAACAGAACGTCCTGCTATCTAAAATCCCAGGTGGAATCTAAGGAAGGATTTTCCTGAGGACATTTGAACCAAAGGCTACTCTTCCCCTCGAGACCAGATCCAGTTCGTAATGAGTGATAAAGGTATGTGCACTAGCCCAAGTTGCAGCCACACATACATTGTCCATGGAAACTATAGGTAGAAACGCTGAAGAAGTTGCCATGGACCTAGATGAATGGGCTCTTAGAGGTGCAGCCAGTCAGCCATGTGGCTAAGGTTGCCTTTGCAACAGGTTTTCCTAATTAGCATCTGCAAAGGGCAGAAATAATTGAACTTGTTGTGTTGTTGTTGTTGTGTCTTTCGCCTTTTCCTGGTTAGGGGTCGCCACAACGGAACTCCGGTCCGCTAATGATTGGCAGTAGATTTTTACGTGCCGAGTTGCCAGCTCTGACGCACAACCTTCAACGAAGGTACGCCCATTCACGCATGTCTCCACACAGAAGACGCTCTAGCTGAGAATCGAACAGGACAGCGTCTTACTGTGAGGCGACAACGCTACCCCAGCATCACCACCGCAGTATGGCAGAAATAATTGAACTGCTTTTATAAATCCTTTCATTCTATGTAAGTAAAAATGTACTTTTCTGTGAACAACTAATAAATGCAACATATATTCATATTTGTTTGCAAATTTAGTAAAGAAAACTGGTAAATTAATGGAATGATTGATATTGGATTCTCACACCCCATAAGAATGAAAGAAGTGCTGGTAGGTAATGTGACTATCCTTATGACAGATCAAGTAGGGAGGTTTAGAGGACAATTTTCAAAGTTCTGAAATTCTTCTAGCAGACATAATAGTTACTAGAAAGATAGTCTTCCAGGTCGGGAACTTAAGATCGCATTTAGCTGCTGGTTCAAAGGGAGAATGAATTAAAGCCTGCAGTACCAAGTTCAAATCCCATGGTGGAGTAGGATCTTTATAGGGGGTATCAGCAGGAGTATGCTCTCAAAAAAGCTTTACAAAGTTTAGAGGAAGCCACAGAAGAATTCTCAAATCCAACATGAAAATTAGAGACTATCATTAATCATTGAGGAGCTAGCTCCCTCATTAAAAATTGTTGCAAAATTTCAAGTACACTTTGTACAAGAGCTGAGAAGGGGTCAATGTGTTTTTGATGTGCCCAGCAAATTAACCTTTTCCATTTACTTGTGTAAAATTTTCTTGTAGAAGTTGTATGACAAGATAAAAGTATATGATGAATGGGGGAAGAGAGCATAAGGTTGTCTGGCTATTAACCAAATTGGAGAAACCACACTGTTAGCTTGAGGTTTGAGATATCCAGCTGAATTAAGCCTGTCAGGTGAGACAGGAGGTCTGGAAATGTATCCAGAATCCAAGGTGGGTAAAAAAGATGAGACCATAAAAAGGGGAGCCAAATCTGTCGAGGCCAGTAAGGTGCAATGAGGATGATTTTGCTCTTCAACCTGGCAGCTTTCTGTAGAAACTTTAGAATTAAGGGAATTGGTGGGTAAGCATAAAGGAGACTGGGTTCAATCGCGAAGTAGAGTACCCCTCGGTGATTCCCCCAAAGGGGGGGGGTAGGGAAAAGTAGCTACTGCATTTGTTGTTTAGGGGAGAAGCAAAATGATCACAGCAAGGCTGTCCCCATTGATGGACATGTTTTATTTATTTGCAATTTGTTAACCAGGAAAGTCCATTGGGCCAAAATGAGCCTGTTTTCAATGGAGGCCTGGGGAGAAACGCTCCATATACAATTATTACAAAGCTAATATCAACAAAGTTAAGTACAATACAATTTTCAAAACTACTAAAAACACAATAATATAGAAGACAGAATAATAACATTTGAGCAAGGTGTTGTAACAAAGCATTGAATGAAATTAAAACATAAGTATTTTGGAGTACATAAGTATAATTTGGAGTGCAGGCATTTGTGCACTCAAAGTTTAATGAGGTGAGAGGTAGGAAGAATTAGAACAAGAGAGTAGAACAGTGAAAGGTGAATAGGCTGAGTTACGAGAAAGCAAAAAGGGAGAGGAAATGAAATGAAGGGAGTCACTAGGTTGAGTTTTGAGAAAAGAGAAAAAAGGATGGGGGAGCAGAAATGATATTCAGGGAGTCAGGTGGGGCGAGAGCATGAGCATTCCCAGTGAGAAGAGAGATGGGAATGGAGCATGGTCTTGAAGGTGGAGTGGTTTTGTGTGATAAGAATGTGGTGGGGAAGTGAATTCCATAGGCGAGCAAGGGAGAAAGACAGGAGAAATTGCCCAGGTACATGTAAGGGTTTGTACACTTCGAGGCGGTTCTGGTTACTGGATCTGAGTAGTCTGTCAGGATGATGCAAGGTGAGTATGGAGGAGAGGGAAGGGCAGTTAGAGTGTTTGCAAATGAGTTTGTGAGCAGTTAACAGTTGAATGTAAGAGAGATAGTGGGGGAGTTCTAACCAGTTCAAGGAGTAGAGTGAATCATAGTGGTGGGAGGAGGATTTTGGTCTCAGTAGCAAACTTAGAGATTTTATTGTAGCAGGATGACAGTTTTGACTTTAGGGAGGATTGAAGGTTGGTAAGGAGAGGGACTCCATACAAGAGAGAGGGGATGAAGTAGGAAATAGAAAGTATATGTTTGGATGAGGGAGAGATAACGGCTGTGACGATACAGCATGCCAGGCTTTTGGTGTGTTTTCTTAATACTAGTTTGTATATGAATGTCAAACTTTAAATGGTCATCAATGATAACACCTAGAAGTCTTGTATGGGAGACTATTTCAATAGGAATCTTATTCTGACTGACTATGGAGAAGGAATTTTTATCAATAGAGGTGTTTTTAGATGGGGTAAAGATCATGATTTTGGTTTTGGATGCATTGTGAGCAAGGTGAATTTTCAGCATCCAAGACTCAGTACAGGAGAAGGCATCTTGTGTTAGTTGCATGAGTTTGGGGAGAGATTGAGCATAGCAAATTATAATGGAATCATCCGCGTATTGGACAAGTTTGGTACTAGGAATGCACTGATGAAAATTATTAATGAAGATGTTAAAAAATGAAGGGAAATCATTTCTGTCACTTTCAAGTTGAGAGACCACTTGTGATGTAGAAGAATGGACCTGCTCAATTTATCTGCTATCATGTTGGACTTTCCCAGAATGTGCGTTCCTATGAGAAAGTGGTTGGATGAGGATGAGAGCAAACATTGCCACACTCTGAGAGCTTCTCAACAAAAGGGGTAAGAACTGGTTCCTCCTTGTTTATTGATGTACCAAACAACTGACATATTTTCTGTCTGGATTGCAATTGTCCTGAGAGAGTTTTGGAATGTCTGCAATGTTAAGAGCACTGCTCTCATTTCCAGAATATTGATATGTGTGTTGGCCTCTTTGGGGACTAAGCGCCTTGGACTCTTTTCCCCAGGAAGTGCTCCCTACCCAATCTGGGAAGCGTCTGTGGTCACTATGGCCATGAGCTGAGGGAGAGTGAGAGGACGACCTTGTAGAACTTGATCTGATCTAATCCACCACCAAAGGTATTTCTAGCATGCCTGAGTGATTCTTATTTGTGCTGACATATGTTGATAAAGAATTGACTACTGAGTTGCTAGCATCCATTGAAGAATTCTCATATGAAATCTCACTACACTGCAAAAACGTGGCTCTGAAAAACAAGTAAAAAAATAGAAAATGATGTAAATATTACTTAAAATAATCAAAATTATCTGCCAACAGAACAGGAAAATTTCAATTACCGAGACAAGTAAATATTTCTAGCCTCCAAACCCCCATGCACATCTTAAAGCTAGTGCATTCAGGCTTAAAACAAATAAATTTGTTTAGTACAAAGAAAACAAATTAAGATTTATTTTCTGAATATGCAGGAAAGTTTCCTTTAATTTAGAAAGTGCTAGCCATTAATTTTTAGGAATTATATCTTAAAACCATTGCAACCAGACTAAAACCAAGATGCAAAGCAAAAGATAAGCCCTTTTGTCTAAAATCGTAGGAAATTTTGCTTGAATTTAACATTCAGTGCTAGATTAAATGTCGAAATGAGAAAGTATACTATAGTACAAATTGACTGACTACTTAAATAATTCTTTATCCAGAGGCATGTATGGCAGAACAACATGCAAAAACAAGGCCGTCGCTCACTGTGAAATGAGAATGTCAGCAGGTCCACCCCCTTATAGATGGCGACATACACCCAAACCCTGGTCCAAATTCTAGCACAACCACAAGTCCTATCACACCAACTCCTACTAACATACACTTGCTTACCAGGCCTCCCAACTCTCTCCTGATAGCTCATCTTAAAGTTCGTAGCATAAATAATAAGGTTGCTCACCTACATGCCCTTATAGATGTTCATTCATTTGATATCCCCTGTCTCACTGAAACATGGCTTAAGCCATCAATACAAGACAGTGTAGTCATTCCCCCTGGCTACAGTATCCTAAGACTTGACCATAACACCAAGAAGGGTGGAGGAGTAGCTATACTTTAGAAAAATAGTCCTCAAGTCACCTCAATTGACTCTAATCCTTCACTATCTAGTAATGCAGAAATTCTTATTTCCAGGATACAGCTCAATAAATGTATATCCATATATATCATCTGCATCTACCTCCCCCCAGGGAATAATACTCACACATTAGAGGCTATCCTCAGTTGGCTCTCAACCAACTACCCACAAGAAACCATAATACTTGGTGACTTTAATATAAACTGGAAATCCTGTTCATCTGAGCAGCCTTCTACTCATATTAACCTATATGGCTTTACCCAAACCATTACATCCCCTACTAGAACCAATAAACTTAATAACAAAGAAAGCACCCTTGATTGGATTCTCACTAATAGTCACCAACAAACTTATATAACAGGCACCCTCCCTAAAGATATAAGTGACCACTCACCCACCTTTCTAATTAGATACAAGATTGAGATTCCAAATCCTACCATTTACAGGACAATAATAACTAACAGAAACTTTCACCCTAACAGCTTCCATACTGAATGTAAAGCCTGTGACTGGTCTCCACTGATACACCTCCCACTAGATGATGCAGTCAACTACTTCAATTCAAAATTCTTAGCTATTCTAGATTGCCATGCCCCAACACACAAAATTAGAACTAGGACTAAACCAGCCCCATGGCTGTCTAAAACTACCAAACAAAAAATCCAACACAGAAATAAACTCTGGGCCAGCTGGCATTCAACAAGAAGCCCCACAGATCATTTACAGTTCAGACAGCTAAGAAATGAAACAAAAAAGCCATACTGTCTGATAAAAGAAACTTTTACTGTCAGCTTCAGCAAACCCACCAAAATAATCCTCTGAAATTCTGGTCCAGCATCAATAAACTCCTCCACCCAGGCCACTCAAGCACACCTGCTCCCTCTGGCCCAGACCACAATAATCCCATTCAAATAGCCAACTCCTTTAACACTTTTTTCACAGAAACCATTCAATCCCTTGCCAAACAGTTAACCCCTGGTGTCATACACTCTTACTCTGCCAACTCCAACAGCCCCCCCTATTTCATTTTCAACCTGTTCCCACATCCCTTGTCTGTAACCTTATCCAGAAACTTAAACCCACCACTCCCTCTGCTGACCTACTACCTGCAGAATATCTGCAAAAAGCAGCAAAAGTCATTGCCTACCCCATATCCATCCTCATTAACAGAACTATTTCTGAAGGAACCATCCCATCAATCTGGAATGTTTCTCACATTATCCCACTGCACAAAAGTGGTAATTCCAAAGACCTATCCAACTATAGGCCTATAGCCATATTATCCCCATTGGCAAAAATAATGGAGAAATGCATTCATAAGCAACTTTTAAGCTATCTACTAGACAAAAACCTACTAGCCACCTGCCAACATGGATTCAGACCATTTCATAGCACTACCTCTGCTCTTTTATCCTTCACCGACTGCATTAATAGAAATCGAAACAATGACACTCTATCCTCAGCCCTCTTTATTGATCTGTCAAAAGCCTTTGACATGGTTAACCACCACCTCCTCATTAACATACTTAAAAAACTGTCAATGGATGCACTTGCTATACAGTGGTTCCAGTCCTATCTAAATAATAGGCAGCAGGCTGTACTTTGGGAAAATACCTTGTCCTCCCACCTCCCAGTTACCCTTGGAGTCCCTCAAGGCTCCATATTGGGTCCTCTCCTCTTCTCTATCTTTATAAATGACCTTCATTCTGTAATCTCCCAAGCCACCTGCATCCAATATGCGGATGATTCCACACTTATATTTTCAGCCACTTCCCCATTAGAACTCCAGTCCCTAACCCAAAATACCTTTAACATAGTTAAAAACTGGTTTCTGGATCGGTGTCTCCTCTTGAACCCAAAAAAAAAACAAAAATGCTACTATTCACCCCTAAGTGTAGGGCCTCCCTCTTAACTTTACTGTAACATCTAGCAATGGCACTATCATATCTCCTGATCCTACTACAAAACTACTTGGTGTACTAATTGATAATAACCTCACTTTTGAGTCTCATATAAATAACATTATAAAAACAGTGAATAAGAAATTAGGTTCCCTCTACAGGATCAAACTGTTCCTGACTCCACTAGCCAGGACCACTATAGCCCATACCCACCTCATCTCTACCTTACTTTATGCCTCCCCTATCTACACTAAACTAAGTAAAAAGAACATGAGCAAGCTAATTACCTGCTACAACAATATTGCCAGGTTTGCAACCGGGTCTACCTTTAAAACCCATCACTGTATCAGTCTAAATCAACTTGGCTGGTTAGAATTATCAAATCTAATACTGTTGAATCAACTAATAGTAGCCCGTAAGATTCTGTATCAACCAACAAACATACCAATACATTCTACCCTTGTCACCCCCTATAACAATCTGAAAACCCTACGCTCAGCTAACAAACTACTAGTACAAACTACTAAAACTAGCAATTCAGCTGGCGATGCATTATTCTCTAATACAGTTGGCAAAACCTGGAACAACCTCCCTCCTCATATAACCTCCCTAACATCAACCAACTTATTTAAAACCAAATTAAAACCCTATCTTAAATTACACTGGTTATGCTCCTGTGTTAACCCAGACTATCTAAACTTCCCCTAGATATTAGCCCTCTTACAAATATAATCTTGCTTCTTCTCCTTTGATAATAAGATGTATGTGACTATACAGTTAATTAATATTCTTGTACATACTTTGAATGTTTAACAACAGGTGTTATAGCCTATGATTTCTTGTGAAACTTTACAGTAGAATATTTGCCTTGTTCAAATTTGGTGTAAATATCCATAGCTGGTTCACACCATTAGTTGTTTTTTTATTTTTTTTTATTTTGGTGATATTTTTTTTGTTGTTGCTGTCATGTTTTGTGTGACTATATAATTAATTAGTTACCTCTGTCCTATTTCTTGATATGAATTCTACATCTGCTCAGATCAGGAAATTTCTTTCTTGTTATTATGCCCAACACAATGATACATTCTGTTTCCATTTTGTTTTTGTGCAATGTATCAATGCCTTTTTAAATTTTCTTGTGTATGTGGAGCTTATCTCCCCGGGCCTCCACTGAAAATGGACATATATCCAGTTGGACTAGCCCGGTCAACAAATGTAAAATAAATAAATAAAATAAATATGTAATATATAAAATGTAGTGACATTATGAATAGACAAGCAGCAAACTAAACCAACATCCTGCCAAAGAATTAAAGATTTAATCAAATTTGAAGTTTGATATGTCTTGCACTACAAGGGACACAATCATGAATGGGAATGAAAAAAAAGGTTCTGTGCATTTCTACTCAGCAAGGAACTTTTTCCACTCAGCCATAGCTTTTCTACATGAAAAGGTCATGTCACAGTCATGGATGGCATCTGGCAGTACTTCAGTCTGCAGCACAGAGAGAAATGTCACAATGCACTTAGGATATAGAAGGTAAAAGGTGTAATAACATGCCATGAGATACATCACACTCTTATAAATGTCCTCTTTTGGGAAGGTCAGCAAAGGCATGGTTCCAATGGCAAGTAAGCAGTTGGTTTCACAGACAATCACAACAGGGCTGAAGAATGGCCTTGTCTGAAGAAAGGTATTGGGGTCTTCTTTACACTGACTAAAACAAGGAAAAAAAAATAAAAAGATTGACCACAAAAATGATTCATTGTAATTCATGCTGGAGTAATATATACAATTATCAATAATTCACAAATTTCTTACCTCATGGATGTGAAGCATAGCCTCATTTGCATGTAACTTCTTGGGTGGAGCCACAGGTGATAGGAACATATCTGGTAAAAAGCCTTTATCAGGGCAATTGAGTGTTTCACCATTAAAAACAAAAACAGACATCTGATTTACTGTGGCCAGTTGTTTTCAAAACCACAGGGTAGTTCAGATTTTTTGTATACACTTAGGAGATTGTGATGTCATGATACAGGTAATTTTAAATTTTGATTGAAATTCAATGCCATGTTCTATACGCAACACAGTATATCTAAATCAAAGTGTATTTACATTGGAGTTTTGTTTGCATGCAGTAAAGTCTTTTCAGTAATAAAGAAACACTTTGAGACCTATGCAGAGTTTAATTTTTTGATAGGTTTGAGGTAATTATTGTGTGGTTGTAGCCCAGTCTCAATAATCAAGACTGAACTGGAAGTGCATGTTGTAGAGTAGATACCATGGAAAAATGAATTTAAATACATGATCAAATTGATACTTTCCATGTGTTTGACAGCTCTATAGTAGGAGGTATTTATTATCCATATTCAGAATGTTACCTACAGTGTGACGGTATAAGCCCAAGTTTGCAGAAGTAAACAAGAACATGGAAACAAATAAGAGCTAATAATTACCTTTGTCCAGCAATGATGGCATCATGAGCTTTCTGAATACTGCATAAAACTGTGCTTTCTCATAAAAGATCCCCCAGCAGGTCTGCAGATCAGTTAAAAAGGAGTTCCCTCAATCAAGGATCCATCAGAGCTCATTCATAAGCTGACATATACACACAGCTAGAGACAGGGAGAGAGAGAGAGAGAGAGAGCGCAATGTGAAACGTATATAAAAGTTATAGTTGGGTAAGTAAGGATTAGCCAGAAAAGATCAAAAGTTTTAATATTTTTGTGGGTATTCAAAATAATACATTTTGCATCTTTCATCCTGCATTCATTATTGTGACTCAGCTGATATTGTTACACCATATCTCATTTAGAATTTGGTTATACATATGTCTACTTCAAATGAGCACATTTGCTTACATGATCCAGTTCCCTGAAGCATGGATATGCTTGAAGAATCTTGGTAGGCCTGTCCTGCTCCTTAGTAACATCAGGGTCAATGAAGGCATGTCTTGCAAGTCCAGGAACTGTAAAACATCCTTCTTATTGGGTCTGGCCTTGCTTTTGTACATCTCCTGTAGAGTTTTATAATGTCTTGCCTGTTTCTTTAGACTATCTATAATTGCAGTTAACACATACTGTGAAATTTAATGTTTTCTTTGTAGAAGTTGTGTTTATACAAAAACACTGTATTTCAGTTTGTGTTCTTACCATCCAACTGGTCAAGCTCTGGGGTGCTACATTGTAGTGATCTCTCTATCACATAGGTGGTAGAGTCGTCAGTCTCATCAGTGGACATCTCTTAGCTGTTTTCTGAAAGCTAAGGTTTCATAGTCTCTTTCTTGAAGGGGTTGCTCCCTGCTTCTTTTTGGGGGCAGTCATATTAGGAACCCTTTCTAACAGTTGCTTCTTCACTGATTCCTAACAAGAAACAGACAAAATTGTTAGTGTTACAAATCTCATTTAATAAAATTAAATCCAGAAATTAATAGATACAGACACATGTTGACCTGATTTACATATAAAACACCTCCTAATACTTGTGTCAAATATTTAGACTTTGGCGGGCAAGTATACAGTGCTGTATTTGGAAAAGTGAATAGCAGACTATTGACATACCCACTGAACTCCACTGGGTGCAGATGTGTCCCGCAACATTGGGTAGTACTCTATGAGATGCTTTGCCATAACAGTAAGTGCATGGCTGCATGGATACTGGAAGTCATCCCCAGATGCTGTCTTAATGGAAGTCATGCTTGTCACTGTATTTCTGATTAATCAGGTGATGAATCGATTCACGGCTGCATGGTTACTTGAAGTCTTCCCCAGATGCTCTCTTAATGGAAATCATGCTTGTCACTGTATTTTTGATTAATCAACCAATGAATCGATTCACGGCAGCATGGTTACTGGAAGTCTTCCCCAGATGCTCTGTTAATGGAAATTATGCTTGTCACTGTATTTCTGATTAATCGACATATTAATCAACAGTGAAGATCTTTGGAAAGGGTGTAGTCTCCTTCTTGTCCAGCATGCTGCTTTTCAAAAAAGATGCTTCTCGACTGCTCCATCTCTGTTTCTGTGTCTGTGTATAACACATACTGCACGCTTAGAAACTTGTTGATACCATGCAGGTCTCTTGGCTTTGGAGAATAGTGGATGGTTGGAGAGGGATGAGAGCTAAGAGGGGCTGAAATCATAGGTCTCAGAGGAAGTGCCTGGTCTACACAGGTCTGATTTTTTCCCCTGTATATGAGAAACATAATTAATGGTAATTATAAGGCAAGGAACACTGACTGTAATAACAAGGAAACATAAAACAAACACAGTCTTTAAAATGTATAATGATCATGAATGATTATTTGATAACAGAACATACTGTATGGTTGTATTAAATGTTGTCCCATGAGAATATTCATCAAAAAATGTGATTACCTCACTTTCACCACGAGTAAGTCTCCAAATGGTCCTCCTTCTGAAAAAATGATCTGGCCCAGGAAAGAGATCACGTAAATCCTCCTTAGAGAGGCTGGGCAGCATGTCTATGGTTGTTATATTAGCAGCTGAAAACACATTTACTCACACAGTAAATGATCAAGCAACTTATTATTTTCAACAACTTCAATCTTCAGTTCATTTAAAAGTGAAATTTTATAGTAATGCACATAGTAATGCACATCATTATAATATCCAACATTCTAATACATTTTTATCCAGCTTCTCTTAAGGTGACTTTTACATCAATGAATAAAAAAAGTATAATGTGTCATGAAATGCAAAAGCACTAAAATGAAACATTTCATCCAAGTGACCCCTTGAGTATTGTCTCCAGGTATGCACAAGCACTAAAGTCAAATATTTCACAAAAGCATACCACAAAATATAAGGAAAGACACTACATCACCACAAAATATAACGAAAGACACTACATCTTGCAACCTTGTCATCTGAAGTAGAAAAAAATTGTCACTCATTTGTGGCATGGGAATGGCCCAGTAAATGTCTCTGTACTTGCTTTAAAAATGTAGAAGACCTGCCCCATCAGCTCAAAAGTTGAGCTGGAATATTTGAGTTATTACACTTATTTATTGCTAACAGTCAACTTTATCAATTAGCACCTAGTTGGGCCCAGTGGCTTAGCTAGAGTTTGTGCTGCCCAGTGCAGTCTTTGAGTTTGCCACCCCTCACCCTCACAAAATAAAACATACCTTTTATGGGGATCAATCCAATTGTACCTGTAAGTCCACAAACATTTAAAACATAAAATAGAAGCCAAGTGCTCCAGATTATGAGGAATGCTCCACAATCGGCCATAAATGAATCCACTGTTCTGCCTTGAACAGCTTTAGCTCTACTACACAGCTTTTAATTGGTTTGCACACTGCGATATTGCCAATCAACATCAGGCCCCCCCAGACCATCCCCTCTTGCAGTAACCCCCTACCCCTCCAAAGCAGCCCTAGCCATTCCAGTGTTCACAACCTGGCTATTTCTCCCCAGTTACAATACACATTGTTCAAACCTGTTGTGTACTGCTTTCTTTACTTCTACAATGATTACAGATATGGAAATAAAATAGCACAAACACTGATAGCCATTTGCTAAATAAACAATACAGTCTCACAATGACAATAGACTTAGCATGACCAGTAAATTTATCTGCTTTGAAACTCATTGAAACGGTATTAAAACTCACATTCAAATAAAACGCATCTGGTCAGTGGAGGATTACGTTTACCTTTGGCTGTTTTCAAAACTTCTTGGACACATTTTTAGGGTCATGCATACATGTATGTGTTCTTTGAATCACCTTCCTGATTGTATTAAATTATATTTCTTGTATAATACAGCACCACTTGTTAAAATTTGTTTTAATTTTATAGTTTTGAACATTCTTTCAATAAGCAATGAAACAAAATGTATGAACCAATAATGACAAAACTAGTCATTTCAGAAAATTTCAAACATAAAAGGACACTCAGACACCTGTCATTACAATCCACCAGTATCAGTCAATAAGCACAATCTCTGCAGAAGTAAAAATCATCTGAATAATTCCACATTAAAAAGAACTGTAAGAGGTTGCTACTAGCAAAGAACTTTACATTTCAATGTTTCATCTACAAATTCAGTGCCCACTGCCCTTGAAGAATTAAGCTACCGATTTTACATTAAAAAAATGATAAACTGGTAATATTGCAGTAAGGAATAACTGACAAACTGGCAAGTTCATAGTTAATAGGCATCTCATACAAAGGAGGGCACACTCAGGATAACAGAACCATACCCCCCCTTAAAATGCACCAAATAATCAGCAATCAAAAGTGCATTGCAATACCAGCACTCAATCTGTATGGTGTGAGAATACTCCCTGCTATGCTATCTATTAATGCTTTCAAACACTTTAGCACAATAGTAGTGATATTTGTTAAACAGCTGCACATTGTAAACAGACTTGGCATATAAGCAGCACTAAACTTCTCTTCCCCTGAAGCTCTCAGCTACTTGTAAAATGCACTTGACACTCAGCCATATCTCTCAAATTTGTAGCACAAAACATCTGGAAAAAGCCAAAATTTATAGGAGACCAAAGGTCCAAAACCAGGGACACATTTGAAATATTACTCATATAAGCTTAGAAAGTTGCTAGAATAAAAGGGTTTTTTTTATTATCATGCATTTTCTGAACGTGCTAATACTGTATAAGCTAACAAAGTTATGACTAGACACAATCTATAGGAAGAGAAATACAACAAATTCAACCATCAGCCAGTTAAGTTTGCAGTGTCTTTACAATTAATACAGACAACTAGAACAGTCCATTAACCTCACCATAATGTGGTGATTCATGTCGCTAAATCAACATTTAATAAGTCAAATTTGTAAATTGATAAAGCAGTTTATACTGTCTGAGGTTTATCTGCTAGGCAAGTTACTGTGCAGACACAAAAAAACAAGTTAGCAAACTTACAAATATCCTAGTAATAACTTTAGAGACTATCAAAAATAAACATTAAATGTAGAGCTAGAGATCACTACAGTACTGCTGAATACAAATACCTGCAATGGAGTATTATTAGTAAAGCAGATTTCAAAAAAGAAAACTACAATATTGTATGTTAAATAAAGATAAATATTACCTTAATCTGCTAAAGTATCCAAAAAGTTACAGATGTTGTTGTCTTTCGGCTTTTCCCGGTTAGGGGTCGCTACAGCAGAACTCCAGTCAGCTAATGATTGGCAGTAGATTTTCACGAACGCCGAGGTGCCAGCTTGACGTTCAACCTTCAGCAAAGGCATGGCCATTTACACATGTCTTTCAAATGCCCACCCAACCGCGGGGAGGACATGCAGACTCCACACAGAAGGCACTCCCTGCACACCAGCCGAGAATCGATCGGGAGAACCTCTTGCTGTGAGGCAACAATGCTACCGCTGCACCACCGCAGCTGTTTATCCAAAAAGTTACAGTAAACCACTAAAATAATGACTCAAACACACCACTAAGGCTTGCAGAAGACAGTAGAGGAGTTAGAAGTGAAAGAAAGAAAAGGTGCTGCCAAACCAGGGTTGCCAGATTTGTAAAGGGACAGGTAGGGACAAAAAAAAGTGAAGACCAAAAAGAAAACAAAAGTAGCTCCATTTTGCGTTTTTTTTTTGTTTTTTTATTGTTCACTGAGGAACATTAGGCAGTTCCACTTTAAACAAAAGTGGCTTTGCTTTGCAATTTTTTGATTGCCTCATATACTGGCTTACAGGCCAATAAAAAAAAAACAAAGTGGAGGCTGTTTCGCCAGGATTTTAACAGGCAGTGTGGGATTCAGGATCGGGCTGCTGATCCCGGGACAGTCCCACTCAAATGGGGACATCTGGCAACCCTGTGTCAAACACTGGCTGAGACTGTTTGAAGGTATTAAGGCAGTATGGGAGTAAAGAAATGAAAGTACAATACAGGAATGTGTCCAAAAAGGCTAGGTACAGGAATACATACAGAAAGTGAAACCAGACTGCATCTATCAGCAGAATCCTATCACTGGAAAAGTAAGTAGAGTACAATAATCAGTATTTAGTCTATTATAGAATATTTAATGACAGGAATGCAAAGGAAAGGGTAAAACAAAGAGAAATGCAAGGTATTGAGCTGTAGTATAAGGTAGGGTTTACTAGATATCACAGAGTTAACACAAAGCAGTGAGAGGGGGCATACCTCTCAGCTGTACAGATTTTCGCAGTTTGTCCAGATTTTTGCCTAACATTTTTGGTCTGTTTGTCATAAAAATTGTGTTTTTGATAAATCACTGGCATATAAGCATTAAAAGTCACTAAAAATGACATGCTTTTGAGTTTCACACTTCATATCCTTCAGAAAAATACATATTATAGCAACTTTCTAAGTCTATAACAGCAATATTTAAAACGTGTCCCTATTTTAGTGGCTTTGTCCCCCCTTTCTGACAGGCTTTGTCCAGATTTCCTGTGCTAAGAAGTTCAGAGATATGAGAGGCGGTAAAAAGGAAGGAAATACATTTAAGGGGGTGACCAGTATTTGCAGAGAAAGAGAGATGAACAGGAAGGATGACAGTAAAGGTGGTGCCCAGTGATGTGCAGAGAGCCTTACAAAGAACATATAGGTTACAGCAAAATGATAAAATTAATTTTAAACATTGACTTTATTTCAGTGTGCTGCAGACTGGAGATTTAAAGCACAGAGCTTGGTGTAGGTGTTACTTAAAATTCATGTTGGGTGATTTGCAAACTTTTACAACTTTATTTCAGTGTGCTGCACACCAGAGATTTAAAGCAATGAGTTTAGTGTAGGTGTTACTTGAAATTCATGTTGGGATGATTTCCTGACCCAGAGACTCCCCAGACTCGGGAATAGATTGCCCATACATGTCAAGCAGAGTACCTCTTTGGACCTCTTAAAGAGGAACCTTGACGACTGGATGGGAGAAAGGAAATTCACCCCAGGGATCACGTCAGTTGCCCTGCTAGACAGGGGTCCAGGAAAGTAAATAATGTGGGAAGAAATAGCCAGGGAATTGTTATGGCTAGGCTTGTATAGGCCCTAGGGCTGATAGCCTAGTACCAACCTATGAACCTATGAACCTATGAACCACTTTATTTTGGTATGATGTACACTGCGGATTGTAGGTGTTACTTGAAATTTACACTGGGTGATTTGTAGACTTTTACAACTTTATTTCAGTGTGCTGCAGACCTGAGGTTTAAGTCACTGAGCTTGGTGTAGGTGTTACTTGAAATTCACGTTGGGTGATTTGTAGACTTTTACAACCTTAATCTGCTAAAGTATTCAAACACTTACAGTAAAACCACTGAAATAATGGCTCATACACACCACTATGTCTTGCAGGAGAGCAATTAAATGTGAAAGAAAAGATCATGGCTTATTAAGTGGAGGCCACACACCTTGCACAGGCCACTGAGTTTGCAGATGCTGAAAAGCTGATTGATTTTACCTCTTATTACACAATTCGCAACAACAGCCAAACGTTTGTACACATCAAATACTATCTTGAGGATGTAATACATTTATACAACAGTTCAAATGACTCATAGTGTGTTCCCAGATTTAAAGTCTCTCAATTTGCACTGACTGCTACTGATGATATTAAACACACACACATACACACACACACACACACACACACACACACACACACACACACACCATCAAAAAATGCTTTTTCCCATTATGGGGTCACAGCGATCTGGAACCCATCTCCAGATGGCATAGGGAACTGGTTAGGGTACACCCTGGACAAGGCACCAACTCACCGTATGACATAGACTACAACACTGACTTGCACACCACACACATGGTCAATTTCACATTACCAATTCACCTAACCTCGATGTCTTTGGACTGTGGAAGGAAACCAGAGTTCCCAGAATAAACCCATGCAAACACGGGGAGAACATTGAAACTCCAACCACATGGGATTTGAACCCAGAACCTCAATGGTGGGAGCATGAGTGATAACCCCACCAGCACCGTGTTGCCCTAAGGATATTCTAGACAAGAAAGCAGTATGTAAAGTTGCTATGCTCAAGTAAAAATGGAGAAATTTAGTTACTAATGGTTGAAATGCTTTGTCTGTATGTTCTGGTGATGTCACTGTCCAAGTCAAATGTTCTTCATGTCATTGGAATTGCAAGCGGTTGTATCCTTTATTATCACAAACTGCATTGTTAGTTGTGGAGATTATAATATTATTTGCGTACTTGTGTTGTTTAATGATTTTTCAACAAGTGTTTTACTTTAAGTACACATGTATATTTCTAAGGTGATCCACATCAATAAAGGCTGACTGGACAGGTAAGCCTGTTCTTAAAAGACATGTTGTGCTATTTGAATGTTTGCAATAAATTAATGAAGAGGTAAAAGAAAAAGATACTTGAAATAATACATTCTGACTACAAAAAATAATTATGCATGCTTGAGCATTGTCCTAAATCTTATGGTTCAAAGATTTAAAGTTCAAGTTTTAAGCATGTATTTACTTAGAATCAGTAATAAAAACTCAGTAGCTAGTTAAATAATCTTATTAAGATGATTAAGGACAAAATGGCTTAAAACAAGCAAACTTCTCTTATAGGTTCATAGGTTCATAGGTAGGTACTAGGCTATCTGCCCAAGGGCCTACGTAAGCCTAGCCAGCAAGGTACCATAGCTTATGCCACCCAAGAAAGTTATTTTCCTGTGCCACTGTCCAGCAGAGACACAGAAGTGATCCCTGGGGTGTATTTCCTATTTCCCATCCACTCATCAAGATTTTCTTGAAGAGTGTTAATGAAGAACTTTGCTTGACATAGATGGGTAGCTTGTTCCAGAGTATAGGAAGTCTCTGGGACAGGAATCTATCCCTCCAGCATGTCCTGTTTATTGTGGTGACAAGGTTTAGGTCCCTAGAGCATGTAGCTTGGAGGGATTGGGATTTCTTTAGGTGTAGCATGTCCAACAGCTCTGGGTTTGACATAGCTTTATATGTTAGGCAGAGATCACCTCGGAGTAGGCGATATGCTACGGAGTAAAGCTGGAGTTTTTTGAGGCGGTCAGTGTAGGGCATTTGTTTGAGGCCAGTAATCCTCTTTGTGAGGTACTTCTGTGGCCTTTCCAGCTGCTGCAGATGTCTTGTGAGGTACATTCCAAAAGGGAAGTTGTACTCTATAATGGGTCTAATGAGTGACGAGTAGAGGGGAACAATGACCTCTTTTTTCCTGGATAAGAACCCTTTTATGATGAGATGTGCCACGTAGAAGGACTAAAAAAATCTTGTCAAGCAAAAAAAAACAAGCATTATTTCCTTGGTTTAAGGTATTTAGTCTTACATATATTTCACTTTTTGCAGCATAGAGGAACTAAAATGTTAGCTGTGGACATTTGACCCCAAGGTATGCAGAATCAATCAAGCTGAAATTTTGGTACTGCAAATTATTTTCTTGAGCTGGAATCTGATAGCGTGCACTCTTGAGAGAGGAAGAGAAGCTGTCACTGACACTGTGTTGAACACTACTCCTATGAATTCCAAGGTCTGAGTCAGCTGTAACTGAGACTTGTTGGAATTTATGGTCATCCCCAGATGAGAACAGGTCCAGAGTACCTGATCTCGTGCTCTTATTAGTAGAATCCTAGCAAGGGCAGTAATGAGCCAGTTGGCTGGCTATGGAAACACTTAGAATCCCTGCAGTCTCAAGTGAGCTGCTACCACTGTCATGCATATGGTAAACACCTTAGGGCTATGGTGATGCCAAAAGGCAGTGCTCTGAACTGGTAGTGACTGGCTCCCACCTGGGACAGTAAATACCTTCTGACTCATCTGTTCATTTTTATGTGATAGTATGCATCCTGAAGGTCTGTCAAGCACATCCAGTCGTCCTTGCTCAGGAAGGGTAAAATGGGCTGAACTGTGACCATTCAAAACTTTGTATATCGAACTGGTTTGTTCAAGTCGGTGAGACTGAAAATCAGTCTCCAGTCCCTTGTTTACTTTGGCACTAAAACAATCTTGAGTAAATTCTGGATTCTATCTGATCTGATGGAACCTCTTGGGTGACTCTTTTTTTCTAGCAGCTTTTGTATTTCTAGTGCTGCTGCTTTCCTCTGACTGGGTGGAACATTGGGAATTTTGCATACAGCTGGATGTGGACGGGAAAAGGGAATTATATAACCTCTGGAAATAATCCTCTGCACTCAAGTATCCATTGTTATATCTAGTTCTAGCCAGGTTCTCTGGTGCAGGGACAGTTGAACCCTGACTGCTTCCAGAGTGGGACAATCAGGCCACCTTTCAGGAGTGCTGACAGGGTCTATAAGGGTCTATCAGAGAAAGAATCTCTGGACCATTGGTTTTCTGGGCCTCCTCTGCAGCGTGAGTATCATCATTAATTCATTTGAGATCCCCACCCCCTGTCCGTAGGGAAACTATCCCCATGTGTGTCCTGGAAAGGACCCTAGGCCCTTCTGAACCCCATTTTCTGTTCACCTTTTTGATTCCTAGAAAAGGAACTTTGAGGGGGAAAAAAACATACACCCCCTGCAGAAAGGGTCTTTCCATCTTTTTCACACATGGAGAGTATGTCCTTCACTTTTGGGCCAAACAACTGACTGCTATCAAAGGGTGCATTGATGAATGAGAACTTAAAAGGCTCCACAAAATTTCATGAAAGCATCCAGGCATGCCTCCTAATGGAAATGCCTGAACCCATTGCCTTGAGGCACCTTCAGCTACATGCAATATAAGCCTCATGGATGAACTTGAAATAGATTGGACATTAGCCAACTGAGAGGCCACAGATGATTGAGCCTCAGCAGTAATGGTCCCAGAAAGGAAATTTGAAAGTTCCTTGATCAAGTCCTTTTGTAGTCTGGTAAAATGTGCTAAATAGTTCAGCGACCTAAAGGCAAAGGTCGCTGATGTATATACACATTTCCCAAATCTGTCCCTTGCCCTAGACTCCATCTTAGGGAGATAGACAGAGGAACATTGGTCAGAAAGTTCCTTCTTGGTGGCCACTGCCATGAACATAGCATACATGGGCACCCACTTCCTCCAAAATACCTTCCCAACAGGTGGAGCCAGAATCCAATCTGGCCTCTTACAGCTTGGCTCAATTGAATTAGGTTCCTTCTACGCTCACCTAGAGACCAAATCAATGTGCTCCAAAGGCATCTAGAAATACTGATTCCTCTGGTGAAGTGTTGCTGAAGGACTAATCACTTCTCTGCTTAAAGATGTCAAGAATGTCTTCAAATGTGACACTTTCTGTAGGTGATCATGGGGACCCTTCTCCTTTCTCAAAATCAGTATCCTCAGTGACTCTTGCAGAGAGTCTAAATGTCTCCTCTTGCACTTCTTCTTCCTAGTGACTTCCTTTGTGGGATGTTCCAGTGACATGTCAGAAGAGATCGTAAATCCCTGCTTGGTGGTCTGGGGGCATTGAGCTGGCTGTCCCTGTGGTGTAGACTGATGTGGCTCTAAGCACAGAGACATCTGGAGATCCAAGTGGGTTGGATCCATTCATCCCGTCATTACCTCAAAGGTAGATCCCTCTGAGGAGAAGAAAGACAATGGCTCAGAGAAGGCAGACCTCTGGACCATTGCCTCCCTGTGCCCCAAGAGCAATCTCCCCAAAGCAGAAGTTGGAGCCAGGATATCCAGTGCCAAAGTTCTGAGAAGCAGGGACAGCTCCAAAAACCTAGGAATCGACTCCAGTGCCTTGGACCTGACAAGCCAGCTTCTGCTCCAAGAGTCATCTGGATCTAAAGATGTCATTGCTGGTACACTCAGAGAAAGCTTTTGATCTGAATATAAAGAAGTCTTTGGATCTGAGCCAGACAAACCTGGAAGGTTTGGATCCAGAGACTCTGAAACAACTGGCCGGATCAGAGAAGGAGCAGCTAATGGTGGTGTGGTAGATGAACAAGCTTCCTTACCTGAGGGGGTAGGAGCTGGAAGAACAGCCATCTGTATCTATGCCGAGAGGAATATCCTCATCATTCTGTCCACATCGTCCTAACTCAAACTCCTGGAAGAACAAGATGAGGCAAGGGATGGTGGCCTGGAATGGCATCTCTCCAAACAAGGAGAGGAACCATGGAAGGTAGTGTCCAGCGTCAGTGAGTATTTTGTCCTAGTTAGGATCTTCAGAGCCAAAGAGCTTGGATCCATTGGAGAGAGGATCTTAAATGGTTTCGGATCTATCCTTGGCTTTTTCTTAGTTGGCTCCAAAGATGGAGTTGACAAAGCAGAGTGTCTCGGAGACTTCACAGACTCCTTATTTTTAGTCTTGGTGTATTCAGCCCCAGAAATAGCTTCACCAAAGGTTAACAGAAACAACCCCTTTAATATTAACTTATTCTTCCTGTCTTCTATGGCTCTAGGATTGAAGTTCTTACATATCTAATAATCCACTTGGAGATGCTATGGGCCCAAGCAATAAAGACGTAAAGCATGAGCATCCAAAAGGGGCAATTTATGCCCACACTTTTGGCATTTTTTAAAACCAGAAGGTCCTTTATCAGACATACTAGCTACAAAAAAGAAATGAAAAAAGGAAAAGAAAACTTTTTTATTTGAAATTTGAAAAGACAGAATAAAGAAAAAAGAATACCAGCAATGGTATGAAAGACTACACTAATATGTAACAGTAGCAGAAACAAAGACTAGAAGAATTACCAATGGTGGTAGAAAAGTATTGCACTAAGTTTAAAGGGTAAGGGAGTAATGTAACAATGAAATTTATGATAGAAAAAGGGAAACTATAAGAAAAATACACATCTTAAAAAAACTCGAGCTCAGGCTGACCACACCTTTTCACAAAAATGTTAGGGCTCAGTGCTTTATAGATAAGGGAGGAGTTTTAGAGCTTTTTGATGACCATGAGCTTTAGTAACAGCCAAGGTGGATCCGAGGATCTGATCCGAACCAAACAGTTAAGGATAGAATGAAATTTGACAACATCAGATCTACAGCTATAACAGATAACAAAGGCCAAAATATTGTATTATCCAGGACTTTGACTCAATTACTGTGTTTTATACCCTGTATACCTGACTTGACAGGAAAAACATAAAATACAGAAATGTTTCAAGGTTAAAGATTTCTATGGACAGATCTGAACCTGATCTATTAACAGTTCTGCAATGCTGTTATACCCTTTGGAATAAAGCTTGCCTAAAATGCAGAACAGCAGAGGCATTATAATAGAGTGAAAGTTTTCTTAATATGAAAACCATTAGAGCTACATCTTGTAGCTTCCTTTTTTTCAGTCTATTGTCTCTCACTGAATAGTGTATACAAACCCTCATGTTTGATATGCAGCTTATAATACCCTTCCCTCTGCCACTGCACCTCTGCACAATGCTAACATGCTCTCTATGAGAAGAACAGAGAACTTTCCACCTATATTTTATCTGCAGTGTTATTCAGAGCACTCTGAATAACTAAAACAAATGGGTAATTATGCATTAGTGACATTGCTTACCTTTTATTTATAGCAAACTGTAATCAAAATAGATAAATATAGAATTCAAAGTAAATGTTTATCTAATTCTGATCCTTAAAATGAAGGCTGCAGGTAAACAAACTGGCCGATCGAAATACCAAGTTATTTAAATATTATGAACATTCTCAGACATGCTGTCATTATTTGGTTCATAGCTTCCAAATGGACTAAGCCAGATATTTACCTCAGTCCAAAACTGCATACTAGATGAGTGCCCCACTCTCATTTTCCATCCTTTCTTTAGTGCCCCAGTTTGCAGCTCTTGTGCAATGTTTATTGCGAGATGTACTGACAATTATGTGAAATTACTGTCTTTAATATGGACATTGGACTACATCTCCCATAAAGACACTGCCTCAGTTTGGGGCAGTGTAGCAGGTTTACTTTGATACTCTGGTGTTGAATATTATATGGCAAGAGCACTGCACATTCTTTCACTTTTAGATTGTTCTTGTTCCTTAAGAAGTCTAAACCTCAAAATGCACTCACTTGAGGCACTCCTTAAATTGGAGAACATTGACATCTGTGCAGTGACAGAGACCTGGTTAAAGGCTCCATAGAGTACCCCTACATTACCAGGCTATAATTCATACCACACCTTTCGGCCACCTAACCTGGACCGAAACACTAAAGGTGGAGGTGTGTCCATATTCATTAAGGATATTCACACCTCCAGGCTAGTTGCTCAGCATAATGCATCCGAGATTATCCAAGTGCAACTAACTCTGGGCAAGACCACAATCCAAATTGTAGCTTGCTAAAGATCCCCCACCATGCCCCAGGATTCCCACTCCTCATTTCTTAATACACTGGAAAATATTAGGGTACAACCTAACACCCTAATAATGGGTGATTTCAACTACCCTACCATTAACTGGGAAAACTACTCATGTACCAACTCTTGTGCTCAACGTTTTCTGGAATTCATAAATTCCAATGCCATGCATCAACTTATCCACACCCCCACCAGGGACAGCAATATCCTAGACCTGGTTATTACCAACATGGGCAACTGGTATTCCACAGCAGAGGTCAATTCCTCATTGGTCAGATCCGACCACAAGCTAATCACCCTAGACATCCACATCCCTCCCCTACCCCCCATTAGGGAAACCACAGTAAAAAATTTCTCCAAAGCCAACTTCACGCTTCTTAAGACAGAAATGGCAAACTTCATGACACCCATGCTGATGGACAATAGAGGTATGACTGCTGAATCTTACACAAATGCACTTTATAAGCACTTACATGAGTGTATGGATAGTGCAATCCCTAACAGAACCAAGATGCTATCCTCCAAAAAAAGAAAGCCAATCTGATGGTCCCCTGCCATAAACAAACTCTACAACAGAAGAAAGAAACTGTTGCAAAAAGGAGTAAAATCCCATAATTGGAGAAACTCACTGGTCAGCCTCAGTAAGAAGCTGAGATCCTTCATAAAATCCTCCAAAGCTAGTTATGAAAACAAAATCGCCACTGACTCCAAAGACAACCACAAAGCATTTTATAGCTATGTCAAGAATCTCAATGGCAACACTCAGATCTGCTCTGAGTTACAGCACAATGGCACTAAATATACAGAACCAACTGATATTGCCAACATCCTGGCAGATAGGTTCAGTGCTAACTTTACCCCCCTGTCATCCCCTAAAGGGCCCATCTCTATACCAGAAGAATGCAAAGTTCCTAAAATCTCTAAACTAGGTATAAATCCCTAAGTCACAAGATGGGTTGCCAACTGGCTCACTGACAGAACCCACACTGAGAAAGTAGCAGACTCCAAATCCGACTTCAGACCAGTGACAAGTGGATTACCACAGGGTTCAGTCCTGGGTCCTCTCCTGTTTGGTATCTACTTCTCTGAAGTACAGGCTAACACAGAAGGTCTTTGGCTAATGAAGTTCGCAGATGACTGCAAACTAGGAGCCATAATTGAAACTCCTAACGATGTGGACATCCTACAAAAGGGCCTCACTGAGACAGATGCCTAGTGTCAAAGCCATGGCCTCAAGCTCAATGCCAAAAAGTGCATTGTCATCCCCTTTGGAAAAAACTCTGTACCCATGAACTACAACATAGGTGGTAGTATACTTAACACTGAAAGTGTGATAAGAGACCTTGGGACACAGGTGGACAGTAGTATCTCCTTTGATAATCACATTGCCACAGTAGTCAGGAAATCCTTCTAAGTGGCACACCTCATCACAAAAGGTTTCTCATCCAGAAAAAAAGAGGTCATTGTTCCCCTCTACTCATCACTCACTAGACCCATTATAGAGTACAATGCCCCTTTTGGTATGTACCTCACAAGACATCTCAAACAACTGGAAAGGCTGCAGAAATACCTCACAAAGAGGATTACCGGCCTCAAACAGATGCCCTACTCTGACTGTCTCAAAAAACTCCAGCTTTACTCTGTCGCATATCGCCTACTCAGAGGTGATCTCTGCCTAACACACAAAGCTATGTCAAGCCCAGAGCTGTTGGACATGCTCCACTTAAAGAAATCCCAATCCCTCTGACCTACACGCTCTAGGGACCTAAACCTTGTCACCACAATAAACAGAACATGCCGGAGGGATAGATTCCTGTCCCAGAGACTTCCCATACTCTGGAATAAACTACCTATCTATATCAAACAAAGCTCCTCATTAGCACTCTTCAAGAAAAATCTTGATGATTGGATGGGAAATAGGAAATTCACCCTGGGGATCACCTCTGTGGCTCTGCTCGACAATGGCACAGGAAAATAATTTTCTTGGGTGGCAAAAGCCAGGGTACCTTTTTGGCTGGGCTTGTATAGGCCCCAGGGCCGATAGCCTAGTACCTACCTATGAACCTATGAACCTAATCACAGCTGCACAGGTAAAAAACACACTATCCAAAGCCAAGAACACAGCATCTATGAGACCTGACGACATCCCAGGCTGTGTTCTACATGAACTATGGAATGAACTGGCACCCCACCTTAGTACCATGTTCAATCACAGCCTCACCTCAGGCTATGTGCCCACTGAATGGCGCACAGTGATAGTTATCCCACTCCACAAAGGGGGAGCCACCACAGACCCTGGAAACTACCGCCCCATTAGCCTAACGAGCCTGGTCTGCAAGGCTATGGAACGTATCATCATGGAACTTATAAACAATGACATTGGTAATCTCCAAACCCAGGACCCCACCCAGTTCGAGTTTGTAAAAGGCAGATCATGTCTCCTAAACCTGATAGACTTCTTTGAAGCAGTCACCAAAGCCGTAGATGTGGGTAAGGTGGTTCACACAGCCTATCTAGAACTTGCCAAGGCTTTCGACACCATCCTTCACTCTGGAATTATAGATAAACTCACTAAACTAGGTATAAATCCCTATGTCACAAGATGGGTTACCAACTGGCTCACTGACAGAACCCACACTGTGAAAGTACCAGACTCCAAATCCAACTTCAGACCAGTGACAAGTGGATTCAGTCCTGGGTCCTCTCCTATTTGGTATATACTTCTCTGAAGTACAGGCAACACAGAAGGTCTTTGGCTAACGAAGTTCGCAGATGACTGCAAACTAGGAGCCATAATCAAAATGCCAAAAAATGTGGACATCCTACAAAGGGGCCTCACTGAGACAGATGCCTGGTGTCAAAGCCATCGCCTCAAGCTCAATGCTAAAAAGTGCGTTGTCATCCCTTTTGGTAAAAACTCAGTACCCATGAACTACCACATGGGCGGCAGTCTACTTAACGCTGAAAGTGTGATAAGTGACCTTGGGACACAGGTGGACAGTAGTCTCTCCTTTGATAATCACATCGCCACAGTAGTCAGGAAATCCTTCTACGTGGCACTCCTCATCACAAAAGGTTTCTCATCCAGGAAAAAAGAGGTCATTGTTCCCCTCTACTCGTCACTCATTAGACCCATTATAGAGTACAATGCCCCTTTTGGTATGTACCTCACAAGACATCTACAACAACTGGAAAGGCCACAGAAATACCTCACAAAGAGGATTACCAGCCTCAAACAGATGCCCTATGCAGACCGTCTCAAAAAACTGCAGCTTTACTCCATTGTATATCGCCTATTCAGAGGTGATCTCTGCCTAACCCACAAAGCTATGTCAAACCCAGAGCTTTTAGACATGCTCCATTTAAAGAAATCCCAATCCCTATGAACAACATGGTCTAGGGACCTAAACCTTGTCACCACAATAAACAAAACATGCTGGAGGGATAGATTTCTGTCCCAGAGACTTCCCATACTCTGGAACAAACTACCTATCTATATCAAACAAAGCTCCTCATTAGTGCTCTTCAAGAAAAATCTTGATGATTGGATGGGAGATAGGAAATTCACCTCGGGGATCACTTCTGTGGCTCTGCTCGACAGTGGCACAGGAAAATAATTTTCTTGGGTGGCGAAAGCCAGGGTACCTTTGGCTAGGCTTATATAGGCCCTAGGGCCAATAGCCTAGTACCTACATATGAACCTATGAACCTATGAAAGAATGATTCATTAAATGTAGGAGACCTTAAAATTAAAGATTTTGCCATTATAAAGACAGCTATATTGAAAAAAAATCTGATTTGTTTTTTCACCTGCTGTTCATGCCCACGTAAATAAACAAACAAAATTCATAGACAAGCAGTAGTAAAACTGTCTGATACAATTATAAAGTGTGTGACTACTAACAGGGTGCAATGATTTTTGTATCAGGATACTGCACAAGGATCATTCTTGTTTAATATCAGTTACTGCCACAGTTGTATTCCCATAACACTATAAAAAAATATTCAGACAAGTGTCTGTCAGAGTAGGGATAACTGCTGTTAACAGAGTAAGAAAAACATACATTTTATATATATATATATATATATATATATATATATATATATATATATATATATATATAAATATGTGTGTGTGCGTGTGTGTGTGTGTTTGTTTGTGTGTGTGGATCTACTTCATTATGTCAACTTACCATAACGTCGACTTTCATAAAAGCAAGACCATAGTGTCGAATCTTTAAAATCACAAACTCCTGGAACATTATATTTTCTCACTGGGAAAGTAACCACTTCGCCACCAACAATAAATTTACAAACTTAAGCAAATTAAACCTACAGATCCCCTCAATGTGGGGGTGCACCCCCACACCTACCCCCAACTTAATATACCAACTCCAAGATCACACAACAGTGGAGAAAAGGTCAAAGTTCACCATGGTGGCAAAATAGTAACTTTCCTGGTGAAAAAGTACAATGTTCCTGGAGTCTGTGATTTTAAAGATTTGACACTGTGATCTCGCTATTATGAAAGTCAATGTAATGATAGGGATACATATATCCATCCATTCTCAACCCCTTTTCCCCATTTTGCACATGTGGTCAGGGTGTCACTTCAATAGTGACAATCATCTCGAGCCAAGGTTTACACCACCAGGTGGCTAGCCCTGCCAAAGTGGTTCATCCGTACCACTCACTCGCACATACAGCGAATTTAGAGTGTCCAAATCATCTAATGCATGTCTTTGCAATGTGGGAGGAAACCAGAACACCTGGAGGAAACCCATGCAACTGCAGGGAGGACATGTAGACTCTGCACAGAAGGCACCCCAGCTGAGAATTGAACTAGAGAACCTCTTGCTGTGAGGCAACAATGCTACCAGTGCACCACTGCGGTCACCCCATTGGGGACATATATATATATATATATATATCTATATATATATATATATATATATATATATATATATATATATATATATATATATATATATACACATATATATATATATATATATATATATATATATATATATATATATATATATATATATATATCTGTTCATAGGTTCATAGGTTCATACTAGGCTATCTGCCCTAGGGCATTTATAAGCCTAGCCAGAGTATGTTTGGCTTTCACCACCCATTTTAAATTAATTTTGCTATGCCCTTTTTCGAGGTTAGTATACTGTGCCTCTGTCTAACAGTGACACAGAAGTGATAAACCTACAATCTCCCATCCACTCATCAAGATTCCTCTTGAAGAGAGTCAGTGAGGGACTCTGCCTAACCTGGACTGGGATTTTATTCCAGAGTGAAGGGAGCCTCTGGGTTATGAATCTGTCCCTCCAGCATGTCCTATTTATTTCAGTGCTGAGGTTCAAGTCTCTCGAGCGCGTAGCTCGATGGGATTTGGATTTTTTGAGGTGCAGCATGTCCCTTAATTCTGGGTTGGACATGGCTTTATACGTCAGGCACAGATCGCCTCTGAGCAGGCGGTATGCCACTGAGTAGAGCTGGAGTTTCTTTAACCGGGCAGCATATGGCATCTGTTTGAGCCCTTTGATCCTCTTGGTGAGGTACTTTTGGGGTCTTTCCAGTTGCTGCAGGTGTTTGGTAAGGTACATCCCAAAAGGGGCATTGTACTCGATTATGGGCCTGATGAGGGATGAGTAAAGAGGCACGATGACCTCCCCTGATCTAGATGTGAATCCCTTCATGATTAAGTGGGCTATATAAAATGTTTTTCTAACCACTTTGGCCACGTGGTTGTCAAATGAGAGATTGCTATCAGCATGGGTCCCCAGGTCCCTAATTACTTCTTCTGTACTTAATGGATTACCACCTATGTGGTAATTTGTGGGCACTTTGTTTTTGCCAAAGGGGATGACTATACACTTTTTGGCATTTAGCTTGAGGCCATGGCTCTGGCACCAGTTGTCTGTTTCTATGAGACCCTTTTGGAGGATGCTTGTGTTGGCTGGAGAGTCAATTATGGCACCCAGTTTGCAGTCATCTGCGAACTTGGTCAGCCACAGTCCTTCCGTGTTGGCCTGTACCTCCGAGAAATATATACCGAACAAGAGAGGTCCCAGGACTGAGCCTTGTGGGACGCCACTTGTAACTGGTTTGGAGTCTGACATGGCTCCAGCAATTCTAACCATGTGGGTTCTGTCCTTGAGACAGTTTGCAACCCATCTAGTGACATAGGGGTTTATATTTAAGCTGGTGAGCTTATCTATAATGCCCGAGTGGGGTATTGTATCGAAGGCTTTTGCGAGGTCCAGGTAGGCTGTGTGGACCACCTTCCCTTTGTCAATGGCCTTGGTGATGGTTTCAAAGAAGTCAACCAGGTTTAAGAGGCAGGATCTGCCCTTAACAAAGCCGAACTGGGTAGGATCCAGTGTCTGTAGGTACCCAATATCTTTATTTATGAGGTCCATGATGATCCTTTCCATAGCTTTGCAGACCAAGCTAGTCAGGCTTATGGGGCGATAGTTTCCAGGGTCCATTGAGGCACCACCTTTGTGGAGAGGGACCACTGTTACTGTACCCCACTCTTTGGGTACATATCCTGTAGTAAGGCTGAGACTGAACAGTAGTTTTATGTTTGGGTTTAGCTCTTCTTGGAGTTCATGTAGGATGCAGCCCGGGACACCGTCTGGTCCCATTGATGCTGTGTTTTTTGCTTTGGAGAGGGCGGCTCTTACCTGAGCATCTGAGATGTCAGGGGGGCAGCACTCTGCTGGGATAGATATTTGCCCTTTTGGTGGGGGGGGGGAGAAGTTTACGTTGAACCTGTCAGCTAGGATGTTGGCAATGTCTGTGGGTTCGGTGTATTTTTTGTCATTTTAAAATAATATATATATGTATGTTTGTATATATATATATATATATATATATATATATATATATATATATATATATATATATATATATATATATATCTATATATATATCTATCTATATATATATATATATATATATATATATATATATATATATATATATATATATATATATATATATATATATATATATATATATATATATATATATCTGTGTGTGTGTGTGTGTGTGTGTGTGTGTGTATGTATATATATATATACACACACACAAAATGTGTGTGTGTGTGTGTGTGTGTGTGTGTGTGTGTGTGTGTGTGTGTGTGTGTGTGTGTGTGTGTGTGTGTGTGTGTGTGTGTGTATATGTCAGGCTATGACCACTGAATTGCCAGAGGTTCTCTCTTTCATTATGTACACCTAAGTAAGTAACCAAGCCCAATAGCAAAAAGTAACACTTCATTATGTACACCTAAGATGAAATGCTGATGACTGCAAACTGGGTGTGGACATAGAATCTCCATACAATGTCAACATCCTTCAAGAAAGCCTTACGCAAACAAATTAGTGCCATTGACATGGCCTTAAACCCAATGTAAAAAATGTATTATCATCCCTTCGGTAAGGGCATTGTTCCTGCAAATGACCACATCAATGGCCATACCCTAAGTACGCAGTGAGTGCTGAGAGATCTGGGCACTTTGCCTTTGATCACCATGATTTCACAGTGGTAAGAAGGGCATCCTATATGACTCATCACATTGCCTCGAAAAAAAGAAGTTATCACCTCCATGTACTCTTCACTCATTAGGCCAATCATTGAGTACAACACCCCTTTTAGTATGTACCATTCAAAGCACATGCAGCACTTGGAGAGACCACAAAGGTTCCTCGCAAGGAAAATTCAAGGTCGTCAGCAGCTCCCCTATGTGGATCAGCTGAAATCACTGTCACTTTATTCTTTTTCAAACAGACTACTCAGAGACAGTCTCTGTCTTGAGTATATGATGATCTCTGACCCTGCTTTATTGTAAATGCTGCATATCTGGAAGTCAAATGGATTACCTGCTCTAAGGACCTAGACCTGGTATGTCACATTAATAGAACCTGCTGGAGGGACAGATTTATCTCTTAGAGGTTACCACACCTTTGGAATACAATCTGACTTCATGACAAACAGAGCACCTCATTGGCCCTCTTCAAGCTCAATCTAGACAACTGTATGGGCAACCGTAAATTCATCCTAGGGCTTCCACATGTGTCCCTGTTGGACAGGGGCAATATGTGTTTTTCGTGGTAACAAGGGTAAATTTGTCTAGGCTTGTAAAGGCCCTCAAGCAATTAGCCTAGTAACTTCCTATGATCCTATGATGAAAACAAAAGCAAAATAACACGTATATAGATATAGTAATATATACACACCATGACAGGCATATATAGTGTGCTGTACTGAGAATGGGGAGTTCATCATCTGGGTAGTCATTTGCATGTCCAGAATTTCTGAATAATGCTGCAGCACCTGTGAATACTAGAACTATATGAAGATGTACTGACTTATCTGTGTATCACACAGGTTATTTATGTAGAAATGGAAGAATGCTGTAGGAACGGTGTCAGAATGTCTCCTGGAAGAAGCACTGGATGCTGATGCATTTTAAAATAATAGAAAAAAAAAACAAACAAACAATAGGCACAGTTTTAGCATGGCTATTCAAAAACCCTGCCCTTTGTCATTTTTAAGTTATGACTTGCTTGTAATTAGGTCTACAATTACACAATTCAACATAGAGAGACATTATCTTTGGAATCTGTAAAAGTGAACAAGTATTTGAAATATCACAATTGTCTTTGTTGCAGCTGTAATGTATTTAGAAAATGCAGAACTTTTATTCTACAACATTCTTTCAGGCATAAGACCTATCACAAAATAATATGCCATTTCTGATTTCCTTACCTTAATATGATTCTGAAAGCTCTTTTTAATCTTTTAACTTTCAGTTTTGATGTATTTGTTTTTCATCATTTCCTGAGTTCACACATTTGTAAGAGACCTGACTCGTTGCAGTCATAAATCCCCCACCCTCATCCTCAGTCATACAAACCCACACATTAAGGGTTTGTTTTTATAGAACATGAAAGGGAAAAAGACTGTAGTCTGAACAAGTAAAGATAATTGGAATTTCCCAGGTAGCATGCATGTCACACTTCAAGAAAGTTAGTTATGATAAAAACATACTTCAACCATCTATACCTCAAGACATTTACAATATAGGCTAATGAAATGCAGTTCCGTCTAACAAAACCATTTCCAGACTTGCTATATAAAAACTTTTTTTGTGAGAAATGAATCATTTAGTTACAAGTAAGAAGGATTTGAACTTGTTAAAATTGTACTAGTCTTACATGAAATGTTTACGCATTTCAACATTATCCTGTATCCATCACGTTTAAGATTTGTTTCCTAGTATGCCCCATGTGAATGCAGTTTCCTCCTTCAAAATGGAAGCACAGTGAAGTAACTACCACATGCTTAATCTCACACTACATGCAAGATAGGTATCATGGCAGTCAAACATCTGGCTCCAGGCGTGCAACCCATTGTTACATTCACTATGATGTATTGCATAACTACTTTTCATCGTATTTTTCAAATTAGTAATTCAGCATGTGAAAATGCATTCCACTGAATAAGTAGACTTAGCATGTGCTATGCATGCATTGTTTGATTTTATATTCCTCAGAATATTTGAGCATTTTTAAAAGAAATGTACTTTTGGAAAATATGCTGTCATACTATACTGTACATGTGTTCAAGTGGTGAAGCGCACTGAAAAAATTATCCATTACAAGTGTATATTACAACATGATTACAAGAAGTATAGTAAATCATTCATTAAAAAATAATTTCCAGCAATAAATACAATACAGTACAATACAATACAGATTCCAGACATGTATCCAGCACCCTTTTAGCCTATGATATTGTATAACACCTCACCCCATTTAACTTAGAAGCAGCAGCAGTAGTGGTAATGCATATTAGACTTGTTCTTTATTACTGTGGGTATAGAATTGCAAGGCGTAACAACACTCAGTGTGACTGTTATAGTATTCATAGTGAATGAGTGACAAAACTGTGATAAAGAATTCAAAGACAAGGAAACTGGACTAATTAAAGAGCCTTAATACACAATAATATTTTATTGTACTACAAGTACAGCCTTACACAACTATATCATTAACAGAAATGTTCAAACAATAAATTAGAGAGTCCCTACTTTGAGCACACAGATGTTCTACAATTAAGTGTCCAAAATACTGACTAATGAACAGTATTAAAACATATTTTTTAGGCTCGTAGCTTCATATCATGTGCAATAAGAAAGAGAATCTTCATAAATTTTTCCAAAAACTGCACAGTCTTTGTATTTATAGCACCTGTGATTACCTTGAAGAAAAATGTACCATTTTCCTAAGTAACACAAGTAACCTTTCAATATTTATGTTGCAATTACTGCACTTTTATGTTATGCTTACTTTTTTACTTTTTTGTTGTTCCGCTGCTGGACCTTCCTGATGTTTCCACTACCTTTATCCAGTTGGTCCATTCATGCCTTCAGAGATGAGAGTCGGGTATCCCCTTGCTAGGCAAAAGACCTACAATCCATTTGGTCCTGTCAATAATGTCTAATCAGTCCCTTTGTTCCCCTACAGTAGTGAGATGGTAGGAACTGGGCCAGATTTCAGGTCTGATAGACTAACCTACCCTCCCCCATTAGAGCTTCCCTCTCTCTGCAGTGCCTTTTGTGGTTCCATGAATGGTGCCTGCTGTGAGATGTTTATCTCTGCACACTGAGTTCCCCAGTACAATGCACTTGCAGGGTAATGGCACGTTCTCAGCAGCCCCATGCTCCATCGGTGCAGCACCTTATGCTTGCTCTAGTTGTCCAGGTATCAACCCAGAGCCACCTCCTCCACCCAGGATAAGCTGCTGGCAGCATCTGCTCACTGTCCATCTTTCCCATCCATCTGTTCCAGTACTAGCCATTAATGGAACTCAGATCATGTGGATTATAGTCAGGGCTTCATCTAGTTCTCGAGTTCTCTTTACTTTAAAGTAAATGACATTTGGAAAGTCTGTCAGTCAGTAAGGAATCAAAATGGCAACAACAGCAGAATTACTGGAGTTCACATCCCTCTGAACTACCTTAGATGATCTTCATTTACTGTTGCATATTTTTGTATATAATGCTGACAATATAAATGCATATTTCTGTGTTGAATAAGGCCTGCATTGCAATTAGTTTATTGTTTGTTCATACATATAAAACACATGCAAATGTATGCACACATTGATTACATATGTTTTATCATTGTGCTGCTGCCAATAAATCACAGTACATTGAAAATTATTCAGTGAAATTTGTCCCATTGAATCTTTGGGATGGATTTTAACATGGGTCATGCAGGGAGGGAACAAGTTTGTCTACACTAGGCTAATGAATGCTATCCTGAAATGATATTAGTATTTTATTGTACTGAAAGCAAAAACTATATTAATAAAATGCTATGTTGTGCTTTTTAATCAACAGAGGCACAATGTTAAATGTTCTCGTCATCCATAGGAATTGATATGTTTTATGCTTTCTACTGTCCTGGATAAGCTGTAGTTTAAGACTATAACCTTAAAATTTTATATAATGAGTAGGTACAGATGTGGGCTTTCCATTTACGTTCCTGTAACACATGAAAAATTGTTTCAAAGGAACAACTTTTGTTTAGTTTTGCTTCACTGTATGAGACTTCTCTTCAGCAGCACCTTTGCAATTCCGTGCCACATGTTGTGGATTTTTCTAGGTTCTTGTAATAGCTGGGTGGTCTGTGGTATAATGCCATTCTTTCTTGGCACATGATTTAGTGTCATGACAGTCAAAATAAAAACATTGTAAGTGTGTTACTGATTGTGGGTACAGACAGAGTCAGCTTAATTGTACTCTCACTGCTTAGTGTTATATTTACGTGTATTGTCTTGATGCTTTCTGTATCTGAATGGATTTGACTTTCTCATCTGGTTCTAGGAAGTATGTATTTATTTATTTATTTATTTATTTATTTGTCTTTGTTTGCTGGGAAAGTCTGACTCGGTAATACCCATTTTCAGTAGAGGCCCTGGGAGAAAAGCTCCATTTGTTTACATTGCATTTTACTAAGTTCCAGTTAAACAGAGTAGTTACATTTCTATTTACATTTATACACAAGCAGTAGTTAAATGTATACATTCTAAGATTTTACACTGATGGAAGTTACTAGAAAGAAAGCCTATGTGCAAATTAAAGGATTCCACAGGCAGCATTTATGTATATAACTTGCTTTGTCATTTCAGTGAGAGGTTGACAGTATTCTGTTTAAGGAGTGTATTTGGAGAGTGTCGTATATGGTGAACACAAAGCCTTAACCTTGAGATGAGCATGTGCAAGACGAGGATTCATTAAGATGTTGTTTAAGCAGTGGTTTAAAACTATCAGTTTTGTCGGAGAGTTTTATTTGTGTAGGGATACTATTCCAGAGTTTAGCAATGTACTTGGAATACAGCAAGTCTCCTGTAATTTTATTTGACTTATTTGTAAGTAATAAGAATTTGTTAGTAGATCGGAGGTCCCTTGCTGGACAGTAGGGCAATAATAAGTTATATAGTGCAGGGCATTTTTCTAGACGATGAATGAATTTGTGTGCTATAGTTAGTTGTGAATATGTTAGGTAATTGTTTAGTTCAAGCCAGTTTAATTGGTGGGTCCTATTAGGGAGATTAGTGGGAAATTTAGCTATTTTATTGTAGCAGGAGACAAGTTTCTTTCTTTGAGTATTGTTTACGTTTGTTAGGATAGGAGCAGCATTTAAGAGAGCTGGCAAAAAGAAGGTGGAGGCTAGAGTTTCTCTTGCAGTCTATGTAAGGAACCCATTGATCCTATTAAAGGAGTCTAGTTTCTGGTGTGTAGATTTAATGGTGGTCATATCTGAGGTTGTCATCTATTATAACACCTAGAAGTTTACTGTGAGTTACAGTTTCAATGACAATATTATTTGCTCACTATATGGTAAAAGATTGATTTTGATTTTGGTAGCTTTTTCAGGTAAAAATCATTAACTTAGTTTTCATGGAGTTGAGTAGGATGTTTGATTCTTTGAGTCAGATTTCTACAGAGGAACAAGAATTTTGGATAATCTCTTGGAGCTTATTTATTGTTGAGGCTGCACGTATTAATGTTGAACCATCTGCATACTGAACTAAATTACCATGATGAGTGGAGGTGTGGAAGTTGTGAAGGCTGCCAGTCCAGCTAGGTAGAATTTTGTAAACAATTATATGTCATTTGTGATTTATACAAATCAGGTACGCCACACACAGCAAACGGAGCACGGGTCCCACACAAGACAAAGTAATATAAGTAAATAATAAGTCATATAAAAAGTGCGTCCCCCCCCCACTAGTAGCAAAAAAAAGAAAAAAAGAATAAATCAATGAAATATTAAAGTAAAAGTAAAAAAAAATAATTTATTGTAATAGCTACTAGCTTAGCCCTTTCTTCAGTAGGCTTCTTCAAACAGTTACACATACAAAGTTACAAATACTTAGACAAAAACACACACAGGAACATCGATTGGTCGACCAATAGCAACATTAGTGAGCTGCTCATACACTCTGTATACACTCTGTCATAAAAAATATATCAAAAAGCTAAAAGCATCCAAAACACAAACAACAGACATCATAAACAGTAAGAGTAACAATAGTAAGTGTATAAGTATCTTCATCCATAAGACTGACATAATTAGAGAACAAAAATTACAAACAAACATACATGGCAACAGCCTATACAATAACATCAGATACAAGCATTCAGATACAGATTAAAAAATCCAAGAAATTCATATAGAATACTTGTACAGGAAAAAGCTCAACCTAAGCACAAATGACAATTAAACCATCATTACAATTCCACATGTAGTAATGTACCCTAGCTCATAATGTATAGAGAATTTTGTTTGCAGCAGACAAGTGCTACATCTCCACTTAAAAACGATGTTTCGTTTTCATCGCAATCATATGCCTAACGCCAGCAAGGACGCCAGCGATGAGAACATATTAAAAGCAACAGAGCAAATAAAAAACCAAATTCAAAAAAAAAAATTAAAAAATTTAAAACTTATGTACATAAACTACTAACAGGAACGGGACCTACTAAATAAAAATAATATCCTAAAAACACTACACACACCTCATACACCACCTACACACTAACCTAAATACCTAAAAAAATAAAAAAAATAAAAGTAAAAAAAAAACTGTAACCTTACCATCGTACGCACTTAGGAACAAAACTCATAATCCTATTCTCAAAAACGGAGACTAACACAAAAGCACTAAACTAAGGTGGAAAAACTACTACTAAACTAAACTAAAATTAAAACCAAAAAACAACTAAAATTAAAGAAAACTTAAGAAAATTATAACTTTAAAACAAAACATTAAAAAAATACTAAACCATAAAAAAAAAATCAAAGTAAATAAAAAGATATACATAAATAAGCCAGAACAAAGACAGAAACAAGTATGTAATAATAAGATAAAAATACGTATAAAATAATGCACCAAAACACTAAACCAAATCGTAAAATTTGGTATCTCTAAATTTTCTTAATTCAATATTCCTTTGTCATTCAACACAGTTGGCTCCATCAAGCAGGCTTGAAGTTGTGGTGATCTACATCATCTCATAGTGGGCCCTTCGATTCATCCTCACTTTCTCTCCACAGATGCATTTCTGAAATCAGATTCACCTTCCACAAAATCAAATTGAAATGGGAAAAAATAAAAAATATGAATGAAAAACCATAAACAAGAACAGACTTTGCTAAAGCATTGTTCCTGTTTGCCCTGAACCGCCCAATTCCATAGTTGAGATCATACCTTGAGTGGAGCAAGTGCACACAATTCAATATCCAATTGGTTTCCTACACAACACACACAGTCATGTATGCACCACACAGCCTATGTGTATGGTGGGATGACAAAAACTCAAACATGCTATTCTATGTCTGCACTGCCTGCATCACCCTCTATACTAGTGTAAAATTCAGATGTTCTACACATGGAGGCATTCTACAGATTATTCTAGTTCCTCACATTCAGCTTCAAATTCATGCTTTGAAGTACAGCTGTATTCTCTCAAAATTAGTATTAAGACATGCACTATCAGGTCTAAAGACCCCCACTAGAGAAATAAGAAACTCTAGAAACAAGACACCCAGTTAGTGAAAATAAGAGATGTCTCTAATAGGTCATAGCTGAGTGGTCAATATAGGTAAAAAATAGGCCAGGGCAGAGACATAAGTGCAGATTTTCGTTTGACTCATGGAGGGAGGGATTGCCAGAAGATAGGGTCCACTCAGGTCTGAGCATGACTAAGAAGTGATATTCAGTCTATTGTAGAAACTTCTAATAGATGAATCTCCTACAACTAAGAATTCTCATTCATAGTCTCATTCAAGGCTACAGAGACCTCATCACTCCAGCCTAGTCTTGAAGTATCAGCTTAGTACGGGGGGCCAGCATGACCCACCCACAAAAAACTGCAAGCCAATTGAAATAATAGGGGAGGATGCACCCCAAATACGTGTTTGACAAACGGTGATGAAAGCAGGATAGAAGATGTAGAACCTTGCATAGTTTTTAGAAGATGGGATATGAGACCCATAGATTTGATCAGTTGAAGGTTTAGTTCAGTCTAGGACCCAAGATAGACCCATTAGGATTGGCCACTTGACACTGTGGAAACTACTAACTAGATAGGGCTGATGGCTATTTTGGAAACTATATGAACAACTATAATAATACTTCTCAATAGTAGATTGATTGATGAGATCTAGGGTATATTTTTTACCATGATGATGTTGGATCTTAGACCCCACCCTAAAGTGGGGATGTTGATGTTGGATAGTGTACAGAATAAACCCTTGCTGTAGAGTAAGAACAAATACCAAGAAAACACTAATAGGAAGCTTTTATAGGAATATCTGACTCTGACTAGGTGAGTGTCATGATCAGGTGGGTATTATAGAATATGACGATGGTGCAGGTGTGATGGTGATAAAGCAGAGTCTTGTTTCTTAGATCCTTGTGTGACTTCCCACCACTTTGGAGTACCAATGTTGTGTACTTGTGAGGTTGCACCTTGAGGATCTGGAGTTATATAGGTAAAACCACAGCTTTTGGCACCTTAGCCGGCTCGTTTATATATATCTAAAACACACTGTTTTTATTGGATGTTTTTATTTAGCCAGAGCATGTTCTTTATGTTATACCTAACAATGTTTTTTTTTAGCATGTTGTTATTTTGTCAGTCTGTTAGACATCAGAGATTCTCTGTTGTTGATCTGGAAAACAACAGAGGTGGTTTGTCAGGTTTTACTCTCAGCAGATGAGTTTTTATTGAGTCCACAAAGGCATTTTTAAAAAGTAAGTATTGGACAAAGTGAATTTCAAGTGAAGTTTTGTGCTAATTATTGTTCTGTTTTTAGTCTGTATTGCGTACTTTATTCTTGTGTTTTTGTGTAATAGTTTTTGTCTTTTGGTTTTATACTTATATTTGTATTTTTTCTAATACGTGTTGGTGGTTCTTATGTATTGTCTTTTTTTTTACTATTTTATTAAGTTTTTTTTATTTTTATAATATGTGACTTTTTTGTTTAAGTTTATTTTTTGGGGTTTACCCCTTTAGTTTTTTCTGCTTATTATGTTTAGTTATTCTTTTGTTGTTTAAGTTTTTAACTTTGTTTATCTTTTTTTGGATAATTTTGTTTGTCTCTTTTGATTGTAGTTTTATTTAATTTGTCAACTCTTTAGCCTGGTTCCTTGGTGTTTAACCACAAGGACCGTACAATATTTTTTTTTAATACTTAATGGTGTATATCTTTGGTAGTAGGATAGGTAGATTGCTCTATGAGGTTTAAAGGTAGTATTTGTATTTTTTGTTATATTTATTAATAAGGTATTTATGGCTGATCTTATTTATTTAAGCAAGTTTGCTAATTTTATTTGCTTTTATCGAATTTTGCTTTCTTGCTTTGTTATCATCGCTGGTGTCTACCTGCCCTGTTGATCGCTGAATTTTTGCCAGGTAATTATGTTTACTAAACCATTGAGTATGGAAATATTTCATTTGTATCACTTATGTCTGCTTTTATGGTTATCTATTTTGTGGATTTTTCGACATTTTACAGTTTTGTTATTATTTTATCATTTCATTATTGCTGTAACGATAGGTTTTGATACAAGATTGTTGTAATTGTTCTTATGTTAATTAATTGTGTTTTTTTTTATTAATTAATTTTTGTAGTCTTCATTATGTAATTTCTTATTTACAGTGATTGTAACTAACAATAACTAAGATAATTGTTTAAGCCCCTTTTTTTTTTATGATTTGATCGGATTTTTAATAATTTTTATATATGCATTTATTGTTTTGATATATTACTGAATGTTTGGTTTTTAATCCTGTTTAATATGTTTTATAAATTTATGTTGTATAGCAACTTTGTATTGCCTGCTATTAATTCTGTTTTTTGTACTCTTACTTACTACAAAGCGTGAAGAATATTAGCTAAACTTGATTTGTGATTAATAATTTGATTTGTATGCTTGCCTTAGAAATGTAAAAAAACTATATGTGCTGTACTGAGCTTCAAGGTTGTAACCACAGTGCACCCTGGTGGAATAGAGCAGAAATGTGTCCAAACTACACGCCTATGCAAATGTATGTGTTGATGGTAAAGGCTGGAATATATAGAGTTAACTTGCAAACTCTAAGAAAATAAGTGGAACTTGTTTATGACTGTTATCTCTGTTTCAGCTCAAAGCAGACACAATGTCTAGAGATGTAGGCTTTCCTATTGTCTGGAAACAGAGGTAATTACAGGTTTCCAAGGTAATTGTTTTACGGCTTCCAGTTTCAGGCAAGCTTCTAAGACAGAAGTGTCAGCTTCTGAGAGATAAGTATTTTTACCAGAGACATGTTAAATTTTAAGTTCCTGTTAGCCTGGAAACTAAGGGCAGAGGTGACAAGAATGATGTAATCTGAGATGACCCAGCAGTAATGCGTATTATTAATTTAAAGTGACAGTCCCAAGTGTTTAAACTTCGGGTCCAATATAAGCATAGCAAAGTAATGCCCACTCTAACGCATCAACCAAATTCCCTCCCTCAGTGTCAATTTTCTAACAAACTTCCTATATACCTTCTATTCCAATGCTGCTTTGGTTCCTGATCCCAAATGTGCTTTATCTTTGTGTTCCTATCGTGCTGTTATTGCACTTACGACTTGGCTGAATCTATCTACATTCCTGCATGTTTTTTCAAAGCGTCTCTCTCTACAGATAATACATTTTCTGATTGTCGATCTGTGCTGTTTCTCAAACTAGTCATGCTGGTAAACTGTCATTTTTTTTAATTTTTTTTTTTTTTATGTACATGCCGATATGCATAGTGTATGCTGAACTGTGTACCTGAGTAGGCAGTTTCTCAGGATGGTCCCGTTCTGATGTTTGCATTGCATACAGTTTTTCTCGGACATACTCCATAACTGTGCAGACTTTCAGTGAATGTCCTGCATCATTGCCTATTTTTTCTGGTCCGTTTTTCATTAGTTCATTTTTTTCCTGACAAAATAGATTCAATATTAACAGGCAATACTGACAGGCATTTGTGTTTCTGACTTTGTATCCTTTAGTAAAATTGTGCTTATGCATAAGTTGTAACTCTATCCAGCTTCTAAGTTTGTAAGAGTAGCTTAACAAAAAAAAATCCCAATTTCTATATATGGCTTAGTCTATGTTTTTTGCTATACGTATACCTCCAGCATCCATGTCAGCCACTAAATCCATGGTCTCACAAATGCTGCTAATAAAATCTGTCGCTCTTTTTACACTTTTGTCCCACATCCCCCTCCACCACTACTTTCAATTTTGTTAGGACGTTTCATTCTAAGAGCCTCTAATGAGCTATTGGTAAGCAGGAGAACTCTACAGGACACCTGCCATCTGACCAATGCCTTCCATGCAGGATACACTTTTAAACTAACTGCACTGAAATATTAACAGCACCTGGCTGACATGTTCGTTCATCAACTGTTCTCTGCTAAAAGTTTGCTTTTTAACATTCACTCATTGTGGATCATTTCTACACTAACTGGAATGAACAATTGTTCTAAAAGGCAAAGTTTTACTGGCAGCAGCACTTAGTACAGAAACATTGATCTACGTTGCAGTTGTTCATTCTCAAGTGCATTGCTGTTGTTTTAACCTAATAGGACAGGAGACTGAAATAAGAGCTAGATGAGGGGAATTACATTCCAATGTAATGTAATTCAGTGATTAAAATATGCACTGGGTGGTTATTTGTAATATTTTATAGGTAATACTTTACAAGGAACAGAAGACACGTCTCACCGAACCACCGCCTTATGTGTTAATATGAGAGTGCTATTAAAGGGAGATTTTAATTGTTTATGGAAAGGTGAGGAAAAATGGAATACGTGTGAGGAAATTAACAGATGTTATGAAGTGTTGTGTATTAAGTTAATTGGAAAGTTTATTGACAAACAGAAGAGGAAATAAAAGGACAGAGTGATTACTTTATGATGTAAACAGTGTGAGGTTGGTGGGGATGTGTTTTGGAAAATGGGTTTTCTGATCTTACAGCAATATGGCCGGAATGTGGAAAAAAATTAAGTTAGAGAGGGGAAGGGAATTATGTGCTTGGTACTGAAGTATTGTGATAGAGAGGTATTTTTAAGGAGAAGATGATGATGGAGATGTTATGTGTAGCGCAAGAATCTATGAGAATTAATTACCAAGCACAGATTGCTGGTTAGCATTTAAGAAGTATAAAAAGTGTATTTGGAGTTTGAAATGACAGATAGAAGTAGATAATAAGGATGCATACTGTAAGATGTGTAATGAGATGTTGAGTCATTTGGACAAAATAGAAGTTTAATAAAAGTGAAAGAGATTTTTGAAAGAAATAGAAAAATACATTTGAAGAGTTACTATACAGGCAGAAATATCTGAAAAGGAGAAAAGAAAGGCGTTGCTTTTTTGGCAAAGGTGGATAAGAATAATGTTAGTATTATAAGAGAATCTTAAAATAAGGATGGTGTGAGTAATTCAGACAGAAGGAAATTTTGTCAGAACATATGTTGGAAGAATTTATAAAAAAGAGGGGGTATATAAGAATAAAATGGAAAATTAAAAGTTTTTTCTAAGAAAGTTCTCTGTAAACTAGAAGGGAGTATTAAGATGCAGGAATTATATTATTTATTAAGTAAAGTAAATACAGAGTCTGTATATGGGATGGATGGCATGGGATATGAATCGAATAACAATTTGGAGGTATGGAAAAACATTATTGAAGGTTTTTAATGAATGGTTGGTGAAAGAAGAGACTAATAAGGAGATATGTGAACAGGTTATTACATTTATATGGAAAAAAAGGGTAAATAAGGACTTAAAGAATTAGAGATCTATTACACTTAATAATGTGCATTATAAAATATTTATGATGATTATACAGATTAGGTTAGCAACATTTTGTGGAGAGTATTTTGAGACAGTGGTGTTGGTGTGAAGGGTAGAGGCAGCTGGGAATTACTGATTTTAGTAAGAGAAGTGGTGAATGATATATTAAATATGGATTGGATGGCACAATGGTATAGCGGTTGCATTGTCACCTCGCAGCAAGAGGTTCTCTGGTTCGATTCTTGGCTGGGGTGCCTTCTGTGTGGAGTCTGCATATCCTCCCTGCGTTCGTGTGGGTTTCTTCTAGGTGCTCTGGTTTCCTTCCACATTACAAACATGGCCGGCCTTAGGCATAGGCGAATTAGGCGACTGCCTAGGGTGCCATACAGGTGAGGCTGGTAAAGGGCACAATTATTAGTTACTTATTTGTTTTAATTAATTTATTTTTCCACCACGTAAAGTCTGTGTTCATCTCAGCATCCTGTTTCCAAGTTCGTCCTAACTGTACTAAGATGTTTGTACCCTCCCCCCAATTCCTTAGTCCATCCAATAGGCACATAAAAGAGCCTGATTCCTGCTTTGCTCTTCCACCCCCCACCATCTACAGCAATACACAATCAGTCAATGGCTGGGATAACTGACTATTATTATAGCATCCAATCAGTGATGCTTTTACTGTGCTGATGTTCCTGGCGACTCCTCCAGTGTGAGCTGCTGCCTGCTGGCATAAGATTCTGTTCACGCCCACTTTTCATCCCATGCTTCATTAATGAGGTTGTGGCAGTCTGAATGTTTTTGTGTGCGCATTTTGTGAATCTGCAACTGGCGGCTTGAAGATTGTACTAAGAAGAAACTTCTCTTGCAAGTGGTGAATGAAGCACTCCAATGGAATTTAATTATTGGCTCTGCCTCACTTGAGTTTTTGTTAAGCCCCAAAGGTAAGGAGCCAGTCTATGTATCTCAACTGTCCAGATTTTCGCAATAGATGTTTTGCCCATTTATTATTTGTCCCTTGCCCTTAACATAACAGTAAGCTACTGTATATAGGGAGAAGGGAGGAACAGTGATCTTTAAGGCTCCAACATGGTTATTCCTAGAGTCTGACGTTTTGGGTTTGTTATCATAACTGCAGGCTGTTGAACAGGTCAGTGCAGAAAATAGTATGCTAGCATAATGCTCTTGCAAATTTCAATCTACCCGTTTTCAGCCAAGCAAGAGTCTGAAAGTCACATCCCCCAAACTTCTTAAGTGTACCTCATTAGAAGGATCCTTCCTTGTTATAGGTCTGAAAAAGCCATATTCGTCATAGTACTGAATGTGCGATAGAACACTTCAGTGTAGAACTAGGGTTTGTTTTTCTGATATCCATGGTAAGGTTCACTGTTTTGTATTACTTCATCAAAAGAACATCACATTTTAACCATACTGTCAGCTTCCTCATTGAAGTTGTTGGCTTGTGGAACTGTTCTACGTTTTACAATTAATAGTACTAATATTTTAAGTGTCCCCTACTTGTGTTGGATTATCTGATTTATCCCTGGATGTGTCCCATATTTATGAATAGTTATGTTTGCTCACTTGTTATGATATCTATCATTTTGGAGATAGCAGGTTGAGATATGTCCTCCCCTCCCGCTGTTATCTCTGAATCTCTCAGTGAAAGAAATCTGGACAAAGACGTAAATAATGATGGGGCAAAGTGTCCGCATGAAAGTTTGGAAGCATATGAAGCCTGAAACTCAAATGGAATTATTTTGTGACTTCAGTCCTTGGTAATTTGTCAGAAAAACGCAACTTTATGAGAAACAGACAAAAATTTGCAAATGGCTGGACAGTTGAGAGGTATACTCCCTATTAGTTCACCTTCTTTGTGTGACAAAGACCAAGTGATATGTGCAATTTAAATAGGCTGTACGGGTCTTGACAGTCATTGGTTCATAGGATCTTTTTATTTATTTATTTTTTTTGCAAGTAACACTTATCCTAGTGCAGTATCTCACCCTTGAAAGCTATGTTCTAGGGAAAGGGTTGGGGTTGGGAAGCTGGAGGAGGAGTGTTTGACTGTTTGGCCAGTGAAATGGCTGATTTTCTGTAATGCTGCAGAGACAGCTTCTCATAATAATGGTCACTTTTTATTTTTTCCCATTTTTGTCATGGCAGAGTGCTTCTGGTTTGTGTTATTAAGTATGTAAAATTCCAAACTCTGTGCAGAGGCTGAGCTCTGCTTATTCCTCTTTTGACTGTGTTAGCCTTAGAAATGTCCAATTCCAATCACAAGGCATATGGTGGGGGGTGTTATCTGACATCCTTTGTGGGAAAGAGCACAACTCTCAACTCCAGATTTTCACAGAATGTGCAGATTTTTGGAATGTTCTCACAGAATTTATAGTTTCCTGGCAAATAATTGAGGGGTGAAGTCAATAAATAATGGCAGATATTTGAGTTTCAGACTGCATATCCTTCAGAAAATATATAATGCAAAACCTGTTCTAGCAATTTTTTTAAGTTTATAGGAGCAATATTTAAAATCTGTCCCTAGTTTTGGACCTTTTACCCTCCCCACTTATTTTTGGCATTGTCGACATTTCTTTCACCGAGAGGTATGGGAGAGAGGGGTACTATGAAAAAACAGTCTATCACCGTTTGTCTTTCTTGTTAGTGAAAGCATGTAATATTTGCATCAAACTTCATAGTCAAGCTTTTCAGTAGTCTTAATGTCAGAATTCTGGATAAGCTCATGACTGTACTGTACTTCAAAGGTTAAACTTTTGTTACCCTGGAAATGAGCTGACTGGGGGGTGGCCCATTTCCCATTTGTCTGTGTAACTAGCATTCAACATTCTGGAAAACCTGACTTATTTAAAACACGAGCTGCAGTTGGGTTCAGTAAAACTCATTCTACCAACAGTGTTTATAAACTGTGCATTTCCAACCATGTTTGGTTCAGAGGGCCACTTACCTTACTTTGCAATGTATGAGATGGCCACATAGCCATGTTCAGCATGTGTGGATGGCTTCATTGTCATGTCTGGCATGAACCTGCACAGTCAAAGCAGTTTATGGGGCATACAGTATGCCAGATAAACTGCTTAAGTGGGCTGGACTGTGGACCCCAGGCTGCTTGTTGCACACCCGATACAAACCATACAAACATGAATGGGCTACTGTGCAGAATACCTTTTTGTAAATGAATTCTGGACAGTGCCAAAAATAATGGAAGCACGAAGGTCCAAAATCATGGACATATCATGAGTATGATGTGGGTGGGGCTATGAGTGGGGCTTAAGGGGCACCAAAGCACTACTTCGCCTGGGGCGCCATTTCAGCTAAGGCCGGCCCTGATTACAAAGACATGCATTTGAAGCATTTCTCTCTGGGCCCCTGCTGAAAATTGGCTCATTCCAAGTTGGACTTTCTCGGTAAACAAAAGTTAAATAAATAAGGAAGTTTGATGGTGAGACTTATTAGTAAAGTATTTGATTATTTAGAGCAGGATCGTTTGTGGAGTATTTTATAAGGATATGGTATAAGAGGAGATTAGTAAATGTGATAAAGTCAGTTTATAGGAATGCTACTGTGAAAGTTGCAGTAAGTGGCTATTTAAGTTAAATTATTGTGATGGAGAGAAGGATGAGGCAAGGATGCCCTATGAGTGAAATGTTATTTGCATTAATAATGAATGCAGTGGGACTAAAACTGCATATTGCGTGGCAAGAGGAAGGTATCTAAAGAAAGGAGGAGTTTGTGTTCTACACTGCATTACTTATGCAGATAATATTGTGATGATTGCTAAGAACAAACTGTGGATGGGGGGAATGTTGAAAGGTGCTGGTGAAATAGAACGTAGGTTTGAAACTGAATATAGACTTGTGGTTTAGAAAATGAATGTTCAGTACAGAGGGTTGTGTTCAGTTAAAATAATAATTTGTTAGGTACCAAGTTTGGGAAAAGTGAGGTTATTGAAGACTATGAAATGGGGTGATAGGGAAAATTAGAAAAACTGGAAGGATATGGAAAAGTTTTAGGTTATCATAGAAGAAGAAAGTATCATTGATTAATTCAGTGATCTACTGAAAAATTGGATATTCAGGCAAAACATATATTTTGCCAAGTTTAAAAAAATAATTTTTGTGATCTGCATTTTTTGTATTGTTTTTGGGGTTCTAGAGTGAACCTAGTGAAGAGATAAGTGCTATATTTAAAAAAAAAAGATGCAGGAGGTTTGGGGTTTATTAATCCAGTTGTGTATGCTGCATCCTTGAAATTACATATACTGAGTGTTTTTAAGAGTAAAGACAGAGTTTTTTATAAGAATTATAAAATCAAAATCTGGAAAACTGTGGATAAAGGGAAATAAAATAAAAACATTTAAAACAAAGAAATTCATAAGTGTCAAATTAAAGCTACAGTGGTTCAATGTTAGAGACATTAAAGATTCTAGAAGGGGGTGGTATGAGGTGATGATATTGTAAGGAGGTGGTGTATTGTAAAGTGAGGAAGTGATTAACACCCTTAAGACAAGGAAAAAGAATTGTTAATGTATTAGAGTGTCAGGACTTTTTATGATGATTCTGTGTAAATAACTTGCCAGTTAAATGGAATTTGGTACATAAAGTTACGTCTCAAAGATTGTTTATTTTGTAATGAATTAAAATACAGAGCATGTCTTTTTGTATTGTAGGAGAGTTAGAGAAATGTGGAAAAAGATTTTTGTGAATTTAAGCTGGGTGGTGTTAAAAGAGTTGAGGATCTAGATGTGAAAATGGCAATATATAATTAAAAGGAAATGTGGTAAAATGTGTAGAAAAGATGGATACATTTTTATTTGGAGTGCTGTGGAATACTTGGAATGCAAGAATTAAGGAGGTACTATATCATAAAATTTGGAGGAGAGAATGTCAAAGATAAGATTATGGTTCTGGCAAAAATAGTGGGGGGGGTTACAAAGTTTGTTATGTTTAACTCTTATAATTTTAATGAAGTAAGTTACTTGTTTAATTTATGTATTTATTTCTTATATTTTTATTTGATAACTGTTAAAATGAGCTAATTTTGGCATTAATGTATGGTGTATATATTACAATTAAACAACCCCTACTCTTTTTGATAGGTGCTGTGGGATCTTTTACATCCATGCTACCATCAACTCAAGCAGATGGGGCCTCAGTTTAACATTTTATGCAATGGAAGGCATACTCAGGAGCGCAAGACACCCCCCTCCCCCATGCACACACACCTTATGCTGAACTGTAGTATCAGCAATCCAGCTACCTGGTGTGAGAACAGAACCCATAGACTTATGCACCAGAAGCATATGTGATACCTGTTGCACTACATTCACCAACTAATGAGCTGGGTCAAATAGCTGGAACCTGTCTGCTAGGAGAAATGTGAGAGAACAGAGTCCTGTAGCAGTGTAGGACACCACAATTGCCTCAGCCAGAAGAGTAGAACTATCAATATCATTTCAGCTCTCTCCCTCCTGGGTTTGTGGAGACCAGAGTGCAGAGATATTGAGTGTATGCATAAAGACCACCTTTGGTTCACTGAATTGCTAAAAAAAAAAAAAAATTACATCTTGCAAGGATGTGTCTGTGTGAATTAGGTAGATGTTCCTATAATCTCCAATGGATGGAGCTGCAAAAAGAGCTTATACTTCACTCCCCTCTATAAAGAACAGACAGCACAAATGTCTGCCAGATGAGGTTGTGGGAGATACACTGTTTAAAGCAGCAGTTGCACAAGAGTCAGCCATATTTCTACATCCTTGCAAACTCTTTGCAATTTTGCCAGGCACCCATTCCAGTATACTTGCTTATGTAGTACATTACTGCTATGTCAAAAGCACACTCAGGTGTGCAGAACCCCTCCCCAATGATGCACTGATGTGGAGAGTAGTTACTCCACTTGACAAAATGGATAATTTACTGAGTCATGCAGAAAATGGATTCACAAACCATCCCAGAGAGGTCTGTGGTTTTCTGGGCAGATGGCAATGGATTAAAACATGGATGGTTTACAGAATATGCAGAAAATTTGTCCGCTAGTGCAGTGGCTTCACTGCATGTTCCAGAAAGACTGATCTGAGCATCCTGAAAATCCAGGCTGTATTGTCCTAGAATAACCACTGAATCACTCAATTGTAAAGACTAACCAGGGCTACCACAGGTACAGCAGCCACTCTGAACCCTAGAAGCCATGAACTGCTGAAGTTTACCTGAGAATAACAAGGGTCTGATAAGCAGGAGGGAAGGCATTCATGAAAAAAAGTACTCAGGTGTCATACTAGAAAAGAACTGTTTATATAAGAGAGGCTGCCGTGACTTGAACATGCTGCACATTATACTACGGAAATGTATAACACTGCACAGAATCTTCACCTTGATCCAGCTGAAGAAGTTTTAAATGAACAGAAGACAAACAATCAGGAGCTAATATCTACATGGACTGAATATGTTTCTCCATTATCAGTGCACACAATGTAAAGATTTGGTACCAAAAATGAACTGAACATCAGGGTCCAAAACTAAACATTACTAGCTGCCGCATGACAGTGTAGGTCCCTCTGGTCCCATATCATCCAGTCTCCACAGGACAGGAGGGAAATGATAGACTGGATGTTGACCATGCAAAAGTTTTCCCTTACTAAATGACCTTAGATTGATGAGCTCCAAATCACCTGGTACATCACATGTTTTCTTGTGAAGTAAAAAGTATCTGGAATATCACTGGTTCACTGCAGGTCAGAGAGATACTGGATGAGTCTCTTGCTAAATGTGATGACTTAACTCTCAACATGAAGCCACTTTCGATTGCAGGGGGGGTGAACAGTATTTCAAGGCACAGCCCTCCCTTACCCAACTACCTGCAGAAATGGGCAGTCATACTATTTGGTGGCGAAACATCATTCCCCATTCTCCTCCTTGATTACAAAAGGGTCAGGCTATAGCAGTTGGAATTGTTATAGGAGACCCCAAAATTGGGTTTCCTTCTCTCCACAGTTTCAAAGAGGATTCCTGCAATAAAATACGTCGGCCTAAGCTGTAGTCGCAATTTAACAATTAATATATAGCACTTTTATTGTCTGCTTTTTAGTCTTCGAGTGTATTTTATTGATATTAACTAATATGCACAAGTCACTGATTTGTCTGCAGTTAAAAGCATTCTGTATCTTTACAAATCTTTATCTGTTTGTGGCTTTCTGTAGTGCTACTGGCTGTAGGCTATTTTGTATCCCACCGTCCCGCCCAGTTGGTGTCTTGCTCTTATACTTGGTGGCTTTGCAGTTGCCCGCCCCTACTGTAAATCTGATCTGTGACACTCCTCCCAGTCTAGTGTCATTAGCTCATTCTACCTAGTACAGAGATAACATTTGATAAGGCCTTCTGTTTCTCCTTTTTCCCTTTCAAAGAAAAAAAAAAAAAAAAACTTGTTTTTTTTGGGGTTTTTTTTTTTGCCTGAACCTCCATGTGTTCTGACTGTGCTTCTCAAACATTTTGGAAATATAGAGTATATTTCAGAGCATTTATTATAACTGTAATTGCCTTAATATTGCTACAACTCAAGTGGTCTAGGTTGCACTGCATCTGAAGTGTTTGTGTGTTTTAGCTGCTTTTCTGTGTATATAGACTTCTCTGTTTCTTTAACTAAATAAGCTCTGCAAAGTTGTTTTATTGCATTCCTGCCTGTATTTCTGAGGGTTTTTTGCACTTTTAAAGTTAGTTTTTGCTTAGTTTAACTGGTAGGCTACACACTTAAGTGCGTTAGCCGAATTAAAACATTTACTGTGTTTCTGTACCTAACTTCTGCTACTTTGTAAAAAAAAAAAAAAAAAACCTTGTTTCCCGCCTTTACTGAACTAGAATAGTCCAGTCTTCAGGTATTGCTGATCTCTGGGCTGTGTCATAGTTCCTGTGTTGCCCATATCCTTATTTGGATAGGAGGAAGCTTCTTTGTTCACCAGTGAGAGTGGGGAGCTCTGACCAGCCTATCTGTCCATTGAGGAGTGGTTCCAGCCCAGTGACCTGTAGCTTATTGGCCGTTTTGGGCCATTTCCTTTCTCTTTCTAACCTCCTGCTTTAAAGCCAGCTTTAGCGTGCTTTTGCGCTTGTAATTTAAAGTTTGTCTTGTTTGTTGCATTTACCTGTTGAGGCTACACACTCAAGTGTGCTAGCCTGTGTTACATATTTATTGCATTTTTCTGCTGTTTGTTGCAAAAAAGAAAAATAAATATTCTTGTTTGCCATCTTTCCTGACCTAGAGTAGTCCAAATACAGGCTTTGCTGTATTCTGGACTTTTGGAAAGTTCCTGTATTGCCCATTTCCTTTCTTGGATAAAGGGAGGCTTCTTTGTTCACCAGTGGCAGTGGGGAGCTTAGAGCAGCCTATCTATCCCTGGAGGAGTGTTCCCAGCACAAGAATCTGGTAGTCTATTGGCTGTTTTGGGCCAATTTCTAGCTCTTTCAAGTCCCCCTGTATAAAACCCGCTTTGGCGCGGTTTGTGCGCTTGTTACTACTCAGCCAAGCTCCTCGTGGTCCTGCAGAGTGGTGCTAGCAGCAGAGAGGCTAAAAGAGCGACTGCTAACCTGAAAAAAGTGTTTTGTTCCTGCTACTACCTGAGCGACTGTCCGATCTAGCTAAACTGCAAGTATTTCTGCTTCTTGAACTGTTTTAAACTGTTTAAAGTTGTTTTTGCACCTGCACTTTTAAAGTTTGTCCTGTTTGTTGCATTTACCTGTTGAGGCTACACACTCAAGTGCGCTAGCCTGTGTTACATATTTATTGCATCTTCCTGCTGTTTGTTGTAAAAAAGGAAAAAAAAGATTTTCCTTGTTTCCCGTCTTTCCTGACCTAGAGTAGTCCAAATACAGGCATTGCTGTATTCTGGACTTTTGGAAAGTTCCTGTGTTGCCCATTTGCTTTCTTGGATAAAGGGAGGCTTTTTTGTTCACCAGTGGCAGTGGGGAGCTTGTAGCAGCCTATCTATCCCTGGAGGAGTGTTCCCAGCACAGGAATCTGGTAGTGTATTGGCCGTTTTGGGCCAATTTCTAGCTCTTTCAAGTCCCCCCGTATAAAACCTGCTTTAGCACGGTTTTGCGATTTTGCGCATAGCTCAGCATTGGGCAGTGCCGCTTAATTGAGTCTAAACCATTCTCGGCTCCACAAAGTCTGCTCTTCACTTTTCCCTTACAACTGATCTAGTTCTCATAATAAACACCCTATTCCTACTCTAAAGCCTGGCACTTGCTCACTAAAGCAATTATATAAGTCAGCACTAAAAAATTAAAAGCACTACACCCTCACAAACTCTCCTTGAGTACTTTGTTCCCCATTGGCCCTTTTTTTCAATTATAAAGGAATTCCCAATACTATTCTAGCATGTCCAAAGGTCAGTTGTCAATCTCCTCTCTGGTCCAGCTGGTGAATCTGGGAATTTTGAGGCAATGTTGCAACTGCCTCATGTACACAGACAATCCTCTCCTCCTCCCAACAAATTCCAACACATGTGAGAGATGCAACCATATAGCCAAATTGGAGGCTAAGCACTCTCAACTCAGTACTGGCATAACCAGTCAGGAGGAGAAGGAAACCACACTCACTACAATTCCAGTCTCACATAGACCTACCACGACAGCAAACCAAACACATAAACACACAAAAACATACTCGGAGACTCTAAATAAAAATCTGCCTAAGCAGCAGAAACCTCCAAAGCAGACACCCAAGCAACCGCTACCCCAAAACAAAATACATGCAACACATATCTCACAAAGCCAGTGTGCAGAACAGTCACAGCCCTTAAGGCTAAAGAACACACCTGATACACTTGTAATAGGTGACTTTATCGTCAGGTACACTGACGTCCCGCTCACCAGGCTGAACAAGGAGAAGGTCATGGTGAGCTGCCTGTCGGGCACTAGGATCTGCCACATAACACAAGCACTCAGGTCACTCCAAGGCAAGTACAAATATGACTCAGTCATTGTCCATGCTGGTGTGAATGACCTGAGATGTACCTCCCTGGACTGCATGAAAAGAGACATAGAGGAGCTCTCTGAGCATGTAGCCCAGGCCGGTATGACCCTGACCTTGAGTAGCATCTTACCCTCACCAAGAATGATGCCACAATATGAAGACAAGATGATCAATTTCAACAATTGGCTTAAGTATTGGTGTCATTCAAAGGGGATCAATGCCTGTCTGCCTGGGATGACATGCTCGACAAGCCACGATGCTTCACTAGGGACGGTTTGCACCTGTCACCCCTGGGCTTTCGGATATTGGCAAAGGCTCTTGCTACCCCCATAGTGAATGGCAAGGCTCAAAAGACAAACCCACCTCCATAGGTATCACAAGGGATAAGAAACTAAGAGTAATGCTACTCAACACCAGAAGTCTAAACCTCAAGATGCATGCACTCGAAACTGTCCTTAGCATGGAGAACATCGATATCTGTGCAGTAACAGAAACCTGGTTCAAGGCTCCCGAGAGCACCCCAGCACTACCAGGTTATACCTCATACCATGTTTTTCGGCCCCAAAACTTGGACCGAACCACAAAAGGAGGGGGAGTATCAATATTCGTCAAAGATACCCACACCTCCAGGTTGGTGGCACAGCACGAAGCATCAGAGACTATCCATGTACAACTAACAGTGGGTAAAACTGCCTTCCAGTTTATAGCCTGCTACAGACCACCCTCCCAAACCCAGGAACCACACTCGGCCTTCCTGAGAACACTGGAAAATACGAAGGTCTCTCCAAACACCATTATATTGGGTGACTTCAACTACCCTAACATAGACTGGGAGCATTACTCTAGCTCCAACACCCTAGCCCAAAGGTTCCTAGAATTTATAAACTCAAATGCTATGGAACAACTTGTTGCCACTCCCACAAGAGGGGAAAACATACTGGACCTGATCATCACCAACATGGGGACTCTATGCTCCAGACCAGAAGTGTATACCTCACTGGTAAGATCAGACCATAAACTAATCTCACTAGATATTCACATCCCGACCCCAGCCCCTGCCCAGAAAACCACAGTGAAAAACTTCTCTAAAGCAAATTTCACACTCCTCAAAACCGAGGTGGAATCCTTCAAAGCCCCCGGGCCTGTGGAAAATACGGTCCAGACCACAGAATCCTTTATAAACGCATTCTATGAACACCTTCAGGAATGCATGGATCATGCAATCCCAAATAAAACCAAGACCCAATCCTCCAAAGTTAGGCGTCCTGTCTGGTGGACCCCAGCCATAAACAAACTATGCAATAGAAGGAGGAAGCTACTACATGATAGAGCAAAATCCCAAAAAAAGGAAGGTATCTCTGATCAGTATTAGCAAAAAACTATGGGCACTCATAAAATCGTCTAAAGCCAGCTTCGAGAGAAAAATTGCACAGGACACTAAGGATAATCACAAGGCTTTCTTTAGTTATGTTAGAAACCTGGGTGTGAATTCCCAGATATGCTCAGAATTAGTCCAAAATGACAAAAAATACATCAAACCCACAGACATTGCCAACATCCTAGCTGACAGGTTCAGCGCAAACTCCCCCCCCCCCCTTCCCCACCAAAAGGGCAAATATCTATCCCAGCAGAGTGCTGTCCCCTGACATCTCAGATGCTCAGGTAAGAGCCGCCCTCTCCAAAGCAAAAAACACAGCATCAATGGGACCAGACAGTGTCCCGGGCTGCATCCTACATGAACTCCAAGAAGAACTAAACCCAAACATAAAACTACTGTTCAATCTCAGCCTTACTACAGGATATGTACCCAAAGAGTGGCGTACAGCAACAGTGGTCCCTCTCCACAAAGGTGGTGCCTCAACGGATCCTGGAAACTATCGCCCCATAAGCCTGACTAGCTTGGTCTGCAGTGCTATGGAAAGGATCATCATGGACCTCATAAATAAAGATATTGGGAACCTACAGACACTGGATCCTACCCAGTTCGGCTTTGTTAAGGGCAGATCCTGCCTCTTAAACCTGGTTGCTTTCTTTGAAACAGTCACCAAGGCCATTGATGAGGGGAAGGTGGTCCACACAGCCTACCTGGACCTTGCAAAAGCCTTCGATACAATACCCCACTCAGGCATTATAGATAAGCTCACCAGCTTAGATATAAACCCCTATGTCACTAGATGGGTTGCAAACTGGCTCAAGGACAGAACCCACATGGTTAGAATTGCTGGAGCCATGTCAGACTCCAAACCAGTTACAAGTGGTGACCCACAAGGCTCAGTCCTGGGACCTCTCTTGTTCGGTATATATTTATCGGAGGTACAGGCTAACATGGAAGGACTGTGGCTGACCAAGTTCGCAGATGACTGCAAACTGGGCACCATAATTGACTCTCCAGCCGACACAAGCATCCTACAAAAGGGCCTCATAGAAACAGACAACTGGTGCCAGAGCCATGGCCTCAAGCTAAACGCCAAAAAGTGTATAGTCATCCTCTTTGGCAAAAACAAAGTGCCCACAAATTACCACATAGGTGGTAATCCATTAAGTACGGAAGAAGTAATTAGGGACCTGGGGACCCAAGTTGATAGCAATCTCTCATTTGACAACCACGTGGCCAAAGTGGTTAGAAAAACATTTTATACAGCCCACATAATCATGAAGGGATTCACATCTAGATCAGGGAAGATCATCTTGCCTCTTTACTCATCCCTCATCAGGCCCATAATTGAGTACAACGCCCCTTTTGGGATGTACCTTACCAGACACCTGCAGTAACTGGAAAGACCCCAAAAGTACCTCACCAAGAGGATCAAGAGGCTCAGACAGATGCCATATGCTTGCCTGGTTAAAGAAACTCCAGCTCTAGTCAGTGGCATACCACCTGCTCAGAGGCGATCTGTGCCTGACGTATAAAGCCATGTCCAACCCAGAATTAATGGACATGCTGCAACTCAGAAAATCCAAATCCCATCGAGCTACGCACTCGAGAGACTTGAACCTCAGCACTGAAATAAATAGGACATGCTGGAGGGACAGATTCATAACCCAGAGGCTCCCTTCACTCTGGAATAAAATCCCAGTCCAGGTTAGGCAGAGTCCCTCATTGACTCTCTTCAAGAGGAATCTTGATGAGTGGATGGGAAATAGTAGGTTTACCCCAGGTATCACTTCTGTGTCACTGTTAGACAGAGGCACAGTATACTAACCTCAAAAAAGGGCATAGCAAAATTCATTTAAAATGGGTGGCGAAAGCCAAACACACTCTGGCTAGGCTTATAAATGCCCTAGGGCAGATAGCCTAGTATGAACCTATGAACCTATGAACCTAATGGAGACTGATGGCCATTGAGCCACTGCTGCAACTACCTATGGAATTAGGGCCTCCAAAAGTTCCTCTTGGATTTAATGGCTGGAAGGGCATGCCTGTAGCAAACAGGTAACTGTCCTTTTTCCTTCAGTGCCAGTCAGCAATGTGGCCTAGATCTCCTCTGTAAAGGATGCAACATGAAACTAGGAATGCCTGCATGCTATAGTGCAAGGTCCCATAATGGAGTTCTCTTTATTTGCAATATAATCAAACACAAGCACATATACCATAAACAAGCTGATGATGAAAGATACAGTTACCTGGATTCTGGGTGTCTTTTTATTTCAGAGTGCATCACAGCTTTGATACTTTCAGAGGCTTTGTCCAACAAAAGGTGCACAAAGTAGAATACATCATGCCTGATAATTCAATGCCCTGTCAGAGTACAGAATAAGAATATCTGATATTCAGAGCTATAGTCTCTGTTCAGAGGCTCAACCGCTTCAAGGAAGCTGTCACCAAGATCTCACCTGGATAACGATTTGCTTCCTAACCAATGAATAATTTGGTAACCACAAAATATGACTTGACTTATGTACAGAGCCAACCATATTAGGGCTCTCTCAATTTTGAGCCATATTGTCTGGTAATTAGAGCAGAGGGCTATGGCTCTGAGCTGTTGAACTTCCACCTCCATTTTCCAACTGTGCGCAACTCTGAGCAAGTCATGGAACCAAACAGTGCTGCCGGGTCATGCCTGAAAACATACAAGCATGTTTAGGGGGGCTTACTTGATCAACAAAATGTATTAACAACAAACAAAAAAAGAACAAAACAAAAACATGAAATAGCTGTGGTAGCATTGTCGCCTCACAGTAAGATGCTGTCCGGTTCGATTCTCAGCTAGAACGTCTTCTGCGTGGAGACATGCGTGAATGGGAGTACCTTCATTGAAGGTTGTGAGTCAGGCCTGGCAAGCCGGTATGTAAAAATCAACTGCCAATCATTAGAGGACTGGAGTTCCACTGTGGCGACCCCTAACCAGGAAAAGCCGAAAGACACAAACAAACATTTGGAGATTCACTCAAGGAGACTTGTCCAGAGTCATGTAGGCTTGCTGCAAGCAACAGTAGGGACAGAAAAAAATCTTTTGCCCCCCACCAAGGCTATCACCAAATATAGGCAACCTGGGGGATGGCAAGGAGGTTTCCTGTTTCTCAGTAATGCCTGGAGATTTACACACAGATCATACATCCAAACAAGGGTCCAGAAACACAGGCCTACCTGCCTTGAACACACCCTTGTCTGGCACATCTGAACACTGGGACGAAGTAAGAGTCAGCTTTTTTCTGAGAAGGAAAAGAGATCTGACTCTATACCATGCTAATGCAGATATGAAGCCAAATACAAAAGAATATATGGACTCTAACACCTGAGCAGATGCCTGGACTCAGACTGGCCTTAGAAGGACCATTTGTAAGCCCAAACATCGAAGCTGCCAGGTATGTAAACCGAACAGGATGAAATGCCCTTCCCTTTAGCTAGGGAAGAAAAGGCATATGAAGACCTGGGAAATGTAAATCTTTTCTTAATGTGTCAAAGGCAAGAAAACTATTTGGGGCCAGTGTCTAGATCCTAGCACTGTATCCTCTTTAGCTAGTCTGATAGTACTAGGTATTTTGAGGCAGTGTAGTAACTCTCTCAAACTTACTGAAAACTCTGTACTCCTACCTCAGAGTGATTTAATATTTTAGAGGTACAAATTTTTAGTGAACTTGGAGATCACCTTCTCAAGTAAGAACATATTTCAAAAGCACAACACACACACACACACACACACACACACACACACACACACACACACACACACACACACACACACACACACACACACACACATACACACACAAAGCAACTCCACTAAATCATCTTACGGTGAGGTGAAGACAACACTGCCCAAGCCTCTCAACACTAAGGAGTAATAAACCTCAGCTATTAGTTCACACTACAGCACACCCACTTTAACCCTGCACACCCACAGCCTGCACATATACCTTTAAGATTTATTAAGGTGCAGACTCCAAGCCCTTATGGCTCACTGAGACTGCAGCCACACACAGTAATTAGTGACTCTATTGTCAGGCATACAAGACCACAGTATCACCAGGCAGTTTCAGATCAGGGTGACAGCTGTCTTTCTGGATTCAGGAAGTAACAAGGGCTCATATAACCCTCCATCTTGACAAATTTGATCATGCCCCGATAGTGGTCTATGTGGGTGTTTATGATCTTAAGCGGCCTACCTTGAGAGATAAGCAACAGGATATGACTGAGCTCACTATGAATGTGTCCAAGGCAAGAAATATACTGCATGCTTACACTTATCAAGGGTATCAGAACTTGTCAGAGATTTGGGATGCATGGCTAGGATTAAAAAGGCCCTTGTGGTTGTTAGCCTAGTACACACCTAGGAACCTAGGAACTGGTTTTGGATGTATTTTGCTATCATACAGAATAATGCAGACATTTAAAGATAAGATAAATTGCTTTAATTAACTATGCACTTGGTATCATTTGAGAAGGAGCCATTATATCTCAGCTTGGGACAAGATGGCTGGCAAGACTTCTTCCTTTACTAGGGATGGTCTGCACCTTTGTTACTCTGCTGTCTGACTAAAGTTCTTGCTGCTTTATATTGCCTTTCTATGACAGAGTCCATCTGCTGGACATTTCAACCTGGTAAATTTAACTTGACATGCATTAATGTGGCTCTACTCAGCACTAGCAGCCTGAAAGTAATGCCCAAACTTGAGGCTGTCCTGCAACTCAGACACATCCATATATGTAGTTAAAGAGAGACAGTTTCAAAACTACCTCTATTACTGGGTTAAAAGCCTATCAACAGACTGACTGGCAACTGTGTGGGAGTATCAGTATTTGTCAAGGATGCCATCACCTCACTAAAGATTACTAAGGACAATAAAATTCAACTCCTAGATGTGCAAATCACCCTAAACAAGACTAATCACTAGCTAGCTTGCTATCTTAACACCTTGGCTGAAATCCCCATTAAATCCAACACTTTTCCAATGAGGGACTTCAGTTATCCATCAGAAAAATGACCGATGCACAGTGCCACTGGCTGGCATGCCCCAAAACTTCCTTGATATATCAAATGCCATTCCCTTTCTACAATTGGTTAATAAACCAGAAGTAGTGAAGTGTTACAGAAGCAACTCAAAATATAACACTCATGAACAGGTTCCAAAAGGATCCACCACAAAAGTTAAAAGCAACAAAATTTATCGAGTGCTTTCATCCTTGCACAAACAGGACTTCATCAGAATAACACCAACTTGCAGACATAACCTTTATATAAACTCATCATGGCTCCTAATTAATTGGAACACAATTATTTAAAGGCAAACCACCACTACTACTACTAAAAATGCATATCATAAAAAAGCATATAAAAATGTAAAAATTATAAATAAAAAGCAAATAGAAAAAAATATTGTAAACACAATCATGTATGCTACAATTTAGCCGATCTCATCAATAATAAAGGCTGAATGGAAATGTGATCATTAATGCCAGGAAAACCTGTTGCTTGCAACCTAAGCTGCCACCTCAGTTCTTTATTTTCTAAGCAAACCTTCATGTCACCATCACGAGGATTAGGTTTAATTTGCTCCAGGACATCAAATCTAAATTTATTGTAAAATCGATAGGACTTAGAGAGTTTAACTGCACATCTTCCTTTAACAATGAAAGGAAGTTGAGAATTAATACCCAGCAATGTTTGGAGCTAATACACAATCATACTTCCCACCCTGACCAAAAGGAAATAGCTGATTTCCTAGCCAACAAATTTAGTGCAAATGTTATTCCAGCCACAGTTATTGATGCTCAAAGATTCATAGACAAATATTAGGTATCCATACACAGTTACTGATGCTCAAAGATTCACATTCAAGTGTGATGACCCACCACTGTACCAGTAATCAAGGAGCCTCAATCCTTACCACTCTCACCTGTGGGATGATGTTCACTGGGAGGATGACAGGTACACACACAGTATTACAAGATGCAGCGCTCTGCATCAAGTGCAATTTCCCTTAAGAGCACACAGAGACCATAGTCAGTCCAGGGCTGGTTTCTCCCTTTTCCTCTAGATCCCCAGTAACACTCCCCACTGGCACAGCTATAGAGTTGAGATCTCAGCTGAGTGACCAAGCCAAGACGTTCAGTACCCTCTCTATCTAACCAATGCTTCATGTCCCTGCCCAAGTAGCTGACCCATACTCTTTGAGGTTTGATTTACAGAAACACACACACAGACACACACACACACACACACACACACACACACACACACACACACACACACACACACACACACACACACACACACACACACACACACACACACAACTGGGAAAGGCTGGCACAGGTTTACTAGCTATGCCCCCTTCTGCCTTGACTATAAGGTAGTTTCCACTGCCAACAGTCACTCCTTATCAGCTATTTTAAGGCCCTAAACAAAGGGTGTCCAATCTTACTGTCACACATTACTACTAATACAAATGCTAGTTTGACCAAGAGCAAGGCTATTAGAAGTGGCCCACACAGTGTCACCAAATAAATATGCAAGTACTCTCAAAACTTAAATATCTCTACACAGATCAGCCACAATGAAAGGTTTTAATATATTTAATAGTAAATAATAAAAGAACAAGACAATACTAAATATATATATTCTCAGTGACATCAGAGTTCCAAACCACAGGAAATGTTTAAAATAACACTGCAGCACAGGCTCACACAAATAAAGGAAAACAAAAACTAAACTAAGTTTCACTATATACCTGACTGAATCTCAGACAGTTACTATACTATAGCAACTTACTTACTTAGAGCAAGGCAGATGTGGTGAATGGTTCTTTTTGTTGTTGTTAAGTCCAAGACAGAATGCAGAATGTTCTGTCTCACTAAGAGACTTTTCAAAATAATATCTAAAATATTACTGCTAGGATAGCTTGCAGAATGATATCATCTTTAGTCATCTGACTTCTAGTTCCCTGGTAAAGCCTCCATTGCTGAGACGGGCAGTATTTAGCATCTACCTGTAAAAATATACAGACAAGAGCTTTTGCTCAGATCTTTGGCATATGCTGCAAATCATAAAACAATTGCATTCCTCCACATTTCAAGACTAGTAATTAGTTCACCCTAAAGACAATACAGAAGGCTTCCTAGTACAGACTATGTGGCTCTGGCTGCATTCATCGTTATGGCCTAGCATATAAAGTGATTTAATTTCTAATATTTTTTCTAAAGTTTGCTGGACTGAGGTTAAACAGTTACACTAGTGCAGGTACATTTATGTTCTCTTCCAGAAGGGCACACTGTGGTCAAATTTCAAACACAGTAGTTTACAAATACCTTTCAATGCAAACATCTCTATAAAGCAGTTTGATATAGACATGACATACAGTTCTAGTTCATAGGTTCATAGGTTCATACTAGGCTATCTGCCCAAGGGCATTTATAAGCCTAGCCCATAGTTATGTGGGAAACCTTAGTTTGAATAAAAACTATGCCTATCATTTTTCTGTGCCTCTGTCAAGCAGTGACACTGAAGTAATCCCTGGGGTATATCTGCGATCTCCCATCCATTGGTAAAATAAATTCCCACTGTCAGTCTCGAACCCAGGACCTTGGTAACATTAGTCTGTATGACCTACCACTAAGCCAGTATGTTTGTAACACAAGCATCTTATATGACATACAGTTCTAATGCATTTTTAACACCAGCATCTTGTATAAATTAGTTTGTTATTCACAAATGACATATAATTATTTACAAAATTCCATCTATCTGTGCTGGCATTACCTCCTTACATCACAGCAAGTATTAGGTAATTAGTCTGCCAACCATTTCAAGCCTAGCCAAAAACAAATATTCAAAAGGGCACTTTTCTTTATATATTATAGCCACCCCCTCCCTTTCATTACTATTGGACAAGTCCTGTCAGGCCTCTCTAAAGCTACTACCACCTTATCCATGGGACTAGATAAATATACCAGGTTGCCTGATTATCAGTTTCAAATGTGGCCTATCCGAATCCCCTACTTTACCTCTTTATATCCACTGGTAACATTTCTGGACCATGGAAAACAGCCATTGTAATAGTGTCAGCAACTTCAATGAAATAAAATAATAAATGTTAAATAGTTCAAGTACCTTATTTTAAATAATCTCTACGACCTCTGCTAATGCCTTTCATGAGAATAAAAAAATATACAAACACTTTTTATAAAAACATAAAGTAACACATACTAAAAAATATGACTAAATCAGTTGAAAACAATCTTAAAGGGATGATCCCAGTGTTTAAAATCCGGGTACGAATTCAGGATAACCAAAGTAACACCCACTTTGATAACATCACATATGTTCCTGACCAGAGTGTCATTTTACTTAAATTATTTTGTACATCCCCTTCCCCAGTCTTGTTTAAGGTCCCATCATGAATGACTTGTATTCCTATCAGCTTTCTGGCTAAGTTAAACTCTGCCAAGTCATGCTTTATCTACTGAAGTAAATATAGCATTTACATTTCTTCACTTTTGATTTGCATGTTTTCTTTGGAAAATGGCTACTTTTTCACCATTTAATACTCCTAGGGCATGAAGGGACAAAAACAGAAAAATGTGGGTTGCAGGCTTGGAGCTACAGAGCTGAAAAGCACTGATCCCGTAACCAAGTCTTATTTTCTTTTTCCACAGCAGCGATCTCCTACATACTTTCCACTTCCTATACACTTATGTAATGTTCTGTAAAGTTGCTGCAACAACATTTGTAAATTCAGTGTGTGACCCTCACAAGTCGCCACACTTATGACTGAATGTTCTTGGAAAAATTCAGTGGTAAAAAGCTGCTGCTAGAGGGGCTAGTGGCTGCAGTCAGTTTTAATGTGGCAGAAAAGCACAGATTTTATAAACGGAGTGGTACATTTACGTTTTGATCCCTGCATCATGAAGAGAAATAAATAAATAAATAAATTAAAATAAATAATAAAATAATGTGGTTTGCAGGCTATTAAATTAGGCACCACAGCTGGAAAGCACTAGTGGTAATGCAAGTATTATTTTCTGTTGCCATAGCAACATTGTTCAACTGTGCCCTTGGATAAGTGTGAAACTGGTCAGTTTGTTAGTGCCCCATTCTGGTAAACAAAAATAAATAATATAAAAAAATTTGTTAACCACATGAAAGATTATGCCCACATTGGTGAGTCCCATACTATGGAAACTCATTGCCGAAAACCTGGACTTGTAAGTCCAAGTTTGAAATTTTTCAAAATATTCCCTTTTCTCTGAAGTGGTGCAATCTTGGAATTGATATACTTATATAAGTTTGTGAGGGCTTTCCTGCGGTAAAAAAAGAAGGGTAAAGGAGAAGAGTATTGTTTACTTTCATTGTTCTCCTGCATTTTTGGGCTTTTTTTTTTCCATGCATGGCAGTACTCAGCATTTTGATACTCAACATTTCATTAGAGTTCCAAAACCTATGTATTCTACCTTCAGTTCTTTCTCAACTTTTTTTTTAGTCTCTGAGCCTTACCTGACCACCTGGCCCCTACCTGTTTGCCTTATAGACCCATTAAATCCCTCAAGGGGAGACAAACAACTGATCTTTTTATTACCCTTGGGGTACAATTTGAGTGATTGGAAGAGCCATCAGTTATGGTATATTCCGGCATTTTTATCTTTTAGTCTCTAACATCTCCCTCAGCTGTTGATAGGGTCTGCTTCTCCCCCTCTGGCCAAATACACTTCTACAGCCATACACTAATGTATGCAGCTTTGAACAACCAGACACATGTCCTTGAACAATGTCATTTTAACCAGATAAGTTAACTGGTCTTTCTTGGACCCTTTTTATCCATGACCCAAGTCCATAAAGGAAATGACAAATACATCATATATAAGCTAGGTATAAACTTGGACAATTTAGTAAAGTCAGTTAACCTGTATGTTTTGAAGATGTGGGAGGAAATGGAAAACTGAGAGAAAACCTACATATACATGAGAAGAACATAAAAAATGTCATCTAGAGAGTGACTGGAGATCAGAATTGAACAGACCCTGACACTGTGAGGTAGCATATAATCTCTAACCTCCACTCTGCAATTCTGAGCTAATTTCTCTGTTCATATTTGCCATAACAATGAAGATTGCTTTTAGAGGGATACAGCAGCTTCAGCAGATCTGTACATATCCCCCACTCCACAAGGGGGGAATCCACCTTGGATCCCGGGAGCTACTGCCCCATCAGTCTGACGAGCCTGATCTGCAAGGACATGGAATGTATTATCATGGAACCTATAAACAAAGACATTGGCAACCTTAAAACACTGGACCCTACACAGTTTGGGTTCATGAAGGGCTGATCTTGTTTCTTGAATCTGATTGACTTCTTCAAATCAGTCTCCGGAGCCGTGGACAAGGGTAAGACAGTCCATACAGCCTATCTGGACCTCGCCAAGGCCTTTGAAACCATCCCCCACTTTGGAATCATAGATAAACTTACTAAGCTGGGCATTAATCCCTACATCACTCGATGGGTTGCCAACTGGCTTACTGACAGAACCCACACTGTAAAAGTATCTGACTCAAAATCCAGCTCCGGACAAGTGACAAGTGAAGTACGTCAGGGTTCAGTCCTGGGACTTCTCTTGTTTGGCATCTACTTCTCTGAAGTACAGGCCAACACTAAGGAACTCTGGCTAAAAAAATTTGCAGATGACTGCAAACTGGGAGCCATTAGTGAATCCACAAATGATGTGGATACTCTACAAAAGGGTCTGACAGAAACAGATGCTTGGTGCCAGAGCCATGGGCTCAAGCTCAATGCCAAGAAATGTATAGTTATCCCCTTTGGGAAAAAACATGTACCTGTGAATTACCACATAGGTGACAGTACACTAAACACCGAAAGTGTGATAAGAGACATAGGGACACAGGTAGACAGTGGTCTCACCTTCAATAACCACATCACCACAACAGTCAGGAAATCCTTCTATGTGGCACATCTCATCACTAAGGGCTTTTCATCCAGAAAAAAAGGAGGTCATTGTCCCACTGTACTCATCCCTCATTAGACCCATTATAGAATACAATGCCCCATTTGGTATGTACCTCTCAAGACATCTGTAACAACTGGAAAGGCCACAGAAATACCTCACTAAAAGAATCACAGGCCTAAAGCAGATACCCTATGCTGACCACCTTAAAAAACTCCAGCTATACTCTGTCGCATATCGTCTACTCCGAGGCGATCTCTACTTAACATACAAGGCCATGTCAAACCCAGAGCTGTTGGACATGCTACACTTAAATAAATCCCAATCCCTCAGAGCCACACGCTCCAGGGATCTAAACCTTGTCATCACAATAAACAAAACATGCTGGAGGGATAGGTTCCTGACCCAGAGACTCCCCAGACTCTGGAACAGACTGCCCATACATATCAAGCAGAGTGCCTTTTTGGCCCTCTTCAAAAGGAACCTTGATGAATGAATAAGAGAAAGGAAATTCACCCCGGGGATCACATCAGTCACCCTGCTAGACAGGGGTCCAGGGAAGTAAATAGGGTGGGAAGAAATAGCCACGGAATTGTTATGGCTAGGCTTGTATAGGCCCTAGGACCAATAGCCTAGTACCAACCTATGAACCTATTGAAGGTTATGTGTGTTTTTTTTATTTCTCCAAATCTTTTGGGTTTCTAATAACATGACAGCAATGGACCCCATGCCTAAGTCAAAGTACGATAAAAGATCACAAAATTAGTATTGTCTGAATCTTTGGTGTCAGCCAGAAGTGCTCTTCACAGCACCTGCATTGTGACCAGTAATGACTACTCCTGCAATTTGTATGTGGTTGCATAAATTGGTAATATGTCTAAATATGATTGTAGATTCTTTTATATAAGACCAGTTGCTCCAACTACTATTGGGATGGTCTGGGTATCTTTCTTCCTCATTTCTGCCTGCAAATTCTGGTATTTTATGACTTTGTGTCTCTCTGTATGCAAGACACTGTAGTCACTGGGTGTGGTGATGTCAATGATCAATGCTACTTTTGTCTTCTTTTTGTGGACCACTATATCTGGGTTTCTAGCATCCATCTTTTGAACTGTTGGCAATGGGTGATCCCATGTGATGTACACTTCATCATTTTCTAAGACGCTTTGTGGCTCACTTTTTCCAGTGTTTTTCAGCCACTTCAATACCATGTTTGCACAATCCCCAGTGCAACAGTCTTGCCATGTTTTTATGTCTTTCAGTATACAGTCCTTCTGCCATTAGTATGTTACAACCAGCAACGAGGTGTGCAACTGTTTCCATTTCAGTTTTACAAAGCCTACATTTGTCTGTTTCTCTCACATGCTCAATGGACTTCGTGAACCAATGTTTACATAGCCCACTATCTTGAGCCACCAATTTTAACCTTTCTTCTCTTGGTTTGAATTCGTCTCTCCTTAACCATTCCTGCTTTCGTTTCTGATCAACATGAGGTTCTTCCAGAAGTTTTCTGTACTTGCAAATATATTTATCTGTTTTCCTCATTTCTTGCCTTCTCATCTGGTCCTTCACCTTATATTCTTTCTTTTGTTTTTTGGCACATTCAATTGCTGCCTGATTTTTAATCTTCTGGTTTAATTTCCATTCCTGCTTATGCTTCTGCTAGATTAAGCAGAGAAATCATCTTAGATTTATTCTCCTCATATTTCAAAACTTTCACTACGTTTGGGTCTTGTGAGGTCAGCAGATCTGTGTGGAGTCCCACAATTGCAGATATGTACATGTAATCAGTTTCAAGGAGGACCATCCCTCCTTCAGAATGGGGAATATATAATCTTGGTATGCACTGATTTTTATAAATCATTTGGTAAGCATGAAGTATCCTTCTTGTTTTCCTATCTAATCTATGCAACATGTAAGTTAGGACAGGAAGAGCAAATTGGTTTATAGCATGGATTTTGTTCCTAGATGTCAATACTGTTTTTAGGATTAATTTAAGTCTTCAAAAGTTTCCCTTACTAAGTTTTATTTGCATTTGTTCATGTTTTATTGTTGATCCCTTATTAGTTCCCAAATATTTACACACTCCCTCTTGCTCAAGTTATTTTATATCACATTCTTGTCCCAAACTGATGTTTTCTTGGTGCTGAAGTTTTCCTGCTTTAAAGGCCATTTTTGCACATTTATCAAGACCAAAAGACATACTTACATAATCTGAAAAAGTTTTGGCAAGTTGCAGTTGTCCTTTCAGTTACTCATCCGATGAGCTATACAGTTGTAAATCATTGACAAAGAGAATATGAGGTCTTTATACTTTGTAGTTTTCTAGGAGACAAATTATAGCCATGACCTAAGGTATTAAGTAGACAGCTTAATGGGTTAGGGACAAGACAGAATAACAGCGGTGACAGAGATTCATCCTGGAATATCCCGCTTTAAATTTGTATCCCTGGAATAATAATTTATCCTTTATCATGGCTTGATTCCAGAGTGGTCTGACACTAATTCAGGGTCACTGTAATGTAGTATATCAGTATAGGGTGTATCTTATACATTTTAAGCACTCTATTATTCATGATTGTGGGATACTATCAAATGCTTTTTTATAGTCAATCCATGCCATACTTAGATTCTTCCTCTTTTTACAGTTCTCTGCTATTACCTTATTTAACAACAAATGATCCTTTATTGCATATGACTTTTTTATTGCCCTTTTGTTCTACTGCCATAATTGAGTTTTCTTCTAAATGACTAACGTCTGTTGGCATCAATTCCAGAGTATAGTTTATAAGTTGTTGGAAGGCAAGTTATTGGTCTATAGTTTTTAGGGTAGCTGGCAGGTTCACTGTTCAGTAGTAGCATTGTTTTTCCTGTTGTTAGCTAGCCAGGTTGGTGTTTGTTCAGGGTGCACATATACATAGCTATTACTCATAGCTAAATATTTGTGCAAAGATGTTAATACCTTCAACCAGAAGTTAGGTACTGCATCTGGGCCTGGGGTTTCCAATTAGAGGCTTGTCTTAACTTTGTTTCAATGTCTCTGGCTGTTACTTCATTCCATTTCATATCCTGTACATTTGAACTTCTTTTTCTTTCTTTTACTTCTTCTATCCATTTAGCATCTTTGTTATGTTCCACAGGATCTTCATATCTTCTATCTATATCTTCTCCAATATGTATCTATTTATTCTTTTTTTATTCTTTTTTTTTGGTGGTCTTTCAATTCCTTTTACCTTGTTTCCCAACTCTTGATAAATCTTTTTGGGTCATCAATAAATTGCTTATTTTGTACTTTTCCTTTCTATTTATCTATGTATCTTCTAAGTTTTCCCCCCCGTGATGAGATTTTTATCTTGTTATTTGTGATAGTGCATGATAGATCCTGGTCTGTTCTAATACTGCACATTGCTTTTATTATGTCTATCTTAGTTTTTTGTTAATCTATTCCTTCTTCTATATTTTTCTAACAGTGACACTTCTTCCCCTGGATTCAGGAACAGTCTGTGCAAGAATAGCTTATTCTTGCACGGACTGCTCCGTGTAGGAATAGAGCTGCCGTGTGCCCTACATATTAATGAGGGCACACCGCTCTATTCTTACACCTACATGATCCATGCCTGAGTGCAGGGATTCATGTAGAAGTGTTGCACGACCTTCAACACACCCCTGCACTCAGAAAGTGCCGTATGGCACTTTCTGACACGGAAGCTTGTTAGAATAAGGAAGCTGCATAATATTAGAGTCTGGCTCTAATATTATGCAGTAATTCAATGTCCGTGGACACTGAAATGTAAAACAAACATTTCAGTGTCTGCGGACCCTGAAATAAGAAAAAAATGTTTAAAGCACACAAGCCAGCTGCCTGCACATTAACTACCCCCCCCCCTCCAGAATGTCTGTACCCCTGCCCTACATGTATGGAAGCAGCAGGGCAATACAATAAAACTAAAATTTAACAAGTAATTTTTTTTATATTAAAAAAAGTTATGTAACTGAAGCACAGCCGATTTGCATGCCACGGTGCTTTGCTTAGTCTTGCGTAAATCTGGAGTGAGAGTCAAACAGATTTATGACTGAGTAGGTCCCATCGGTACTGTAGCATAGTGGTAGAGCTCTGGTTTAGCATGCAATAGATGCATTGTTCAAATCCCACCTCAATACTGTGATTAGAGCTCCTATCTAGTTATCTGTACTACTGTATTATGCAGTTATTAAGACGTGCCACACAGCTTACTGGGTTTTTGAGGGGATCAACTTACTTCTAAGGTGAGTGCCATCAGATACCACTGTATATTTTGGCAATGCCAGGGTTGTTCTGTTGAGTGGGCAAGGCTGCAGGTAAATGTCACCTGCAAACACACAAACAACAGTAGGTGATGTCAGATTGCTTAGGCAATGAGACTTGGCTTCATAGTGGGACATGGCAGTAGTAACTGAGGGTGTGCAAGTGTCTGCAGCAGGATGACACTATATGCCTTTCAGTGTGTCTGTATCTGTGTATAACTGTGTGTGTGTGTGTATGTATCCCCCCCTCTCTCTCTGTCACTGTTTTTTGTATCTGTCTCCCTCCACCTGTCTCTGCCACTGTATGACTGTTATATTTGTATGTGTTGACCTATGAGTCTCTAAGTGTTTGAGCATGCCCAGTATGAGCCTCCATACTAACTGTAAGCATGGGATGTGTTTTCAGACTTTGGCAGACATTTGTTATGGTTGTCTACAGCTACGTTGGTGGGTGGGTGTATGTGGGTTCAGTATGGCACCCCCACAGTGCCTGCCATGCCTGTGACCTCTGACTCCCCCAGTTACCTAGCCACCACACATTTACTGCTGTGGTATTACTTGCCTTGGGTACTACCGCACACTGTGTTAATGGTAGTGTTGGCCACACACATCCTGGTGTCCTATATAGTTGTCAGTGGTATGCTGCAATCCCACTGCTCACCCCAGTCCCTTACATGCATACTGCAATAACATAGGTGTGGTAGGAGAACATAGTAATCCATGCAGTTATTGTTAAGAAAATGCACTTACCTTGTGCCTGCAGCAAAGGTGAGGACAGTGCTTGAGGGCTGCATATGTTGGATGCACACAGTTCATAGCCTATACAAGGTGGTGACAGGTTGTGTGCCATCCATTTTATTTTATTTATTATGCACTGGGCATCGCACACGACCTGACAGTTGATGGAGTGATAGCCCATGCGGTTTATGTAGACCCTACCCTGGTCACCAGGTAGTGCTTTGATATGGATGTGCATGCAGTCTATGGCAGCCAGTACCTCAGGGTAGTCTGCTACACAGTGGAAGAGATGCATATTGCTGACCCTCTCCTCATGGTTGTGAGGAAAATAAATGTGGTCAGCGGTATGCCGTAGCATGGCATCCAGGAACTGTTGGAGTATCCTGGATGCAGATACCTGTGAGACCCCAATCATGTCCTCAGTAGGTCTTTGGAAAGAACCTGTAGCTAGTATTCTTAATACTACACATACCTTGGTGTCAACTGGGATGGGTTCCCCTCTGTTGGTTCTGGATCTGTAGCGAGGCCAGCACAGCTCAATAATTTGCTGTAGTAGGTCCCTGTCCACCCTGTAATGCTATATTTCCAGCTCATTTAGCCCCTGGTAGGTTACCCTGGGTCTGTACACTCTCCTCCTCCTTCACAGCCTGAGGCAGTTGTCAACATTATCCTCTTCACTGCCCTCAGCCTCTTCCACATATTGATGTATGAGAGCAATTGCAGCCTCTAACATTTTTTAAAGTGAAAATTCCCAAGTGCTCACCTAAAGTGCTAAGTTTGTGGGAAAAACCTGACTGTGGGGTGTTTGCAATAGTTTTTAGTGCTGTTCTAGGAGTGTTGCCTGTGCAATTGGCTGCCTGTGATGAATTCCACCTGCCAGCTACATAACTGAGAGGTTGTTTCCTGTTTTCTGGTAGTTCCTTTAAATTTTTTTTTTTCTATTTCCTCCCATTATAAGCTCCGCGGCACAATGCGCAAACCCATAGAGACAATGTAAACAATGCTAAGCAAGATTTGACTCTCCCCTGGGTGCGGACACGGCTTTAGTTTCTTTACCTCAAATTGCTATCACTCAGCAGCCTGTGACTCCCCCCACCCCGCTGAGCTAAGCTGAGCTCCACACCTCCAGTTTGCACAGAGTTCCAATGTGCTTACAGGAACCCTGACACACACCTTTTTTTTCTTTTTCTTGGTCCCTGTACTTATACTCCAGTCCTTTTGCTTCTACACAGTTAGGTGCAATGTTGGACTTAGAAGAATTCTGTGATTCAGGTACATTAGCCTCATTTACATACCCCACTGAATAAGCCCATAGTTCCTGTACTACAGCGAAGCCTTTCCCCTTAGCAACCAGTGTTGACAGCTGTTGTTTACATTCTGCATGCCACTGACTATAATGGCCAACTGCAGAATTTTTTATTTTTACTTAATTTTTATTTTGTTTTTATTTTCGGGGCCCTCTCATTTCCTCGGTGCTGTGCTACGCTTAAACGGCTGATATTGGCCACAAATAAAATAGATTTTTCTAATTTTTTAAATTATGGCAATGCCAATGGCTATATATTTAGCCATTTGCATGCCTACTGAACCTACTACAAGCTCTTTTATGAGCTGTCACTTCTTACTTTTTAAGTTTGCAGAACTGTATTCGACTAGTAACAGAGTATGGTTCAGCACACTACACTGTTCCTGCACGGGGATCTGCATGATTGCAGAATCGCTAATTTACCTCATTTGCATGGTTTTCTCCTGAGAATGAGGTAATTAGCATTCTGCATGGATCACGATGCAGGAACAGTGTAGGCAAGCTCGTGCACGTCAGGAACTAACTTTCATGGATCGCTCGGCTGCCATGTTCCATGCAGGAACTCTTACATGGTTCCTGCATGAACAAAAAACATTTGTGAATCCCGGGGCTTGCCTTAATTGCTTTATAGTTTTGTCTGTTTCATACTTTAATGATGGTATTTGATTTTTCTCCTTCCTTTCCCTCACTACCCTGTGTTCTTGCAGTAGGACATTATCAAATTTAGATGCGCAGTAACATATCCTGTTTACTTCTGTTATATCGCATGGATCTCTATGGACAGTCCTAATTACTGCGTTCATGTGTTTTATCAAACTTCTGACTTTTTGGGTTTTATTGACCTTCTGCAGTCTATTTATTTCATTGATCTTAATATGTCTGTCTGTCTCTATTAAATCAAGCAACTCTTCGCTTAGCTCATTTTCTTCTAAACTGAGGGCACATTTTGTATTTTCCATTTCCTGTGGGCATTCTATAGAAAGTGCTATAGCATCTTGCTGTGGCACATTGTCTTCAGTTTCAAGCTTTGTCATCCATTGCTCTGTCATATGAGAACTCACTGGCTTATCACTCCTCAACATTGACTGCATCAGAGTTTCGACAGTTTCCTGTTGCTTCCTTTGTTGTCCAGCTTCAAGTGAACATTTATACTGATTTCCTGTGGAAGGCTCCAAAATGTCTTTATATGGCACCTGAGCAATTGCTTCCCATTCCACTGGTTTCCCCTTAATTTGGATATCCATTGCTCTATCCTGTTTTGGTGCTTTCTGAATTAGATTTTTTACACTGAATCCTTCTCTTCGCAGGTGCTCCATAACCTCAGTTATTTCTTTAACTAATCCATTACTGATCTCCTTTTCTACTTTTCCTCTTTGTCTTCTTATTTTTTGTATTGCAAAGTTTTCCATCTCTGGATTCCTTTGCCTTTATTTTTTTCAAATACCTTTGGTGCTGATCTTTTTGTATTGGTTAGTTTTGCTTTCTAGGTTGCATAAATATTACACCATATTAAATGCCTTTTTCTTTCCTAGTTTATATTTCTTCTTCAGATGTCTCCTGATCTTCCTGCTTCTTCTTACTTAGTGGACTCACTCCATCATGCTGTGATTTAACCCGTGTCTACACCAAATCCTTAACTTTGCAGGTACTCCATATGTTTACCTTCTATTTTTTTTTTACTTTTGCTTTGCTAATCTTCTTTTCTACATTCCCTCTTTGTGATATTATTTTTTATTGTGAATTTCTCCATATCTGGATGCCTTTGCCTGTATTTCTCTTTGAATATCTTTGAGGTTGCTTTATTTATATTGATTAATTTGGCTTTCTCCTTTGCATAAATATTGCACCATATCAAATCTCTCTTTTCCATGTCCATATTTCTTTTTTATACTCTTCAAAAATCTCTAGGTTTTATTGTTTATATTTTCGGACTTCCTCAGATATTAAGATGATGTGTGCTGAAGCACCCACATTTCAAGGTGGGACTTGCCAACTGTTTATACATAGGGATTCAACATTTGCAATACTTCTGCCAGTATATCTTATTATTCCACATACTTTATTTGCTGTCTTTAGGCAGCTGTCACTTGTTACTCTGTAGGCATCAGATAATTTACATCCCTAATTCCATTTTATCTGATGTTGTCTGTCAAACAGCTGTGTAGTAATTCACTTCATTTTTATCTTGCAGAAACCACTCTGTTGCATTTTCAAACAAATTTTACAGTAATATTAGAGAAACTATAGACTGTAAAAACAATGCAATAATTGCAATTCAGTGGTAAAAGTAGTGACTGGATTATTCCTATAATATGGTTTGATGTAATTACATATTTTATTTGATTTTTCAAAAGCATCTTGATGAAATTTCTGGTAAAACTCTTGAAAGTACAATTGAAAGTCTTTAATTGCTTTTTTTATCCACACACTCATTTTGTAATAGTTATGCTGGATTTCTCCATGTCCACCTATTAACAGTAATAGTGATATTGTATGTTAGCAATTGTCTTAATCCCCATTTGGTTTCAGCACTTTTGTTCTGACTATTTAATAGAAGGTTTCATTCATGGGAAGCAGTAATGGATAAGGGATTCACCTGTATTACAGAGCAGAGTGTACAGAGTCAAAACAGTTTAATTATTGCAGATGAATGGTGAAGCCAGGCAATTACAGCATGGTTGTATATAAAAACTTCTACATTTGAAGCTAACAAAATAAAATGTTTGATAGTGAGGCTTTCTCCAGCAACTATGGGTTAATAAAGATGCTGGAAAATAGGAAAGGTTGTACAGGGCATCTGAGAGATTGTATTATTGTTATCAAGTGCTGTGAGATCCTTGACATCCACCTAAGCTGACACAACCTTTGGTAGATAATACCTCAATTTAACATCCCTCTAAAGGGTGGCACACTAAGGAGTTGTGCTGTACTGCAGCACAAGTAATGGGAAATTATTCCAAGTACCTTGGGTTCTGATCCCCAAACCAGTAAATAGTGGATGTGCCTGAAGACCTAACAGAAGGGATTTAAAGTAAAAGTGATAGTACCTTGCAGGTACGTCTGCAAAAGAATGTATAGTATTTTTCCCAAGCAAAGAAGGAAGGCTGCATGGATGAGGTCATGAATTCAAGGGACTGGCTTGAGAGTACTTTGTGTAGCTTATCTAGACAGTCACAAAAGTACACAATGCAGATTTTTGTGATCTAGGAGATCTCAGAATGCAGCCACTGGTATTTCACTCTGGTATGATTGACTTAAGCTGGGTACAGAAAGCCACACAATATGTAATTCACTTTATTAGAGTTAAAACTCACAGATGGCTAAAAGGTTTCTCTGTGACAGACACCCAAGAAATGGGCTGCAGAGGATTACTCAAAGGCTGTTGATTACCATGCGAAAGTGTGGGGTATCCTTATCATCTTGCCAAAACCAGGACAAGTGGTTTATACAATGAGGTATAGTGGTATGGATGGCTATTGCACATGCCCTTATAAGAAAAATCACTGTTACGCATAATGTGCCATACTAGCTGATGAAGCACGCATTATCTTTTTGTAGCACAGACTGACAATGAAAAGGAAGCAGAGCACAATGCAGTATGAGCAGAAATAGTATGCATATTATGGCATAGCTGCACTGTCTCACGTACAGTCTTTAAAGGAATGTGACATTGTAGAATCTCAGTAATATGATGGAATGTGACATTGTAGAATGTCAGTAATAGAGCCAAAAGACAGATGGTACCCTTGTGATTAACATTCCTGCTATAACAGACTGAGGACTCCATAATGCATGGTCTCATAACTAGTGATGTAGTGAAAATAGAATTTCGATCCAGACAGAATGACAGGTAGTGTTGTATGAAGAATAGTGATAATGCAGTACAGACTATCACTATATTAAGGAGCAGGCTAAAAAATGTGTGCTGTGCAATTTCAGTAATGGCAGTAAAATAGGGTTATCACATGTTCTACTTTGTCCTGCAAAAAAAAAAAATATATATATATATATATATATATATATATATAGCCTAATGGCACAAGGTGCAGGGTTTGAGTCTCACAATGGATAATTGGCTAGGCTTAAAATGGCTCGTAAGGGCAGTTAGCTTAGTACTAATCTATGAATATATATATATATATATATATATATATATATATATATATATATTTGTGTGTATTAATGTGTGTGTGTATATCTAAGTATGCATGTATGTATATGGTTATTTGTGTGAGTGTATATACATTTCGGTGTGCATTTGTAGGGGGTGTGGTAGGTTAATACTTTTGTTCATAGTTTCATAGGTAAGTACTAGGCTATCTGCCCAATGGCATTTATAAGCCTACCCAGAATGTGTTGGCTTTCGCCACCCCCTTAGATTAGTTCCCTGTGCTTCTGTCCAGCAGAGCCATTAGTTCCCTGTGCCACTGTCCATCAGAGTCATTAATTCCCTGCTCCACTGTCCAGCAAAGCCACTGAAGTGATCCCTGGGGTAAATTTTCTGTTTCCCATCCACCCGTCAAGGTTTATCTTGAAGAGTGTTAGTGAGGGGCTCTGCCTGATATATATTGGAATCCTGTGCCAAAGCATGGGGAGTCTCTGGGATAGGAATCTATCCCTCCAGCATGTCCTATTTATCATTGTGGTGAGGTTTATATCTCTAGAGCATACGGCTCTCCAGGATTTGTTTTTTTCTTAGGAGGAGTATATCCATCAATTCTGGGTTGGACATGGCCTTGTATGTCAAGCAGTGATCACCTCTGAGTAAGCGGTATGCAACCGAGTACAGCTGGAGTTTCTTGAGTCAGGCTGCATAGGGCATCTGTTTGAGGCCAGTAATCCTCTTGGTGAGGTACTTTTTTGGCCTTTCCAGCTGTTGCAGGTGTCTTGTAAGGTACATCCCAAATGGGGCATTGTATTCTATGATGGATCTAATGAGTGATGAGTAGAGAGGCACAATAACCTCTTTTATGCTAGATGCGAACCCTTTTGTGATTAGATGGGCCACATAGAAGGATTTTCTAACCACCTTGGCAATATGATTATCAAAGGAGAGATTACTATCTACTTGGGTCCCCAGATCTCTTATTACCTATGTGGTAGTTTGCGGGTACTTTGTTTTTTCCAAAGGGGATGACTATGCACTTTTTGGCATTTAGCTTGAGGCCATGATTTTGACACCAGGTATCCGTCTCAGTGAGACCCATCTGGAGGGTGTCTGTATCAGCCAGAGAATCAGTTATGGCCCCTTGTTTACAGTCGTCTGCGAACTTGGTCATCCATAGTCCTCCTGTGCTTGCCTGTACCTCTGAGAAGTATATACCGAACATGAGGGGTCCTAGGACTGAGCCCTGGGGGATGCCACTTGTAACCGGTTTATAGTCAGACGTAGAGCCTGCAACTCCCACCATGTGGGTTCTATCCATGAGCTAGTTGGCAATCCATCTTGTGACGTAGGGGTTTATGTTCAAGCTGGTGAGCTTGTCTATAATACTAGAATGGCGAATGGTGTTGAAAGCCTTTGCAAGGTCTAGGTAGGCTGTGTGGACCTCCTTTCCCTCGTCTAATGCCTTGGTAACCATATCAAAGAAGTCCACTAGGTTTAGGAGGCATGATCTGCCCTTAACAAAGCCAAACTGGGTAGGGTCCAAGGTTTGGAGGTTCCAGTTGTCTCTGTTAATTAGCTCCATGATGATGCGTTCCATAGCTTTGCAGACCAGGCTAGTCAGGCTTATAGGGCGATAGTTCCCAGGGTCCGCTGTGGCTCCACCTTTGTGGAGCGGGATAACTGTTGCTGTGCACCACTCTGTGGATACGTAGCCTGTAGAGAGGCTGAGTTTGAACAGTGTGTTATTATTGCGAACTTCTATCCATAAGTGACATAGAGGCCAGACTGTTTACAGTTTCCATTCAAATTGTCAAGGCTTTGTTTGAACATGGTTCTGGACCCTATTCCATAGTGTGGGGATCCTTTGGGACACATATTTCTCTATCCAGTATGTTCTGTTTATTTCACAAGAGAAGTTCAGATCCCTGGATATAGTGTTTCTGGTACTGTTTGTTTTGCACTTGTGCAACAGATCCATCAGTGCTGGGTAAAACGATGGGCTTGTCTGGGATATGAACATGGCACCTCTCACACCCAAAGTGAGAATCATACCTCTATGCCGACAAGCCATACTTTGAACATGTGACCCAGCTATGACTGTCATTGTACAGGGCAGCCAGACATTGACTTCATGAACCACTTTCTTCACCATTTCCATTTATTATCAGTTTCTGAGTTGTGGAGAATGATGTCATCCAGCAGCCACTGTCTGTCCCCTGGCAGAATGCACAACCTGCATCTTCCTTCATTTGCATACCATTTTGGACTAGGCTACACTGTGGGTATTTAAAGTTTGCACTCTTTAGGTATTAATATGTTTGCAGTAGCTTGCTGGCACTTTTTAATTGCTGATGACAGACTATTTATTTCCTTCCTAATTTAGGTGACTCTGGAATGCAGAGCACTATTGACCAATTATTTTGCATGCATGATTTTACTCAAATACTAAGTCACATCTACATTAGTCGCACAATCTGATTCAGAATGGCTCATTTACTATAAAAGAATGCATTTTTTATCACTTGCCATGAGGGACAGTGACCATACAGTCATAGGCATGGATCCTAGTAAAATATGATCATTTGTAATGTATTCTGAAGTAGTCACTCAGTCTGTGTCACCATTGCCCATATACAGGGCATTAAAATTTTGTCATCTTTCATATCAGTCTTCACACACAGTTCACAGTTTCTATGAATTATGTCATTACCTACATTTTCACTACCATTATATAATTACTGTAACAATTTTCATGAAATGTTAACACTGTGTGGTAAGGAAAGGTCATAGTATTTGAGTTTTTAAAAGATTTACTATAAACATGCTCTCATTATTCATAGCTAAGTGTTGGCATTCATTAATCACTTGAATCTTCAGTTGTAACAAAAATGCTGTGGCAACGACAATACCACAGTAGGTGTGAATGCAGGTAAAAACTTTTCAATTCATCTCTCCCTCTAGTGTCTCCCTCTATTCTACTAAACTTCAGGCGTCCAGCCTCTGAATTGAACCACCTAAAGGAGAACCTGCAGTGCTTCCCACGCACATCAGCCTACCCACTACCTAAGATTTTTCTAAGTGCATGTAACCCTGTATTATGAACTGATGTCCCTGTAATGATTTGTCATATTACTGTTATACTTTACCAAGCATACGCTCGCTAGCAGCCTAATAAAGTCATATAATCTCTTTACTTCTCCTATCCCATTCCCTAGTTTGCCCGTCTTTATCCTGTAATTTGCTCTAAGTCTAGCCACTAGGTGGCAGCATACTCCCTTGCTGGCCCCTAACTAAAGTTAATATTTCTTGCACCCCATTACTAGTGAATCACATAGTCCAAGCCTAGCCAAAGTTAGCCTACAGCTCCATCTCTATAAGGGTACACGGTGTGTGGTTCCTTACCCCAGTGAACTTATCTTTTTATCTAAATACATAAGTCCCCATCTCCTACCCCTGTTGCCTTCCTTACCTTCTAACTGGCTCCCTGCTTACTCATTGTTTCTTGCTGGCTTCTTTCCTCTCTTTTGGCTCTACCCGCTCTGTTCGCCCTGCGGGCTCACTTGCTCCCCTACCCTGCCCCCAATTCTCACCCTTCCCCACTACTCCTACACTTATTCTAGCCACAAGTCCCCTCCCCTTCCACTCAACCAATCCAGTCACATCTCCTCCTTATCCCCTCCCCTTCACATCCTCCAATACTTACTCACCACCTCCCCCATTCCAACCCATAAGGTCCTATATTCATTTCTATACTCCACCCTGTTACTTTCTCACAGTCCCCTATCATCCAACTACTTCCTTTACACAAACCGTTCAACTACTCACTTATTTCTAAATCACACCATGTCTCCTCCACTGTCTCAAATCCTTCTCATCCCCTCCCTCATCATACTTCTTCTAATTCCTCTATACCATGCTACCTCTTATTCCTCTTACAGACTACCCCCTTCTTTCCTATCCTCCACCATCACCTCCAACACCCATCCTCACCCCACCAGATCTCACTTTCACACTATATCCTCCTCTCTAGTTCAACCAAACCCACTTCACTGCCTCAAACTAAAACTTTTTCCCTCCCCAGTAAAACATCACATACCTAAAGCAATATTGCACCTCCTACAAAACTCAAGGAATAAACCCAAACCCCTGCTCCCATTCCCCTTCAACTGCTTATGCTTAGCAGGAGACATACACCCCAACCCAGGACCTACTACTAGCAACAATCCAACTCCCCCTATCGCAATCAATATTACCAACCCTAAATATCTCAAACTCCTGACAATCAATGCCCAAAGTCTAAAAAACAAAATAGTCCACTTCCACACCAGGCTATACCATACCCTACCTGACACAGTAGCCATCTCTGAGACATGGCTAAAATCCAATATTTCTGACACTGAATGCCTTCCCCCTGGATTTCAAGCTCTCATATTTGACCGCCTAAATAGGAAATGGGGAGGAATAGCCTTAATCTACTCTAGCCTACTCTCCATCACTCCCTACCAAAACCCTATTCCTCAATTCAGCAACGTTGAACTAGTCATAGGAATACTCAAAATAAATAACTATAAAAGCATTTGTGTTATAGCCCTCTATATCCCCCCAGGAAACAATACATCTACACTCGAAGAAATTCTACTGTGGGCCTCAACCAATATTAAGCTTGAGACATACATCCTAGGAGATGTAAACACTGACTGGAACAAAATTAATACCAATAATCCCACCAACTCAATCAATCTATTTAATTTCAGTCAACTTACAAATACCATTACCAGACCCAATAAAAACAACCCCCCAGGCTCCATACTTGACTGGATCCTAATCTCTCACCCAAATAAAATCTCCGACAGTGGCACCTTAAAAGACTCCATTAGTGACCACTTGTCAGCCTTCATCCATAGACCAACTCCCTCCACTCCTCACCTACACCTATATAGCTATACACGAAACCTCACAAACATTAACCCCACAACTTTCTCCAATTCTCTTAAACTAATAAACTGGGACCATCTAAAAATTCTTCCTCTAGACCATGCCATTGAATTCTGCAACTCAACCTTCTTAGATACCCTTAACTCCAAAGCCCCTCCTAGAACAAAACGTATAAAAAACAATTCCACCCCATGGCTTAGTAAAGATACCAAAACACTTATGCAACAAAGGGACAAAACCTGGAAACTTTACCATCGCAATAAGCACCCTGACACCCTTCTTAAATATAAACAACTCTGTAACCTAGCCAAAAACATATTATACAGGATAAAAAATCATACTGTACCAAACTCCAGTCTAATCATTTTAAAAACCCCAAACAATTCTGGAAGTCCATCAACTCTGTTCTCAGCCCAGGTACCAAAAATAATCCTTGCCCTGACACTAGTATGTCTGACCCAGAAATAGCTACTCTATTCAACTCCTTCTTTAACAACTCCATAGCAGAACTCACCAAGACCTTCCCAAGCAACAACTCCTCTCCCCTACTCAAACCCCCTCCCCAACCATCCATCCCTAACTCTTGTCCCATCTTTCATCTCAAACCCATTTCCACCTCATATATAAAAAAAAATTCTCTCTAAGCTTAAACCATGCTCCATTGCCTCTGACAACATCCCCTCACTCTTTCTAAAACTTGCAGCTGATGGCATCACCATCCCCATTAGCATTCTCATTAACAGATCCATACAGGAATCATATGTCCCCAAACTGTGGTGTGCAGCCTTTATCCTACCCCTCTACAAAGGATGCAAAAATAATAACATCTCCAACTTCCGACCCATAGCCATTCTCTCACCCATTTCAAAAATACTCGAGAAATGCATCCACCTCCAGCTCATGCCTTTCCTTACAAATAATCAACTCCTCACCCCAACACAACATGGATTCTGTCCTGGCCATAGCACAATAACTGTTCTTCTCTCTTTCCTAGATATAGTAAACCACACCCGTGACTCTGGAGAACTTGTATCTGCAGTCCTCCTTGACCTCTCCAAGGCTTTTGATACTGTCTCCCATTCCCACCTCCTAAACCACCTTTCTAATCTTAATCTCTCACACAACATCCTTACCTGGTTCAGCAGCTACCTCTCTGACCAATCTCAGGCCGTGAAATGGAAAACTAGCACCTCAGCCTTCCTTCCAACCCCAACCAGAGTACCCCAGGCATCCATATTTGGCCCAATGCTCTTTAATATCTTTATTAATGAATTCCATGCAGCCATTCTTAACACTAAGATAGTTCAATACAGAGGCAATTCAACTTTAGTTTGCTCTGCTTCTAACCTCCCCAAGCTCCAAACAAAAACCCAAACTGTTTTTTCTACTACTGAGAACTGGATGCTTCAAAATCACCTCTGTCTAAATGCCAATAAATCTAAAATTCTACTATTCTCTCCCTCTAAATCTCACCTTCTTGACAAAACCTCTTTCAATATTATCAGCCATGCCAACTCCACTATAGAAGTAGTTCCTTTTGCTAAACTTCTTGGGGTCACTATTGATGAACACCTAAAATTTGATACCCATATTCAGCTAAATATTAAGAAAACACATCAGAAACTTGGCATGCTGTACAGAAACTCCCACTTTCTCTCCCCTTCAACAAGACAAACCCTCATCACTACCTACCTACTTACTACCATCTCTGATTTATGGTGCCCCCTCTACTAACCAACCTATCTTCCTCTATCTCTTCTAAACTGAAAACCCGTTACAACAAAATCTCAGCGTTGGCCACCAAGTCCAAATACTCTACCCTCCACTGCATACTTCTCCACCTGCTACAATGGCTAGAACTTCCCAATTATCTGGACTACATCCAGCTCACCTCAGCCCACAAGCTTATTTTTAAACCTACTAAATACCCTGCACTAACAAACATCTTACCACAATACACCCCTCATAGAACTCTAAGATCTGCCCACCAAAATCTAATTTCTGTACACAAACCAAATTGTCCCACAGGTCAGCTTCTCCTATCCTTTTCCTTAGCCAAAAAATGGAACTCTCTACCGCCTTATCTAAGACTTTCTGAAAACGTTGAACACTTCAAAACCCAGCACTATTCCTACCTCTCCAATAAATGGAAATGCAATTGCAGCCTACCTACCTAATCCTGCCTAATACATAAATACATCCATTCACATAAAATACCTTCCACCTTACCCTATAGGGGATTAATTTTATTTACTGTTTTCTTACAAATGTTACTTTATACCATTCTCAGATGATTTAAAAACTCAGTACCATGGTGACTCTGTTCTACTGTTCTCTAATGTATAAACATGTAAATATGCATTGTATATTATGTTGCTATTTTACTTTGCTTATGTTTTACTATATAATATTTAACTATTTGCTTAAGTGTTACTATTTCTCCTATGTACTATGGAGCTTTTCTCCCCGGGCTTCCACTGAAAATCGGCTCCTTGAGCCCAGTGGACCACCCCTGTCATCAAACTGGAAATAAATAAATAAACAAATAAATTAATAAACAAATAAATAAATAAATAAATCTCAATGAGACACTGAAAAGAGGTGACAATATCCCCATTCACATTAACGAGGTGGTGGAGACAGAGATTCATTCCTCAGGTCTGACAAATTCCCATTCTGTCAGTACTTCACAATTAAGGGATTGTAATTTCAATTTATGAAAAGTGGTACAGAAGCCATCAATAGTGGGGTATAGCTCTGTAGGAGGTGTGACATGCTTTGAACTTCCTGCAGGATTTTTGGCTCAGTTCAGAACACACAGAGTGAAAAGCTGGAGGAGAGTTTCTTGCAGTCTTTTCTCTTATAGGTTCATAGGTAGGTACTAGGCTATCGGCCAAAGGGCCTAAGTAAGCCTAGCCAACAAGATTCCCTGGCTTACACCATCCAAGAAAGTTATTTTCCTGTGCCCCTGTTGACCAGATCCACAGAAGTGATCCCTGGAGTGAATTTCCTATATCCCATCCACTTATCAATATTTTTCGTGAAGAGTGCTAATGAGGAAATTTGCTTGACATAGATGGATAGCTTGTTCCAGAGTGTGGGAAGTCTCTGGGACAGGAATCTATCCCTCCAGCATGTCCTCTTTATTGTGATGACAAGGTTTAGGTCTCTAGAGCGTGTAGCTTGGAGGGATTGTGATTTCTTTAGGTGTAGCATGTCCAACAGCTCTGGGTTTGACATAGCTTTATATGTTAGACAGAGATCACCTCGGAGTAGGCGATATGCTAAGGAGTAAAGCTGGAGTTTTTTGAGATGGTTAGTGTAGGGTATCTGTTTGGGGCCAGTAATCCTCTTTGTGAGGTACTTCTGTGGCCTTTTCAGTTGCTGCAGATGCCTTGTGAGGTACATTCCAAAAGGGGCATTGTACTCTATAATGGGTCTAATGAGTGTCGAGTAGAAGGGAACAATGACTTCTTTTTTCCTAGATGAGAACCCTTTTGTGATGAGATGTGCCACATAGAAGGATTTCCTAACTACTGCGGCAATGTGATTATCAAAGGAGAGACTACTGTCCACCTTTGTCCCCCGGTCTCTTTTCACACATTTGGCGTTAAGTAGACTGCCACCTATGTGGTAGTTCATGGGTACAGAGTTTTTACCAAAGGGGATGACAATGCATGTTTTGGCATTGAGCTTGAGGCCATGGCTCTGAAACCAGGCATCTATCTCAGTGAGAACCCTTCTGTAGGATGTCCACATCATTTGGGGACTCAACTATGGCTCCTAGTTTGCAGTCATCTGTGAAATTCATTAGCCAAAGGCCTTCTGTGTTAACCTGCACTTCAGAGAAGTAGATACCAAGCAGGAGAGGTCCTAGGACTGAACCCTGTGTTACTCCACTTATCACTGGTTTGAAGTCAGATTTGGAGTCTGCAACTTTTACAGTGTGGGTTCTGTCAGTGAGCCAATTGGCAACCCATCTTGTGATGTAGGGATTTATACCTAGTTTAGTGAGTTTGGCTATAATTCCAGAATGGGGATGGTGTTGAAAGCCTTGATGAGGTCAAGATAGGCTGTGTGAACCACCTTACCCTTGTATACAGCTTTGGTGACTGCCTCAAAGAAGTTGATTAGATTCAGGAGGCATGATCTGCCTTTCATAAACCCGAACTGGGTAGGGTCCAGAGTTTGGAGGTTACCAATGTATTTCTTTATGAGTTCCATGATGGTACGTTCCATGGCCTTACAGACCAGGCTCGTCAGGCTAATAGGGCGATAGTTCCCGGGATCAGTGATGGCTCCCATTTGTGGAGTGGGATAACTGTTGCTGTGCACCATTCAGTGTGCACAAACCCTGATGTGAGACTATGATTGAACATGGTGCTTAAGTGGGGAGCCAGTTCGTTCTGAAGTTCATGTAAAACGCAGCCTGGAATGTTGTCCTATCCCATGGATGCTGTGTTTTTGGCTTTAGAGAGTGCAGCTTTTACCTGCGTAGTTGTGATTACAGGGACTTTGCATTCTTCCTGTATAGATATGGGCCTTTTAGGGGGTGAGAGGGGGGTAAAGTTAGCATTGAACCTATCTGCCAGGACATTGGCAATATCAGTTGGTTCTGTAATTTTTAAGCCATTGTGCTGTAACTCAGAGCAATCTGGGTGTTGCCATTGAGATTCTTGACATAGCTATAGAATGCTTTGTGGCTGTCCCTAGAATCAGTGGTGATTTTGTTTCCGTAGCTAGCTTTGGAGGATCTTATAAGGGATCTCAGCTTCTTACTGAGACTGACCGGGGAACTCCTCCACTCATGGGATTTTACCTCTCTTTTGCAACAGTTTCTTCCTTCTGTTGTAGAGTTTGTTTATGGCAGGGGACCACCAGATTGCCTTCATTTTTAGGAGGATAGCGTCTTGGTTCTGTTTGGGATAGCACGATCTATGCACTCGTGTAAGTGCTTATAGAGTGCATCTGTGTTAACTGTTGTAACTTTTATCATTTTGTTGTGCTTGGTGGTTGCTATTAGTTGTAACTGTATTGCCCATTTGCATGGGTGTCATTAAGTTCACCACTTCTGTCTTAAGAAGCATGAAGTTGGTTTTGGAGAATTTTTTTACCATGATTTCCTTAATGGAGGGTGGGGGTGGGATGTGGATATCTAGGGTGATTAGCTTATGGCTGGATCTGACCAACGAGGATTTTACTTCAGGTGTGGAACATCAGTCACTCATGCTGGTAATGACTAGGTCTAGGTTATTGTTGCCCCTGGTGGGGGTGTGGATAAGCTGATCCTGGGCATTGGAATTTATGAATTCCAGAAAGCGTTGAGCAAAGGAGTTGGTACATGAGTAGTTTTCCCAGTTAATGATGGGATAGTTGAAATCGCCCATTATTAGGGTGTTTGGTTGAACCCTAATATTTTCCAGTATATTAAGAAAAGAGGAGTGGGAATCCTGGGGCATGGTGGGGGATCTGTAGCAAGCTACAATTTGGATTGCAGTTTTTCACAGAGTTAGTTGCACTTGGATAACCTTGGATGCATTATGCTGAGCAACTAGCCTGGAGGTGTGGATATCCTTAATGAATATGGACACACCTCCACCTTTGGTGTTCCGGTCCAGGTTAGGTAGCCAAAAAGTGTGGTATGATTTATAGCCTGGTAATGCAGGGGTGCTATCTGGAGCCTTGAACCAGGTCTCAGTCACTGCACAGATATCGATGTTCTCCATTTTAAGGAGTGCCTCGAGGGAGTGCATTTAGAGATTTAGACTTCTAGCATTGAATAGGATTACCTTCAGTTTTTGTTTGCCTGTTCCTGTTACGGTGGTGAATTTGTCATTTGAAACAAGAGCCTTAGCCAGTATCCAGAATCTCAGGGGTGGCAGGTGCAGGCCATCTCTGGCAAAGCATCGTGGTCTGTTGACCATGCCGTCCCAGGCAGACAGATACTGGATCCCCTTGTAAAATTAGTCCTGTTGACCCATGCCTTGTTACATGGATATTGACTGCACTGCTACATATTTGAAAGAATTATTTTGAAATTGTCATCCCTGTAGAGGAAAACTATTGAGAGAAGACTGTGTGAACCATAACTACATGAGATAGGTGTTGGGTATTACAGGTAAGTGCAACTTTTTATTTTTGAGCGATTGTAAGGCTGTGATACGTCAGTGGTTTCATTTCCTGTTCTGTGGTGTATGGTGAGGAATAAATGGGTACAATTATGCATTTTGGTATTTCTGCTGTATTTTTTTCTTACTAAACAGTAATGAGCTCTAACAATTTATTTATTTATTTCAAAAGTGTCTTATTTTAACTTTGATGTGGGTGTGTGGGTAGTTACTTACTCTTGGATGAGATCATCCACCATTGTCAATTTATTTTTATTTAAATTCAGTTTGTTTTAACTGAATACATTATGGTTGGTCAGCTTGTTTTTTGATAGTATGGATTTAGCCAACTATTTGCTTGTACACGTCTGCATGCATTTCTGCTTTGTGTACTTTTAGACTAATCCAGTCTTCTTTGAAGTTAATGGTCCAGGAACATAAGTGTTTAACTATGACTTCCTGATAAGGATTTTTGCATATATGCTCTACAGTTGTACACATTCAGGTTCTTAGTGACATTAGTCCACATTTACCTAGTTAGGTGGTGTTGTCACAGTGGTCCATAATGAGAACACTTAGTGTCTCAAAGTTTATTAAACCCTTGGTTTGCATGATACAGACAACCTGCAGTCACAGACAATCAGCCTTTGCAGTGGAAGACTGAGATGCTGCTTTATTTCTTATGTTTGTGCAATTTTTATGTGGAGCTCAACCTATTTGCTGTTATTCATAGGTCATTTTGGATATAACTGCAGTCTGAGCCTGTATGGTGATGCTAGGGATTATAACTTTGCTATCCTGTCCTTTGTTATACCATCTTACATCAAGTTCTCTGTTGTTGTTGGCTTTTTTTTTCATTAACTTACGTATTCACAACTGCAGGCAGTATAGAGGTAGAAAACTCCTGTCACACTTCAAGAAAGTGCAGGAAAGGATGACTGATAGACAAATAAACATTAAATAAGATAGGAAATGAGCAGTTTGGATTACCATAAGGAAGCAGCATGGTCAGTCCAATGATGGCAGTGAGACAGATAGTGGAGAAGCTAAAAATGAGGTAGGAGTCCAAAAGAGCATTCCCAGACTTGGAGAAAGAGAATGACAAAGCTGATTTGGGTCCTGCAATGTACTAAAGTCCCAGAAACACTGATAGAATGAATGCAGACTATGTACAAGGACGCAATGGCACAAGTGCTAACAGTATTCTGCCTTGCAGAGGGGTTCCCAGTGGGGTTGGGTGTGTATCAAGGCTCAGCTCTGAGCTCACTGTTGTTTAAACTAGTGATGAACTACATCAGTAAACTGGTTGGAGGGGACAGGTCAACAAAGCTGATGTATGCAGATGATGTGGCATTACAAGCAGACTGTGTACAAAAAGTTCAGCAAACAATTTGAGTATGAATAGAAAACTGAAGTCACATAGAATGTGAAAGTTGTCATAGCAGCAAATGGTGAAATGAGAAGCACCAGAAAATTGAGACTGAAGGGAAGACAGTAGAACAGGATAACAGTTGCAAGTATCTCGGACGGGTGGATGAGGAGAAGGCAAATCTGAATGGGGAGATCATAGAATCTGAGGTGGCTACAGCCAAAAGGCAAAGAGTGTGAGGGGGTAGTGTGTGACAGAATAATGTACAAGAAACTGAAAAGTAAGGTGTCCATACCCACATAATGACCAACCGTTTATGGTACAGAAACCTGGATAGTGATGACTGTACAGCTGAGAAAGGAGGGAGTGATGGAGATGAAGTGACTTAGATGATGGTTGGATGCACACTGTGGGACACATGAATAAAATTATAGCATTATTGCAGAAGCCAAATTAGCTTCAATTACAAAGAAGGTCAAAACAAACAGACTGCAGTGTTTCAGAAACATGTTCAGGAAAACAGAAGTCACTTTGGTGTCGAGGTATTGTGAGAAACAGGGCAGAGGAAATGAGGATGTCCAGCAAACAGATGGATGGACTATGTGACAGAAGACCTGCAACACGCAGGCATGACTCTCAGAGCAGGTAGGACAATGGTATTGAATCAAAAGAGGATGATATAGTTCACATGACACTCTGACCATGTGTATAAAAATGGGAGAAGGGGGATAATGATGATGTGCATTATTAAGGGTTTGTGGTGAAGATATTTGGAATGTATGGAGGTACTTTGTCTGAGATAACAGAGCAGGTTATGGAGACGGAAGTGCTGTTTTTGCTCATGCTACATTCCAGAGATCACTGCCCTTCCTTGGCACTGCCTGACAGATATTTGCTTTGTTAGCTTCCAGCAGATTATCTATTACCTTAAGACCCCACCTTTGGTAAGCTAAACAACAGTAGTGTAGCCCCATGAGGTTTGCACACAATGAGTTGAATTTTAAGCTACATCTCTTTGACTCATTTAGTGTGTGTGTGTGGGGGGGGGGGTACGCGCGCACCTATGGTTATATATATATCCAATATGTGTATTGATCTGTATGTTCATAAGGGGTTACTGGGCTAATCGCCCTTGAGATTCTTCTCCTTTTTACAGTTCTTCTTTATGACTTTATCAGTAAATGCTCCTTTGTTCCATATGACTTACTTTTATTAGCCTTTTGTTCTATTGTCATGATTGAGTTGTCTTCTACATGACTATAAACTCTTGTTGGCATCAATTCCAGTGTGTAGTCTATATGTCATCAGAACGCAAGCTATTGGTCTATAGTTTTTAGGAGAACTTGAAGTCGGAGTATTGATTTTTCTGTTGTTAACCAGGCTGGTGCCGGTTCAGGGTCCTCATATAAATAGTTCTTACTCATGGCTAAACCTTCATGTAAAGAGTTTACTACTTTCAGCCAGAAGTTAAGTACTGCATCTGGGCCTGTGTTTTCCAATTAGATGCTTTTCTGAACTTTGTTTCAATGTCTCTGGCTGTTACTTCAGCCCATTTCATACCCTGTACATTTGGACTTCTTATTCTTTCTTTTCCTTCTTCTATATATTTAGCATCTTTGTTGTGTACCACAGGATCTGCATAGATATTTCTCCAAAATGTATCTATGTATCTATTTCTGCTTTTATTGGTGATATTTTAACTTGTTTCCCATTTCTTTATAAAACCCTTTTGGGCCATCGTTAAATTGCTTATTTTGTACTTTTCCTTTATATTTATCGGCATATCTCCTTAGTTGTTCTGCCTGTGCTGATATTTTTAGTTCATTATTTGTGATAGTGCACAATAGAGCCTGATCTGTTCTGATACTGTGCATTGCTTTTATCACATGTATCTTTATGAGTATTTTTGTTTATCTATTCCCTCTTCTATACTCTTCTAACAGTCACACTCATTGTCTTAATTGCTTTACAGTTTTCTCTATTTGATACTTCCATGATTACATTTGATTTCTACCCTTTCTTTCCCTTACTGCCCTGTGTTTTTGTGGTAAGACACTATTATTAATTTAGCTGCATAGTAATATAGCCTATTTGCTTCTGTTATATTGCATGACACAGACATGCCTTACACAGACAGACTGAAGCCTTTGTCACTGTACTTAGCAGAATATAGGCTGGTTAGGAGAGACTTGTGCCTGGCTTACAGAACAATCTCTGACCCCAACCTGAAGAAGTAGCTTCACATCCATAAATCAAATGGGACTGGAATTACCCATTCCAATTACTTAAATCTGGCCTGTGATTTAAATAGGACATGCTGGAGAGACTTAGAGGTTGCCACTTCTCTGGAATAGGCTACCAATTCATGTTAAGCAGAGCATCTCTATGACTCTGTTCAAAAGGAGCCTGGATGAATGGATGGGAAACTGCAAATTATTGCCAGGAGTAGCTCCCACATCACTCTTGGATATGGATGTTCATTAGTAATAATAATCTTAGGCATTGACTAGACTTTTTCTCTTAAAATATAATGGGTTTAATAAAAATGACCCTCGGGTCAATAGCCTAGTAACCTTCTATGAACCTATGAACTTATGAATCTCTACGGACAGTCCTAATTACTGTGTTCATTTGGATATTCAAACTTCTAACCCACTTTAAGGTATACCTGATATACAGCTATCTTCAAAGGTAACCTGTCACCTGCTGGCATTGTGGTAGAGTAGATTGCTATTGTCATATGCTTATGTTATCATTAATCTGTATAAATCAACTGTTGTCAGTCATTTTTTTTTTGGTTAATTGTCTGCATTATAATCTATCTGTGACATAAAGGAGAGGGATAGAATTCAACAATATACATACAGAGATGAGTAAAGCACACAACTGACAAGGAGATTTTCCCCATATGCAGTAATAACATATGAGATAAAAAGGAAACAGTCTCAGACAGCTATATATACTAATATAATGAAAATATATCTGTAGAGTTATTTTTGACTAAACTGCAATATCTGTGGTATGTTTGTGGAAACCAGTAACTTCTGAGGGTTTCTGTAAGTTGTATGTTCACTGATTAGTTTACTGATACTTTCTGATGGTTAGTAATATAGTAATAGTTGTTAGCACATGCAGTCTGAGAAACAACATGAAGATGGTTCACTGTTTGTTGTGTTGATATGTTGCCACTAGTGCACAACAGTTCATTTTAATATGCTGATTCTTTTCTGCACTATTTCATCATTCTCTTTGGGGAGACTGCAGTTCTCACATCTTATCACATTAACAATGTCCTATACACACAGTTATTAACTGGGTGACCTGGCAACCCAGGTTGGTAGCAATCTGACTTCTCATGCCATGTTACAACTGTTGTACAGATAACTTTTTACATGGGGCACCTCATGAGTAAGGGTATCTCCTCCAGGGACATAGAGGTCATAGGATCCATGTATTCCACTATTGTAAGGGCAATTAGTGAGTACAACTCCCCCTTTCGCATGTACCTCACAAAGCACATGCAGCAGCTTGAGAGACCACACAGGATCCACACCTGGATAATACAGGCTCTCAAACACCTACCCTACACACATAGGCTAAGAACAATGTTACCCTACTCATTGTCACACATACTCCTCAGAGTTAACCTGTCTCTGGCATGCAAAGCAATACAGGTCTGGCCTTGATGGGACCACTGCATATGCATATGTCAGGCTCCATGGCAGCAACCTGCAGGTGCAGCATCAACCTGGTCTGTGATATGAATATGACTTGTTGTTGGAACAGATATGTATCCCACAGACTCCTCCATCTGTGTAATATACTTTTTGTCCACGTCAGACAGAACATCTTGATAGCCCTGGGAAACAGAGAATACCGTCCTGGGTTTCCACTGTTGTCACTGCTGGGCAGGGGCTCAGTGTGCAGACATATGTAAACATATGCCCTGCACTAGTGTCTACTAGGGTTATTACAGCCTCAGGCAACCTGCTGTGAACCTATCAACCAATGTCTGTCAGCAGTTCATCACTTTACTCTATACTGCTCTGTCACTGATATACCAGGACATCACACTGCTATTTACAATACAGCACGCATATATGGAAAGCTCGGCTCAGTCCAATGCATGCTGTAAGCACAGCAGGATATGACAGTCCAGTTAAAGATGATACCACAGAACCAGGAGATACCCAGCCAGTATATCACTGAGGGAATGGACTGTTTACACACCTTCATAATCAAATCTGCTGTAGGCATACCTCTCAACTGGCCAGATCTATGTCCCTTATTTCTGGTCTGTTCCACATAAGATTTGTGTAGTCTGGTAAATCAGTGGGATGACCTGAGGATTTATGTCAGTTAATAAGGTCACATGCATTTCATTTGCAGACCTCATATTCTTCAGAAAATGTATGCTAAAACAAACACTGTTAGTGTACCAACTGTCTAGGTGTATGACAGCAATAATATGTCTATATGTGTGGTCCATTGTCTCACCATTTTGACAGCTATTGTCCAGATCTAATGTACTAATTGTTTGAGAGGTATGGTTGTGACACACAAAAGCCTGGCCTGGAGTACAGTTGTCTGAGGAATTGACTCCTACTTCTACTATAGAAGGTCATACTGGGCATGCTCCTACACTTAGAGAATTACAGCCCATGTGTAAACCCAGATCAGATTATGCAAGTGCATTGTGCCTATATGTCAGTACATACAGTCAGCTATGTACAGCTGAACTGTCTCTCCCAACCCCTATCACACAGGAATACCCTCAGCTATCTGTAGGTGGCCCATATCTGATATGTCTGCATCTGGTGACTGTCATACACATTCATATGTATGGGCAACATATACAAATATATCAATCATACACTGGCAGAGACAGACAGTGAGAGACAGAGAGAGAGAGAGACAGAGAGAGTGGGAGGTACACACAGACAGTCATAGAGAGATAAAGACACACTGAAAGATATAGAGTGGTGTCCTGCTGCAGACAATTGCACACCACACCACGTGTAAGTACTGCCATGTGCCACTATGAAGGTGAGCTCCATTGCTTAACAGTACTGAGGTAGTGCTTGTAATCTCACATCACCTGCTATTGTGTGTGTGTGTGTGTGTGTGTGTGTGTGTGTGTGTGTGTGTGTGTGTGTGTGTGTGTGTGTGTGTGTGTGTGTGTGTGTGTGTGTGTGTGTGTGTGTGTGTGTGTGTGTGTGTGTGTGTGTGTGTGTGTGTGTGTGTGTGTGTGTGTGTGTGTGTGTGTGTGTGTGTGTGTGTGTGTGTGTGTGTGTGTGTGTGTGTGTTTGCATGTTACAGTATTTTAAATCCCTGCCCACCAGAATCTCACTTGGCATTGACCTACTTTAGCAGGCTTTCTGATGGCACTCACTTTAGAAGTCCTTTCAGCTGATCTGTAGCCCAGTAAGCTCCATGGCATGTGTAGGAACTGTGTAATACTGTAGTACAAGTAACTAGATAGGTAGGGGTTCTAATCTCAGCACTGACGACTGTGGGTGTTTGTGTGTGTGTGTGTGTGTGTGTGTGTGTGTGTGTGTGTGTGTGTGTGTGTGTGTGTGTGTGTGTGTGTGTGTGTGTGTGTGTGTGTGTGTGTGTGTGTGTGTGTGTGTGTGTGTGTGTGTGTGTGTGTGTGTGTGTGTGTATGTGTATGACTGTATGTGAGAAGCATATCTCTTATGTTGCTGTATTGATTATATCATTTTGAGGCCTGTTGAACCCATTATGGTACCCAGTATCCCACTTTAGAAGGCCATCTGATGACACTCACCTTAGAAGATTCTTCAGATGCTCTGTAGACCAATAAGCTCTGTGGCATGTGTAGTAACTGTGTAATACTGTAGTACAAGTAACTAGATAGGTAGGGGCTGTAATCTCAGCACTGGCAACTAAATCTGTGTAGGTGTGAATGATTGTGTGTGAGAGGCATAACTGCTGTGTGGGTGTGTTGATTATATCATTTTGAGTCCTGTTGAACCCACTATGGTACCCATTACTCTGCTTTAGAAGGCGATCTGATGACACTCAATTTAGAAGTCCCTTCTGACCCTCTGTAGCCTGTAAGCTCTTGGTGTGTGTAGTAACTGCATAAAAGTGTAGTACAAGTAATTAGATAGGAAGAGGTTCTAAGCTCATCATTGGCTTTTTTGAGTGTGGGTGTGTGTGTTTCTGTGTGTGACAACCATATTGTCTACGTGTGTGTTGGTTATACCATTTTGAGGTCTGATCCACTCAGTATTTTATCACCACTGCTGCTACATGATGCTCAAATGTGAGTTTATCTTCCTGAGTACCCAGGTCTTTCAACACAGGTTGTGTGCTTAATGAGTTGGCATTCATGTGGTATTCAGTAGGTGTTGTGCCTTTGCCAAATAGTATGAGGATACCTTGTATGGCATGTGGTTTGACGCCATGCATGTGACACCAGTCGTCAGTATGTAGGGGGTAGGAGATGTAGACTGAAACAAGAAGAAAATGTTTAGTTTCTAAGAATGAAAAAGATGAAGGTGTAGGTAAGGTGAGATTAAGGTGCAAGAAAGTATTCTGTGAAAGAAGGGTGTATGTATAAACAATAATATGGAAGGTGTAGGACTAAAGAGAAATGTGTAGATAGCTGGTGTCTTAGAAGGGGAAAAAGGAAGTGAAAAGAAGAATTGTGGGATATTGATGTTGCTTGATGCTAAGAGAAGGTAGTTCTTAGTGACTATGAGTAAGTGAAATACAGGAGGAATTTAGCCATGACTGAAACAGGTTCATGACCAGTTATTCCTTAAATGCTATTTAAGTTGATTTTTTTAAATGTGATGTTTTTTCTGCGGCTATGCTAGGATGAGGAATAGAGTTAAAGATTTTGAAGATGTAGTTGGAGAAGAGTCACTGCTGTTGTTATTGGATTTGGTAACTAGCAAGAAAGCTTTGTTTGGTGATTATAGGTCTCTACTATTGGAATAAAGCTGCAGTACATTTTGGAGTGCAAGGCATTTTTCTGGAAGGTGTATAAGTTTGTGGGCAGTGATTAATTTGGAATATGTTAAGTAATGGGGTAATTCTAGCCAGTTAAGGTACTGTAGTGCAATGCAGTGATTGGATCTGTGTGGAGTATTTGTTGCAACTCTGTATGTTTTATTGTAGTATTTGTTTAGTTTTGATATTTCTTTTGTAATTTTGTAATAACTGTGGAAATGTTTAACAGGGTAGAGAACAGTAGTATTCTGGCTATTGATTTTCTGGTATAGTTGGTAAGATTCCATATAGGTATCCTAATTTCATATGTGTGTTTTTGATAACCTGAGATAGAGTTGGTCAGACGTCATTTTTTCATCAGTTAGCACACCAAGCAGTTTTGCTTCAGATACTGTTGCTGCTCTGGTATTGTAGAATGAGAAGATGTGAAAGGAGGATGTTTTTCTGGTGTAAGAAGCATTAGTTTAGTTGGGATTAAGTAGCAGGTGAGAGTTTATTTGCCAGGATTCAACAGCATAGAAAGTAAGTTGTGTTATTTCTTGGAAGATTTGGTAGGGTTTGTGCTGAGCAGATGAGTGCAGAATCATCTCTGTATTGCACAAGTGAGGCAAGGTGTTATTGCTATTTGTTAGTAAAAATACTCAATAGGAGTGGTCCCGAAATCAAGCCAGGAGGCACCCTCACAATGACTGGTAAGAGAAGAGAAAACTCCTCTTGTCATTTAACTGTTTGCTGCCAACCAGTTAGATATCTATGGAATCGAGATAGTGATGAAAGACTTAGTGTGATGGTGGATGGTTCAGTAAGGAGTTTTTGATGACCGACAGTACTGAATGCTGTAGATAGGTCTAAGACTATGGAGGACATTAGTTTGCCTTTTTTTGCTTTGGTTGATAGTACTGATAAAAGTAAGTGGGCTGGAGGTTGTAATGTATGATACAAACCTTCCAATTTTAGATCACTCTGGAATCCAGACCAGTACTGACCTACTAATTAGTATGCATGCTTTCACTCAAGCTACTAGGTGACAGCTACATTAGTCATAAAATTTAATTCAGAATATCAGTTAGTAAAGAAAAATGGTTTAACTCTTGTTTCTCCCCTGTAATAGCCCCCTGTTTAAGTGGAATTTGGACGATTGGATGGGTAACTGGACCTTGGTGGTTCCACCTGTGTCCCTCTTGGAAAGGGCCAATAGGTGCTGATTTTAGTGTCTGCTTGAACCTGACACCCTTGGGAAGATGGGTTGAGCTTGGCTAGTCTTGTAAGGGCCCTGGAGCGTTTAGCCTAGTAACCTCCTATGGACATATGATCCTATTATTTGCCATCTGCTACTAAAGGACAATGACATGCAATCACCTGTATGGATCCTACTGCAACCATATACAGAGACAGTTCAAAATGTTGTTGCCAGTTTACATCTCAGTCTTCACACAGAATTCTCATTTTCAGTAAACTATGTCATTATCTACATTTTAAGTAACATTTTATAATTGATATTAGGATAATGGCACGGTTTTCAAGAAGTGTTGTACTTTATGGTAAGGTTAGTGATATTATATGAATTTAGTGATTTACCATAAACTGGGTCTCAGCAGTTGTGGAGTTCATTAATAACTTGAATATTCAATAGAAACAAAACTTTTCAAAGGCTGAGACAATTCTGCATGTGAAAAGAAGTGAAAACTTCTCCATTCATTTTCAGTTAAAAGAGGTGAAAGTGTCCCCTTTCACATTATTAATGAGTCACTGTAGACAGAAGTTCATTCTTCATGTGTGATAGAATCCCATTCTGTTATTCTTTCACAATGAAAGGAATGTAATTGCATTTTATGAAACGTGGTGAGTATCCCATTACTGGTTGGGATATGGCTTTATAGAAGAAGGGGCATGCTTTGAACTTCCTGCAGTATTTTTGGCTCAAATGAGAACTCACGGTCAGAGTGAAAAGCTGGACAAGAGTTTAGTCAAATATTTTTTAACTAATCTGTTATGAAAGGGAAAAAGTCTTGTTGAGGCATGCTTTAGATGGATATTGGATGCACGGTTAAATTTTTTGAAGTAATTACTTGGAAAGTGTCATGTTTGCAGAAGAATACTACCAGAAGATTCTATCTCAAGCATACATTATCTGTTAGCTGCTGGGTACTAAAGGTAAGTGTAACTTTTTATTTCACTAGTTTCCTATTTAACTGTTTTTTGGCCAAACAGTTATTTACTCTTGTATGTGATCTTCACCTTTTTTGGATTATTTTTCAGTTCTGTTTGTTTAAACTGAATACATGATAGTGGTTCAGTGTATTGACTGATAGATGGAAATTAGCTGAGCATTTACTTGTGTGTGTGTGTGTGTGTGTGTGTGTGTGTGTGTGTGTGTGTGTGTGTGTGTGTGTGTGTGTGTGTGTGTGTGTGTGTGTGTGTGTGTGTGTGTGTGTGTGTGTGTGTGTGTGTGTGTGTGTGTGTGCGTGTGTGTGCGTGTGTGTGTGTGTGTGTAATTTGTGAAATTATACATGCTCAGGTTACTGGTGACAATCTAAAATTACTACTAGTCATCAGCCACCATTTACCTAGTTAAGTAGAATTGTACACCAAGGTCTACAATGAGAACACTTAGGTCTCAAAGTTTATATGATACAAAGCTACCTGGAGTCACAGCCAGTCAGCCTAAGCAGAGGAAGAATAAGTTGCTGATTAATTTCTTGTGTTTGTGTAAGTTATATATACAAGCTGACCATTATGCTACTATTCTTACTTTAGTGTAGATATAAATATATGCTGAGTATGTATGGTGAAGCAGGCGGAGGGTATAATTTTACAAACCTGTTCTTTGCATATTACCTCACATCCATTTCCCTGGTGTTTTTTTTTTCTTTTTGTACACATTCAGAGCAGCTGGCACTATAGAGGTATCAAACTCTTGTCTCACTGCATGAAAGTGCTGGATGTGGTGATACTGGAATACACAGAAAGTAGACTGGGAGATGGGCAGTTTTGGATTTAGATTAGGATACAGTATAGCTGACCCAGTGTTTTCAGTGAGACAGATAGAGGAGAAGAAGCTAGAGCCAGGAAAGACTTCATCTGGGCATTCTCAGACTTTGTTAAAGTATATGACAAGGCTTCAAGAAAAACTATTTTCGGCAGTCCTGTGATGGTTCAAAATCCCACAAAAATTGGTAGAAGTAGTGTAGGCTATGTGCAAACATCCACTGATAAACATATGAACAGTGGTCAGACTCACATGTGGTTCCCAATGTGACTGGGTGTGCATCAGGGTTCAGCTTTGGGCCCATTACTGTTTATACTGGTAATGAACTGCATTAGCAAACAGGTTGGAAGGAAGAGAACAGCAAAGCTGCTGTACGCACGCAATATGGCATTACAAGCAGAATATGTTCTGCCAGCCATGTTCCATTTCTGTGTCTATAAAAGATTACAGTCTTCTGTTGTGGGTCTTCATGGTGGTGTGCATGTTGCATAGCTGTAAGAGGTCAAGCAGGGTGGAATGTGCCATGTACCCTACTGATGGACAGCACTTTGCCTGATGAAGAATGGCATATGGAGCAAGAACTGCACATACCAAAAATGTAATTTGATCCCTTGACATAAGTATCACCATGAATAGTAGGCAACAGTAAGGACTGTGGAAGGGTGTACAGCTCAGCAAACTGTGTGGCCTCAGTGTAAATATCATAATTTGGTCTTAAACACAAATTTTACACATTATAACTTTGGTACCACGATACATCACAGGTAATGTCAGCATGTTCCAGGGGGTGATATACAAGACAGGTGTTTCCAATCACATGGAAGAGCACCAGCAAGGTACCAGGTGAATAAACATGCAGGAAACTCAAGTCAACAAAAGGTATTGTTGGAAGGTGCAGTGTGCATCTTACAGGTAACAAGCACCCAGGTTCTGCAAATAAAAGACAACAATGTTAGATGTGGTATAAGAGGTTATTTTTCAGATATCTTTCATAAGCATTTGTACTTCCATCTTCCTAATTTCTTGATTTTCTCCCATGATGTCCTTGCCCACTGTCCATGAGAAGCTGCCACTATACTAATTGAGTGCAGAATCTAACTGAGTGAGGGGTATACGTTTGGGATCCAAACTTCACCACTCCACTGCTTTCTTCAATACAGCCCTCACCTGAAGTTGGACAAGCAGGGTACCCTTCTCATAGCAGAAAACTGCTCCTTTTTAAGTACCAGTCTATGATGAAACAGTGTGAGCAGACTTCTGTGTTGTAGGCACTGTGTTTGGTAATGTTGTAGGCATTGTACTACATTCCATTCTGTGGCCCTGAGGGTGGAGCCAGCCACTGGTTCTTTACCTCCTCATCAGTCATAGGTTGATCCTGTTTATCCTTAGAATACTCTTATTTTAACCAGCTAAATGCTCCACATATTTATTTACTTAAAACAGCTTTTCAACTTACTTTCATACATATATACATAAATAAGTAAACAGATACTTTACTTGTGAAACTGTGATTTCATTTCTTCCTTAATATTAGTATGTGTAGTTAACGGGATGTTATTAGCACAACTTTTCACTGGGTCTCTATTACCGCATTGAGAAAGCCATTAATTAAATGGCTTTTTAATTGAAAATGCTGGTAAAAGAAACCACATTTGTGGGGGCTGCGCCCCCACACCCCCCGCTAATTATATATACCACCTCCAAGATTGCACTACAGTGATGAAAGGGCAAATTTTCCAATTTTCACAATACCACGATCTCACAAAACACACTTCCATTACCGGCATTTTTTATTAAAAAGCCGTTTGATTAATGGCTTTTTCGATGCTGTAATATAGACCCCTTTTCACTACCTTTATAGGTTCATAGGTTCATAGGTAGGTACTAGGCTATTGGCCCTAGGGCCTACACAAGCCTAACCAAAAAGGTACCCTGGCTTTCGCCAACCAAGAAAATTATTTTCCTGTGCCCCTGTGAAGCAGAAGCACGGAAGTGTTCCCCAGGGTAAATTTCCTATTACCCATCCAATCATCAAGATTTTTCTTGAAGAGTGCTACTGAGGAGCTCTGTTTGACATAGATAGGTAGTCTGTTCCAGAGTATGGGAAGTCTCTGGGACAGGAATCTATCTCTCCAGCATGTTCTGCTTATTGTGGTGGCAAGGTTTAGGTCCTTAGAGCGTGTAGCACAGCGGGATTGGGATTTCTTTAAGTGGAACATGTCCAACATCTCTGGGTTTGACATAGCTTTTCGATATGCGATGGAGTAAAGCTGGAGTTTTTTTAGTCAGTCTACGTAAGGCATCTGTTTGAGGCCAGTAATCCTCTTTGTGAGGTATTTTTGCGGCCTTTCCAGTTGTTGTAGATGTCTTGTGAGGTACATACCAAAAGGGGCGGTGTACTCTATAATGGATCTAATGAGTGATGAGTAGAGGGGAACAATGACCTCTTTTTTTCTGGATGAGAAACCATTTGTGATGAGCTGTGCCATGTAGAAGGATTTTCTGACCACTGTGGCAATGTGATTATCAAAGGAGAGACTACTGTCCACCTATGTCCCAAGGTCTCTTATCACACTTTCAGTGTTAAGTAGACTACTGCCTATGTGGTAGTTCATGGGTTCAGAGTTTTTACCAGAGGGGGATGACAATGCACTTTTTGGCATTGAGCTTGAGACCATGGCTTTGACACTAGGCATCTGTCTCAGTGAGGCCCTTTTGTAGGATGTCCACATCATTAAGAGTTTCGATTATGGCTCCTAGTTTAGAGTCATCTGCGAATTTAGTTAGCCAAAGATCTTCTGTGTTAGCCTGTACTTCAGAGAAGTGGATACCAAGCAGGAGAGGACCCAGGACTGAACCCTGTGGTACTCCACTTATCATTGGTCTGAAGTCTGATTTGGAGTCTGCTACTTTCACAGTGTGGGTTCAGTCAGTAAGCCAGTTGGCAACCCATCTTGTGACATAGGGATTCATACCTAGTTTAGTGAGTTTATCTATAATTCCAGAGTGGGGGATGGTGTTGAATGCCTTGGCAAGATCTAGATAGGCTGTGTGAACCACCTTACCCTCATCTATGGCTTTGGTGACTGCTTCAATGAAGTCTATCAGGTTTAGGAGACATGATCTGCCTTTTACAAACCCGAACTGTGTGGGGTCCAGAGTTTGGAGATCTCCAATGTCTTTGTTTATGAGTTCCATGATGATATGTTCCATGGCCTTGCAGACCAGGCTCATCAGGCTAATGGAGTGATAGTTCCCGGCGTCTGTTGTGGCACCCCCTTTGTGGAGTGGGATAACCATCGCGGTGCGCCATTCAATGGGCACAAAGCCTGAGGTGAGGCTATGATTGAACATGGTACTTAGGTGGGGTGCCATTTCATTCTGTAGTTCGTGTAGAAGGCAGCCTGGGATGTTGTCAGGTCCCATGGATGCTGTGTTCTTGGCTTTGGTGAATGAGGTTTTTACCTGTGTAGTCATGATTACAGGAACTTTGCATTCCTCTGGTATAAAGATGGACCCTTTAAGGGGCGAGAGGGGGGTAAAGTTAGCACTGAATCTATCTGCCAGGATGTTGGCAACATCAGTTGGTTCTGTATATTTAGTGTCATTGTGCTGTAACTCAGAGCAGATCTGAGTGTTGCCATTGAGATTCTTGACATAGCTATAGAATGCTTTGTGGTTGTCTTTAGAATCAGTGGCGATTTTGTTTTCATAACTAGCTTTGGAGGATTTTATGAGGGATCTCAGCTTCTTACTGAGGCTGACCAGGGAGTTCCTCCAATCATGGGATTTTACTCTTTTTTGCAACAGTTTCTTTCTTCTGTTGTAGAGTTTGTTTATGGCAGAAGACCACCAGATTGGCTTCCTTTTTTTGGAGGATAGCTTCTTGGTTCTGTTAGGGTTAGCATGATCCATGCACTCGTGTAAGTGCCTATAAAGTGCATTTGTGCAGGATTCAGTAGTCGTACCTCTATTGTCCATCTGCACAGGTGTCGTGAAGTTTGCCACTTCTGTCTTAAGAAGCGTGAAGCTGGCTTTGGAGAAACTTTTTACGGTTGTTTTCCTACTGGGGGGTGGGAGCAGGATGTGGATGTCTAGGGTGATTAGCTTGTGGTTGGATCTGACCAACGAGGAGATGACCTCTGGTGTGGAACACTGGTCGCCCATGTTGGTGATGACCAGGTCTAGGATATTGCTGCCCCTGGTGGGGGTGTAGTTAAGTTGATCCAAGGCATTGGAATTGATGATTTCCAGAAAATGTTGAGAAAAAGAGTTGGTACACGAGAAGTTTTGCCAGTTAATGGTGGGATAGTTGAAATCACCCATTACTAGGGTGTTGGGTTGTACCTTAATATTTTCAAGTGTATCAAGAAAAGAGGAGTGGGAATCCTGGGGCATGGTGGAGGGTCTGTAGCAAGCTACAATCTAGATTGTGGTTTTGCCCAGAGTTAGTTGAACTTGGATAATCTCGGATGCATTATGCTGAGCAACTAGCTTGGAGGTGTGGATATCCTTAATGAATATGGACACGCCTCCACATTTAGTGTTTCGGTCCGGGTTTGGTGGCCGAAAGGTGTGGTATGAATTATAGCCTGGTAATGCAGGGGCTTTGAACCAGGTCTCTGTCACTGTACGGATGTTGATGTTCTCCATTTTAAGGAGTGCCTTGAGTGAGTGCATTTTGAGGTTTAGACTTCTAGCATTGAGTAGCATTACCCTCAGATTTTGATTGCTATTACCTGTTACGGTGGTGAATTTGTCATTTGAGCCTTGCCTAAAAAAGGCACTATAGGGGTGGCAAGAGCCTTTGCCAGTATCCGGAATCCCAAGGGCGACAGGTGCAGGCCATCTCTGGCCAAGCAGCATGGTCTATTGATCATGTCATCCCAGGCAGACAGATACTGGATTCCCTTAGAATGACACCAGAAGCTTAGTCAATTGTTGAAGTCAATCATTTTGTCCTTGTACTGTGGTATCATTCTGGGTGATGGCAGGATGCTACTCAGGGCTAGGGTCATACCTGCCTGGGCTACAAGATCGGAGAGCTCCTCCGTGTCTCTTTTCATGTAGTCTAGGGAGGTACGTCTCAGGTCATTCACACCAACATGGACAATGACAGAGTCATATTTGTACTTGTTGTGGAGTGACCTGAGTGCGTGCATTATGTGGCGGATCCTGGCACCCGACAGGCAGCTGACAGCAACTTTCTCCTTGTTTAACCTGGTGAGTGGAACATCAGTGTGCCTGACTATAGAGTCACCTATGACTAGAGTGTTGGGTATGTTATGCCTTATGGGCTGTAGTTGAGTGGCACACTGAATATGTGGGCTATGTGTCATTTGGGTTGTGTTGGGGGGGATGGAGGTTGCTTGCATTTCTGCTTTGGAGGTCCTGGTTGTTTGGGCAGATTTTCACTGTGAGCCTCCACGAATGGTGGTGTGTGTTTTGTGCTTCTGTGTGTGTGTTTTAGTGGTGTATGTTTTGAGGGACTATGTGATAAGTGTGGTGCGGTGCAAGTGTTTACCTTCTCCTCTTGACTGTCTAGTCCAGTCTTCGGTGAAGAGAGCTTTGCTTCCATTTTGGCTATATAAGTGCATCTCTCACAGGTTGTAGTGTTGGTTGGTAGGAGGAGAGGGTTGTCTGTGTACATGAGGCAATTGCTGCATTGTCCCAAGATGCCCAGATTCATCAGGTAGACAGGAGAAAACACCGGGAGCTGACCTTTAGACATGCCTGGATAGGTTCTTATTTATTAAGTACTAAAAACTGTTTTCCTCTAGACAAGTGAGGAACGTCGAGTGCTGTAGTAATTTCTAGTTTATTTAGTGCTTACAATGAGTTCTGAACAAGTGTTGAGCTCAAGGAAACAGATTTGAGTGTTAAAACTAAAAAGCTGGCTAGTTGCAAGGGAAAATTTGAAGAGCAGACTTTATGGCGCCAGGAATAGTTTAACCCTAGTTGAGTGTGGGGGGCTCAGGAGCTCATAAACAGTCCTGGACACAGCAAATCCGCATCTGGACAAGACCTGCCACAGGAAAGGAGGGAAGCAAGCTTACAATTTTTTTTTCAGTAAAGTGGAAATGGAGAAAGCTGGAACAGAAGTTAATTCAATGTTAGGAATCTGAGTGGGTTGGCCTTCACAAATGTTCTCCATTAGATTGAATGAACTAATGACATTAGACTGTGAGGAGTGTCACAGATCAAATATACAGTATGGGCGGGCAACTGCAAAGCCACCAAGTATAAGAATACCACAACACTAGGGAGGGTAGGTGGGAAAAAGTACAGTTCCTAGCTGTAGCCACTAAATGAAAGTTTTAAACAGATCAAGGAGCAAGCAAACTCAAGAGAATGCTTTTAACTGTAAACATACAATTATAGTAATGCACACTATTACAGTTCTTAGCTGTAGCCACTAAATGAAAGTTTTAAACAGATGAAGGAGCAAGCAGACACTAGAGAATGCTTTTAACTGTAAACAGACAATTATAGTAAGGCACACTATTACAGTTCCTAGCTGTTGAACACAGAAACCTCAAAAAATCAAAAATGCACAGAAAAGCTCGGATAGAGCATTCACAAACAGAAAATACAACTCTCAGTATGAAAAAAGCAGTTTACAGTTAAATAATTCAGTAAACATGCAATTAGAGTAATGAAACAGTATATAGCAATGACAAATACAATTAAAACAGTATGAAACAGTACATAAATGCAGTGAAACAATAAAAAAGCTTTATAACAGTGCAAAATGTAGCAGACCAACTATATAGCACAATTATGTGTTTCAGAAGTGCAGTTCGGTGAAATAAGTGTAAGAAATAACTTATCCTGTTCTTGGAATCTTAAGGAATTTCCGCTTGGTTTCAGTAATGAAATACAATCCATAGCCTGATAAATACAACAAGCAACTTTGTGTAACCAAAACTGTTTTGAATAAGATTTTGTAAATGTATTTATAAACTGTTGTGGTAGTTTGTAGGTTTTCAGTCCTACTACATCTTTGTGTGTGTGTCTGTGTGCGTATGTGTAAGTGTGTGTGTGTGTGTGTGTGTGTGTGTGTGTGTGTGTGTGTGTGTGTGTGTGTGTGTGTGTGTGTGTGTATATATATATATATATATATATATATATATAAATATATATATATATATATAGAGAGAGAGAGAGAGAGATAAAGAGAGAGAGGAGATTTACTATCAAAATGTGGAAAATGAAAATAATTTTCCACCTTTTGATTGAATCAGTTTGCTGAAATTGGTATTAACGAATTACCAAAATTTTGGAAATGGTAACACTGGAATTGACATTTGAACACAGGAAGTTTCAATGTTGAAAGTCTGTGTTACCGGTAATATTTTTGCAGGGGGCCAAGCCCCCCTGCACCCCGCCACACCCCCTACATATTTTACATTCCAATTTTGAGATCACACTACAGTGGGAAAAGGGTACATTTCCCAATCCCCAGTGAAGTGTGATGTATTATCAGAACCTCGATTCCACATTAGCAAATGCACACTGACATTCGCTACTGCTGAGTCGAACATTTTTTGGATTGGCATTATGAAAACTTGAAAGCAGCCTTTCAACCCACCCAGCTTCGCATAAATGTCAGTCTAAATTTTGACAGTAAACCATATATATATATATATATATATATATATATATATATATATATATATATATATATATATATATACATACACAAAATTATTTTCTGTTATGCGCAAT